>NW_011494867.1:10583068-10610599 GCF_000754665.1 Bison bison bison | reverse complement strand
AAAGAAAAAGAAAAACAGAAAAGAAAAAAAAAAGGAAAGGGGAGAATTAACAACTCAACCCCTAACCAGAGAAGCCCCACTGCCCTGGCACCTGAAGCTACCCACCCCCAGAGGCCTTTTGCTGGACCTGGCAGGCCAGGCTTGCTGGTGGGACCCCACCCTGGGCCCAGGCCATCCCCTCCCTCCTGGACAAGGCTGGTTACACAACCCCTCTGTGGAAGCGGTCCAGGAAGCCAGTCACATGGGGTAGCTTCACAGGAGGGGCTGGGGAGGAAGGCGCTTCCCAGACCCAGGCTGTCGCCACTGCTGCCTGCCCTGCCCCCCTCAGCTTGGCCTGGGAGCCAGCTCTTCAGCCCACTGGCTCAGCCAGACTGATCCAAGAGTGTTCCCAGATGTGCGCTGCGGGTAATAAAAAGGCAAATGGTTCCTGTCAGCAGCAGGAAACTCCAGGGGGGCGACCCCCAGCAGCCAGCAGGGCAGATGTCTGCAACGTGTGCTCTGGCGGCAGGGAAGGGAGGCCTGAGGCACCAGGACAGCCACCCAGGACCCACACAGTGGGTGTCAGTGTACCCCTTCTCCTTGGACACACAGCAGAAGGGGTCCCATGCATTCCCCTTGCTGGCCCTGTCCACCTAGCTCCATCTCACCCTGCTTCACCCCACCTTGGACTTAGCCTGAGTGTAGACATCTGGGGTTTGGGTTTTTCCCATAGCCCCACACCCTGCCCCATGAAACTGCAGAACTGCATCCCTGACTTAGGGAAGTGGATTCTCCCGCACCAACCCTGAGGTTCTGGGGGAAGGTGTCAATCACAGTATTTTGCTCTTGTCCCTTGGCAACATGCAAGAGTAAGTGACCCAGTCCAGGCCAATCACAGCTTCACATTCTCCTAGCCTCTGTGACTGGTGCAAGGGTGGGCATGTGACCTAACCAGAACCAATCAAAATCCTTCCTGAGACTTTTCTAGGAGGATGAGGTGTAGGGAAACACCACTCTGAGTGTGGACCTTGTGGGGAGCGGAGCTAGAAGGATGTTCAGGTGGTCTGACCATCCACCATCCAGACAAAGAGATGAGATCCAGGCTTACAGGGACAGAAGGGGAGGACTGATCATACTTGATGACCCACTGACCTTGAGCTCTAGAGCAACAGGAAATCGGAGTCACTGGAGGGGTCAGCAGTGCTGCAGCTGGGCAGGGTGGGGAGACCATGCCCAGAGAGGCCACTTTTGCCTTCAGATGCAGGTTGAGACCAATTAAACCAACGGGGCCAGGTCAGACCCCGGCCAAGTGGCTGAGATGACTCTGGGCAAGGGAGGGGTTATATCAGGGCAAGCCTGATTGGCCAGAGTGGGACAGGAAGTAGGGCCAAACCAAAGCCAGGTCCTGGAGGAAATGGCAAATTATTTCCCTCAACCTACAAACTGAACTTTTGAGATAGTCTGAGCCTTCTTCCTTTTTCCTAATATGTATGAGCACCAAGAAGCACACTAATTTCATCTTGATAGGTCAACTACTCCTCACAACCACCCATGACATAGGAATTATGTTGTGCTTGCTTTCCAGATGAAGAGACTAAGGGTCAGAGTGGTAATGTCCAAGTCATGTCCAAGAACGTGACTGCTCACAAGGGCCAGGGGTCTCTCTCTGGCAGCACAGGGCTTTACTGGTGATCTGAGGGACCATATCCACACCTGAGGAGCCACACCTCTCTCATAACTGCCCACCCTCCCACCCCAGCCTTGTGGCTTGAGTGTGTTCCCTGCCACCATCTGCCTCCATCTTTCTTCTGACAGCCAGGTTCTGAGGAGACATCTGTCCTCCAGGCGTAGGAGGACACCCACACAAACCCCCACCATGGTCTGTCCTGGAGAAACCTCAGAAGGAAGAAACACGACCCCTTCTGGTCTCCCCCTCCCAGGCAAGAATTGCTGTTTGAGCAAAGTCCATTCAGCTTTCTCGTCTATTCAGGGTGTTCTGCTGGATGTTACTGGAGCCAGGAATGCAGGGGTGGCATGAGGGGGAATGTTCTCTCTGATTCCAACATAGTCCTGGGTATCTTCACCAGTGTGAGAATTTCAGATGCAGCCTGAGTGAACAGGCTGAAGTCCTGGGGTCTGTAGAGCCTCTGCAGGGTAGACCAGCAGAGTGGTTGGACACTCCCCATATGGAAGCAGACATGCCTGAACTCAAACCTCAACCATCTCTCACAAACTTAACTGTATGACCTTGTCAAGTCCCTCAACTCCTGAGAGCATCATGTCCCCACCTGTGAGTTGAGGTAATGACCCATTACACAGGTGAGCACTGCTGTCTCAAGACCCATCCTCAGCGAGCGTGACGCGTGAGTCCCCCACACAGAGCCAGAGCTGACACACCCACACCTCTGTCACCTGCTTGGGGCTGAGGACTCCAGCTCCATGCCCCAAGGGAACAGCCTGGAATGGTTGGGGGTGGTGCAGGGAGAAACTGAGCAGCATGGCCAGCAGGGTGGGGGCGGGAAGAGAAGAGGCAGCCACAGGAAAGGTGTGGCCGGAACCCCTGGAGCCAGCAGCTGGAAGGAAGGAGTCGCCAGGTGGGCCCCACCCTCGGCAGTCAGTGCCGGGTGGGCAGAAGGCCAGGGCCCTTGGCAGGACCAGTCCAGCCTCCGGAGACCCTGGGATGTCCTTCGAGACTGAGGGCCAAGCATTGTCCCTGATTATAAGAGGCTCTGGCTGGCGGTTTTCACACGGCTCACTGTGTCCCAGGGCCTGTGGGAACTGGCTTCTTTCCCTTGGTTCAGTGGGGTTTCAGACTGGCCCCTCCGTCTGCCACCATCCCTGAGCTCAGCACTGTACGGGATGCAGACAAGGAGGGAGGGGAGAGGCTTGGACTTAGCTTTCATTCACACAGTCATTCATTCAGGCTGCCTTAAGTAGCCCACTGCGTGCCAGGCCTTGTGCTAGGAACGGGGAGAGAGTGGTACAAACTGGACTGAATCCCTATACCTCTCTCCCTTCTATTCCTTCCTTTCTGATTCATCAGAGTTCTTTGTCATTAATGGTTAGAAGCTGGGATGAGGCCAAATTGCAAGCCAACTAAGCCACGGGATGAGCCGGAGTACCCAGGCTGTGGAGAGGCAGACTCAAGTTCAAGTCTGCTTGTTCATCAGGGCTGCTGTGTTCGGATATTTAGTATGTGCACTGCATAAGGTGTCGTACCCAAGGGGATGCTATTCACACTGTAAACATCTTGATTATTTAAAAACATTTTTGAATTTTTATTATAGCTTTATTGATATGAAAGATGGGCTATTTGCACATCAATTATGCCTATTTTTTTGTCAGATGGCAACAAATGGACACATGATAACAAAATTGACCCCTTCCCTTTTTTATTCCTAATGATTGTTATGAAAAAACTGAATTCCTATTTTTCTTATGTTAAACAGTTTATAGAGAATGCCTTTATATTTGGCATCCTGTTGTTAAACAGAGAAGAGCAAAACTTAAAATTATCTATTGGGGAAGAGGTGGTTCTTCCTAATGAGCCTGGGCTAGATCATTTGCCTCTCTGAGCTTCAGTTTCCACATCTGTCTTATGGGCCTGATGGCCAGTTCCTTGCAAGGATGTGTGCAGGGAAGCCTATGGAACACAGTGGGTGCCCAGCAAGCTGTATTTGTGGTCATTCCCCCCCAACATGCAGCCCTCCTGGAAACTCACTCTGAAAAGTGAAGGCACCTTGATGCCTCAGTTTACCCTCCTCCCAGCCCCAAGAAGCAAAGGCAGCTGGCCCCAGGACCAGCGCCGGGGGAGGGTGTTCTGCCTTTACAGACAGTCTCGTTCCCTCCTGGGCTGAAACGCTTGCCCCTGAGTTTCTCCAAATTTGGTCCTCCCCAGACTCTCGACCCTGTTTCCCGCCCCCACCCCCGCCACCGCCCCTCTGTGCTGGCCGCCACTGCTGGGGGCCCTCCCTTGAGCCCCCAGAAGCCGCCCACAGAGGAAATCCTCTTCCTTCTTACAGGCTGGAAACTACAGAATGTTTCTTTTGGAATTTTTTGGCTTTCACATAGCAGAATGTTCTAGCCTCATCAGCCACAGGCTCCCTTTCCCTGCTGGCCGGCAATTCTTCTGCCAAAGACGTGCTTGGATCTTACCTCCCCTTACACCACCCCCTTCGCCTATGTTTGCTGCAAGCCAAACAAAATATGCCAAGGAGCCCAGAAGAACCAACCGGAAATGACCCAAACACGCCTACGACTGATCCTTTCCAAAACTAGAGAGGCCAGGGTAGCAGGAACATGACAGCTGCGGCCCCCGACATGACACAGGGCGGGAGGACAGGGGGAAATCAGAAGGGCCAGATCGGATTCTGCCGTGGCCTTTGAAAAGAAAAATCCAGTTCTTTATTCATTTAGCTTCCAACCCTCCCCTCTTGGCAGCAGAATAATTAAATATTCATGCATTTTCTCCTTCCCCTAAGAAAGTGATAAGTCAGATTTCTGCACACACACAGAAAAAGTGCCCCAAGGCAAGGGGCTGGAGCCAAATTTCAGTTGAAGACAAAGCCTCCACTTCAATTTACGAATGAAAACACCCTTCACCTTTGCTGCTGTGAATTTCTTAGATACACATGGTCAAGACAATCTGAGAATTATGAGGCTCCAGGACCAATTAGGGCTGTTTGTGTTGACGTAAAGTCTGGGGGAGTTTTTTTTCTTCCCTTTGCAAGTATTTATGATACTGACAGATGCAACAGGAAAAAAAAAAAAATTCCCGAATGAGAATAAGCTTTGTGGGACAACGAGGATAAGGATTCAAGGTGAAGAGCAGCCCAGGGCTTTGTTTAAGCCACCAGATCTATGCGCGCTGCCACGTGACGTGAAGGTGGGGACACAGCCACTGCCACGGGTGCCAACACCCCCCAGGCGCACTGCAGAGGGGTGGTTGAAGCTGCACAGCAAACCTGCAGGCAAGGTGTTCCTACCATTTCGCAGGTGAGGAAACTGAGGTCCTAAGCAGCCAAGCGTTTTCTGAAGGTGGCAACGCCAGGGGTGGGGTTTGAACACTGGCTCTCCCAGCGGCAGAGATGACCATGCAGTCTGGAATTCAGTCTATTTAGGTCCTACTACTGTGTGCAAAGCGCTCTGGGGTGAGGGGAGATGCAGTTGTGGGTCCTGCTCCAGAGGGGCCAGTGGGAGGCAAAGGCTGGCGATCTTGGGACTCTGTCCCAAAACAAACCTCTTCTGGGTACCAGCAAAGTCGGAAAAAGAGGGTGAAGGGGTGAAGGCTCCCATCAGACTTCGTGACTGACTTGGCCTCCCAGGGAATGTTGTCTCCCCACCGCCTCTCACAAAACTGCCTGGAGAGGAGCACACAGGCACAACCCAGCACCTACTCTGTGCATGGGCACGTGCGGTGGCATAATAGGGTCTCCTCCTTTCCTGGACAAGCAAGCCATTGAACCCTCTGACCTCAGTGCACAAGGAGAAAAGCCTTGGGGAGGGGGATCTGAAGGACTCCCTGAGATGAGGCAGCACAGGATCCCATGGGTTTATGCACCCAGAGGCTTGGGTTCAGATCCAGCCTCTCTCATTCACTGTGTGACCTCAGGCCTGCAACTATTCCTAGCTAACCCTCTGCATCTCAGTTTCTTCATCTGGAAAATGGGATAGTAACAGTGCCCACTTGTGGGGCCGCTGTGAAGGTTAAAGGTTTCTAGTTTGTTAGTACATACATGTTTGTGCAGTTTTCTGTATCGTGCTTCATAATGTGAAGACTGCATGTGACAGGGGAAGAGGGAAGAGGCATTGCACACAAACTCCTTTAGCACAGTCTGGGCATACAGTAAATGGTTAGGAAATGTAAGGGCTATTATTGTTATTATTCTATCTTGTAGGTCAGTGGGAGCCATGGAGAGTCTCAGAGTTGTGGTGGGGTGGTCCTCCCTTAGCAAAGTTCTGCTTTAGGCATATAAGAAGTAAAGATACAGGAGCCAGGACCGTGGGTCCAGGTGGTCCTTGGTGTGTGTGAGGAAAAGCTGCCCGCTGAGTGGCAGAGCCCTGTGCCAGGGCACTCGGCGTGCAGGACACAGCCAGGTCCTCTCCAGAGTGAACCTGCCCAACAGCCCCCAGCAGCGAGGAAAGAAAGGGCTGGTTAGTGGAGGGGGTCCACCTCTGAGTGTCTTTGCCTCTTGGGCCAGCACCCGCCCCTCCGCAGTGCAGGCAGTCCACACAGCAGATGGAAAGGCTCCCCAGCTGGCATGTGTGTGGGTGGGTGGAAAGGGGGCGGAGCAGCCACTTCCTGTGCCCCAATCCCAGCTTACTTGCTCCCTGACCACATTTTTCCACCTCACTTTTTTCCTTCTAAGATCTAGATTGTTTTTTGTGAATGGAATGTAACTGGAGAGCTGGAGAGGAAAGTCCCGGGAGGCCCTGCAGATGGAGAAGGTCCCCTCACTGTGAAAGGCTCCCTGGTGGCCCGGGGCAGCCGGTGAGATGGACGGGGCCAGGTGGGGAAGGTCACGGCGCCAGCAAGGCCGAAACAGGAGAGGCCAGGACTCGCCCCCGCCCCCCTGCTCCCCTACCAGGCCAGAGGCCCCTCCAGCCCTGTTTTCTGGGTTTTGTGCTGATCAGACCCCAGCGGAGGACCACCCACGGAGAATCTGACCTCTGCTAGGATGGGGCACCTGGGGGCTGTGGCCTCTTCTATGAGGGGTCTGGTGACTTCTAGGGGCCCATCTTGCAGTCTCGGTCCAGCCTCCAGCACTGAGTAGCACTCATTCATTTATTCACTCATTCTTCAAGAAATATGAATTACATGCTTAGCACATGCCAGGCATTGCACTAGGCACTGGTACTGCTCTGAAGAGGACAGCTAGGCCCCTGCCGGCATGCACTGAGGGGGAAATACAACCAGCACAGGACTGTGAACCAGAGAGCTTCAACAATTTGCACAAGAACAGAAACAGCAAGGTTGGACAAAGGTCCCGTTGACACCTGGCGCAAGCATCTAACCGCTGTGCTGCCCCAGGCTAAGGCCCCTCTACGCCTGGGGAGGCTTGGGGTGGTGGAGAATCCCCTGCTCCACCCAGCAGTCAGGCAGGGCCTGCTCTACAACAAGGCCAGGCTCCTGCCAGAGTTATACCACTCCCAGCAGAGCTGTGAAAGGAGCGGAGTTCTCTGCAATCATGAAACTTCCCAAGGCCCTTGCCTTTATACAGTGAGGAGAACAACTCTCACCCAAGGTTAAGTGTGAAGATTGAACAAAGTTTATCATAGAAAATGAGCTCAGTACAGTTTCTGGTATATTGCAAATGTTCAATAAATGCTGCTTACACAGTGAACAACCTGCCCAATAGTACCTGGCAGTACCCTTGCTATTACCTTTCACTAAAAGGCTATATATACATTTAAATGGAGAGGGTCCAACAAGAGCTGGCTTTGAGGGGCAGAAAGATTTGATGGTATTTTGACCTCCGAAGAAAAGCAAAGATGTGACTGCCTTAGACACCTCCACAGCTTCTGATATGACTGACTTTTCTGAGCACTTACTGTGCTCAAAATGTTCTGGCAACTTCTATGGACCACCCAGGCCACAGAGATAACCCCTAGCAAGAAGCAGGGGGCCACAACTCTGTGGGCTGCAACATTCTGGAAAGCTAAAAAGGGATGATGACTATCTTACATACTTTCGAGGACTTACAAGGGGGGAGATCCTTGAAAGATTGAAAGCCCTCACTTCCCAGCCCTTCTCTCTGCTTTTTTTTTTTAATGTTGAGATATAATTCATATACCATAAAATTCACAATTTTAAAGCGTGCAATTCAGCAGTTTTTTTTTTTTAACATACTCACGAGGGCATATAATCATCAGCACTGTGTAACTGCAAAACACCTTCCAAAGAAACCGTATATCCTTTAGTGCCACCCCCTCTGATCTCCCTCCCTCCAGCCCTGGCAACTGTTGATCTACTTTCTGTCTCTGTGAATGTCTCTGTTCTTGACATTTCATACAAGAGGACTCATACAATATGTGGGTCTTTTGTGACTTGGCTTCTTTCACTTAGTAGGATGTTTTCAAAGTTTACCTGTGTCATAGCCTGTGCTTCATCCCTTTTCATGGGAGAGTAACATCCCAGTGCCCAGACAGACCACGTTTTGTTTACTCATTCATCTACTGATGGATATTTGAGTTGTTTCCACTGTGGGGCTATTGTGAAAGTGCTGCTGTGAACATTCGCGGACACATTTTTGTGCGGGCTTTTCCATTTGTCTTGGGTAGATACCTAGGAGTGGAATGCCTGGGTCACATGGTCACTCTATGTTTAACCTTTTGAGGAGCTGCCAGGCCATCCCTCCAAGCAGCTGCACCAGCAATGCGTGCGAGTTCTGATTTCTCTGCATCCTCATCAACACTTGTGACTGTCCATCTTTTTGACTGCAGCCATCCAGGGGGCGGGGGGTGGGGGGCAGGTGATGTGGGTTCTTTCTGCTCTTAACTCTCTCTCCTGCCAGATATTCTGAACATAGTCTTTACCACCCACAAAAGTGCCAAGTAAGTTGCTCAGTTGTGCCCAACTCTTTGCAACCCCATGGACTGTAGCACACCAGGCTCCTCTGTCCATGAGATTTTCCAGGCAAGGATACTGGAGTGGGTTGCCATTTCCTTCTCCAGGGAATCTTCCCAACCCAGGGATCAAACTCAGCTCTCCTGCACTGCAGACAGATCTTTACTGACTGAGCTACAAAGGAAGCCCCCAAAAGTGCCAAGCTCTTGTTTAAATGGAGGCTCCCTCTAGACTGAGATACCAGGAACCTGGGGCACACACCTGTCCTGTCCACCGTGGTCCTCCAGGGTTTAGTCCAGAACAGCTGCTGAATAAGAATCGTCTTGAATGAACGGATGGCTTTATGACCATCCTAAGCACCCACATGGGAACATGGATCCTAATCGCATACTTCTCTGAGTTCTAAAGACCTTTGATCATTCAGAAGTCCAAGGAACCAAACCCAAACTGGTGTTCTATGGAAATTTCCAAGTTCTCATCAGGTTCTCCTCTGACATCATATGGTCACTGAAGGCCCCACTGGAGTAGATGGCATCCTCAAAGTTACTGCCCTGAGAGGAACTTGGTCTCAGGCCACATTCCCCGCCCCACCTCCAATCTGAAGTTCTGCTCCTGAGAAGCACCCATCCCCCGAGTCTTGGCCTCTGCAGTGTCCATCCCAGCCAAACGTGGCAGATGTGCAATGCTGCCTTGGGAGGGAGGAAGCACAGGAACTCAGCACTTATTGTTCAGAGAAAAATGTTCTACAGAGGCAAGGAGGACACTGAGTTGTCCTTGTGGAATCAGGGCACCCAAAGAGAACTCACCCTCCAGTGCCTTGTACAGATGTGGTACAGCTTCACTGAAGCCTCAAGACAGTAGAGTTGATCTTGGCTGTCTTCCCACTTTGCTGGCTCATGTTCCCCCTCCTCCCCGTCCCAAGCCCAGCCAGGTCCCTGCTCCAGGTCTGAGAACAAAAGTGGCCATCACGTCCTGGGAAGTCACCCCCACCACACCCTTTCAAAGGGCTATCTTACTGTTCCTATTTTACAGATGAGGAAAATTTTACAGATGTGGGGCAGGTCAGACCTGGGCCACAGTCTCAGGGCTGGGAGGTGGAGGAGCTGGGATTCAGACCAAGCAGTTTGGCTGAGGTCATCCCCAAAAGGTAGACCTAGGTCATAGGGAGCTCAAAACAGAAACAAAACAGGGATCTGAGCATTTAGCGCCTGTAAGTGTGAAGGGGCAGCTGGCACCTCGCCTGAGGCCATCTGTGTGTATATACGCAACGTACATCCGCGTGTATATACGCAATGTACATCCGTGTGTGTATACGCAATGTACATCCGTGTGTGTATACGCAATGTACATCCGTGTGTGTATACGCAATGTACATCCGTGTGTGTATACGCAATGTACATCCGTGTGTGTATACGCAATGTACATACGTGTGCATGTGTGCTATAGTATTCTTTCCTTGAACAAAATGCTGTGAAAGGGAGATCTCAGTTTTCTGGGCTTTTGATAAATGTTTCTGGCTGTGCCAAATAAAAAGGTGTCTTATCTGCATTCATTTACCCTAGATTATTATTTTTTAATTGTCCTGATTGGTGAAATCAAGATGCTATATGGATAGAAGGCACAGACTTTGGCATCCAACTCTGATTTCCCTGGGCACAGAACACAAGCCCTTCTATGCCTCAGTTTCCTCATTTGGAGAGCTGGAATAAAGGTGCCCACATCACATGTCCTAGAAAACTGTATCCCTGCAGCCACAAACATCCTTTCCCCTTCTCCCTCACTGACCCTGATGGCTCACCTGCCTCCCAGGTGACACTGCCCTTCCCCTTCAAAGTCTGGGGCCTGTGGACACTGGGACAGGCTGGACAGGAAGAAATTCAAGCTGCACACTATTCACAATCACTAAGACATGAAAACAACATTAAGTGTCCATCAACAGAGGAATGGATAAAGAAGATGTGATACCTATATACAGTAGAGTATTACTCAGCCATAAAAAGAACAAGATAATGCCATTTGCAGTAACGTGGATGGACCTAGAGATGCTCATACTAAGTGAACTAAGTCAGAAAAAGAAAGACGAACACCATACGATATCGTTCACATGTGGGCTCTAAAACGTGGCACAAATGAACTCACCTATGAAACAGAACGACAACAACAACACGAAACAGAAACCATCTCACAGACACAAGAGAACAGGCTCGTAGCTGCCAAGGCAGAGGAAGGTGAAGGAGAGATGGACTGGGAGTTGGGGTTAGTTCCTGTGAAAGTCGCTCAGTCATGTCCGACTCTTTGCGACCCCATGGACTATCCAGCCCATGGAATCTCCAGGCCAGAATACTGGAATGGGTAGCCTTTCCCGTCTCCAGGGGATCATCCCAATCCAGGGATCGAACCCAGGTCTCCTGCATTGCAGGCGGATTCTTTACCAGCTGAGCCTCATGGGAAGCCCTTGGGGTTAGTAGATGCAAACTATTATATATGCGATGGATAAACAACAAGGTCCTGCTGTAAGCACAGGGAACTCTATTCAGTGTCTTGTGATAAACCATAACAGAAAAGAATATGAAAAAGAATGTATACATATATATATATATGTATGTATACATGTAACTGAGTGTGCTGTACAGTAGAAATTAACACAACATTGTAAATCAACCATACTTTCACAAATAAAGGGAAAAAAGGATTCAAATTACAGATCAGAAAGCACGAAAGGGTCACCATGCCTTACTGTCCCCATCCTCTGTGAGTGTATGAGATAGACCAGATGGCGGTTTTCAGCTCTTACACATCATAGATTGATAATTCTACCTTTTCCCTAATTTCAGGAACCAGCAGAGGGACTGCCAACTCTTTGCTTTGTCAAGAAAGGACAAATTTTAAAGTACCACTTACAACCACTGGCATTTTGTACCAAACAAGAGACATGTTGGCACCAAAAGCAAAGGAAATCAACAGTCTTGGAAGTTTTTTAAAATGGGATCGTCCCCACTTTGTAAGTATGTTTCTGCATCTCCCATGTCCCTTCCTATTTGCTTTGGACTCCAAATGCTAACCAGGCCTGCTTTGGCATGTGTTCAGCCTTCGGGGACCACTGGCTGGACCCCACAGTGGTGGTGTCCTACACACAGCTGGTGGCTGTTGTGGAGATGTGGCTGAAAAAATCTGGGGACCATTTGGCACTCACTTCCCACTGGCTGGAGCATGCCCTAGTGATTCCATCCTGCTGAGGAAATCAGCCTCAAACTGATGGGCCAAAAGTCCCTGAAAAATATATAAAATAGATAACAAGGACCTACTGTATCGCACAGTGAAATCTACTCAATATTCTACAATAACCTATATGGGGAAAAAAATCTGAAAAAGACTGAACATGTATATATTATAACTGGATTTATAACTGAATAACTGTACACTATGATGTACACCTGAAACTAAAAACTATATTGTAAATCAACTATATTCTGATAAAATTAAATGCACACACATACACACACATGAAAACCAAAAGTCCCTGTAGAGGGCTCCATCCATCCTGAGGGTGCTCTGAGCTCCCAGGAAGGCTGGGCTGCATGTCAGAAATCCTACTTCACCTGCTGGCTATTGGTTCCCTGACCTGGCTGTGCTCCCCCTGGAATGTCCACTCGGCAAACGCAGGGCTACTGCTCCTTGACGTGGCTCCAGTGCCTAAGAGACGACTGGGCACAGAGTAGCCACTTAATAAACATTTGTTCAGTCGCTGACTGAGTTCAGTACACATACTCTCGTGAAATAGTATACAGCCATTAAAACAAGGTCAGTGACTGGCAAACAGTAACAGAGTCTGAACCTGGATGGCGGGGACACAAATTATACTGTCCTATTTTTTTCCACTGCTGTGTATATTTCAAATCTTTCCTAATAAAAAGCTGGAACAAATAACCCCAAAATTATACCCATGCAGAGTTTATAAGAAGCAACATGGACAGGCCTGTGATATGTAGAAATTATGAAATCATACAAATTATTTAGCGAAGAGATTATAAGGAAACGTGCCCCAATGCAACTAATGGAAATTTCTGGATGTGGGTTACTGCCTTTTCCTCCGCACTTTCTACCTATGTTTCAGAATTTTGTATAATTAAAGAGGAAAAGCTTTGCAAGAAATATAAATAAGATGCATCTCAGGGTTTTCTTTTCCCACCACTCTTCCCTTTCTCTCTTCTCCTGGGGAGTTGCTAATTGCTCCCAAATTGTCTTCTCTTTGCCTAGGAAGGAACAAGGCTTTCCTGTTCTGGAAATGTTTGTGCTGCCAGGAGTCCAGAAGATGAAAGAAAATGGAGAGAGGCCCCTTTACATGGAGCTGGGGCTGGGCTCCCAGGAACCATGGGTTCCCAGGACAGTGCCGAGCTGTGGGCTGAAGGCATCTCAGAAAGCTATACAGGTCAGAGGGCAGGCTGTTCTGGCATACGGAACTGATGACAAGGCAGAAGAGTTAAGGGGATGCTGGGTCCTACCCTCCAATTATACAGATAGGAACACAAGATCTAGAGAGGGGAAGTGACCCGTCCAAGGTCACACAGCATCCAGCAGCCAAGGCAGGACTTGATCCCACAACTTCTGAGTTTTCCTCCCAGACCCCTCTCCCCATCCTCCAGGGCCCTCTCCCAGGAGTGCTCCTGAACTTTTCTGTTTGGTGGACCCACACAACAACTACTCCAACCCCTCCCAACATCCTGCATCACCAGGTTTCAAAATCACTCCTGGCTTTCCAAGGGAAACATAGTTTGGTTTTGGTTCTTTCTTTTCTCCCACTCATATAAGGAAATCTGAGAGCCCTTTCTAATTGTTTGGTCAAGACTGCAGACAGGCAACGAGGCATGCCACAAATAATATCCTGAGCCTGGGGAATCCAAGGCCACCACTGGCCTGGGGAAAGATGGGACACCAGGCCTGTCCCTGGTGCTTGCTCAGCACATGAGTCCCGAGTTCTTGGAACACAGCGGGGTGTTTGCCAAGCTTCCCAGATCCCTGATGTGGGGCCCTGTCAGGGAAGACTGAGGGAGTCTATACCGAGCCCCCGGAGGCTGGGGCTTTAGTGGCTGCAAGTGCAGACTGAGTCTATGCAGACTTGGCACCTGTGGGCCCTCCCAGAGTGGGGCCCTGCAGTCTAGCCTCTCTTGCAGCTAGGTGTGGTCGTGTGACTAAGTTCTGGTCAGTGGGATATGATCACAAAGTGATGTGCTCAACTTAAGTAAAGACAGGGGCATGGCCTTCTTTGCTCCTCCCTTCTTGCTGATTAGATAGTAGATGTGATGACCAGAGTTCCAGCAGCCATTTTGGAGCCTGAGGTGACTCTAGGAATAGCAAGAACAAGATAGGAGAAATCTAGGCCCTGACATTGTGGAGTACCCCACGTGGGAAATGAATCTCCATCTTCCTTTTTTTTCTTTTGTCACACTGTATGGCTTGTGGCCCTCAGCACTGAAAGCTTGGAGTCCTAACCACTGGACCACCAGGAAATTCCCAATTTCCATATTCCTAAAGCCACAATTATTTGGCGTTTCCTTTGATTTGTGGACAATACTATTCTTAAGTAATGTACCATTTTTTGGCTGGGAAGTGAGTTGCGGTCATTTGCAGAGGGTCTATGTGTAAGAGGCTCAAGGAAGCTCTGTGATGAAACTGATAATTATTGTGTGTAAGAATAATCGCTGACATTTATCAGTGTGTGTGTGTGTGTGTGTGTAAAACACTCAGCCCAGTGCCTGGCTCACAGGAAGAACCCAATAAACGTTAGTAACTGTACTGTCACTGTAGGTGATGAAACCATGTACCCTGGTGCACAGGACACAGAGCTGTCCGGGGAGGAAGCATCTGAACTGGGCTTTATAGATGGGACTCAGGAAAGCAGAGACTGGTGAGCAGTGATGTCACCAGGCGCTGGGGCCTTGACACGATTTGGATTGTATTACAGATATAATTTCACATAATGCCTGCAGAGGGCTTCCCTGGTGGCTCAGCGGTAAAGAATCTGCCTACAATGCAGAAGCCACAGGAGACGTGGGTTTGATCCCTAGGTCGGGAAGCTCCCCTGGAGGAGGACACGGCAACCACTCCAGTATTCTTGCCTGGAGAATCCCACAGGCAGAGGAACCTGGCAGGCTACAGTCCATAGGGTCGCAAAGAATTGGACATGACTGAAGCAACTTAGCACAGCATGGCACGGCAATGCCCACAGAACCAAGTGGAGTAGGTGCGCGCCACCCGCATTACATGGTGAGGTAGCTGAGCCTGGGGAGGACAGGTGGCCCCCACCGAGGTTACCCGGCAGAGCCGAGTTGGGCTCTGCATTCTGGCGCTGTCTGTGGTTGTCCCTACTGAGGGTCTGTAGGCTGAGAACCAAGGCTCAGGCAATGGGAAGGACAGGAACAGAGGCTGCCCAGGAGAGTGCTGGGGTCCAGTCCAGAGCTTAGGCCCTGCGCCCAGGAGAGGGAAGTGAGAGAAAGGCCAGTATGTGTGGAAGGCGGGGTCAGTCAGCACCCCCATGAATCCTCTGTTCCCCCAGGGTTCACACTGGCTCTGTGTCCTCTGTGATCAGCCCCAGAGGGCGGATGAAAGGCCAGGATTTGAATTAAAAAGGAGTTTCCTGGGACTGCCGGAACCAAATGACCCCAAACAGCACACGTTTATTATCTCATGTTTTGGAGGCCAGGAGTCGGATCGGGAGCAGAATCTGGGGGGTGAGGGGTGAGCAGGATAAGTCCCGCCCTGCCCCCAACGCCTCCCATTGTGTGAACTTGGGACGCTGTTTGGCTCTTGACTGCTCTCTGCCATTCTGAGGCCTGGCACAGTTCAGGAACCTTTCCCATCTCCCCGTCTAGCTGTAGCCCTCCCAGCTGGCCTGATGCCCCCAGTGCCAGCCTGGCCAGGATGGAGCCATTTTCGGGGCAGGGGTCATCCCATTGCTTTCACCAAGCAGGACCCAGTGGGGCCCTCCCTGATCCCAGTCCCCCTGGGGCCTCCAGGCACATCCCCCAAGCTGGGTTCAAAGTCAGGAGAAACGCCAGTCTGGCAGGGCTACAAAGTCACTACCACTGTGGGGTCTGCAGCAGCCCTGACTGAGCGCTCCTTTCCAAGTTTACATACCCACCTGCTGGCTTCGTGAACCCTGTGAAATGCCAGCTTGGTGTGACACGTCGGCTAAGAAAAAATTATTATTCAATTTTGAGCAGCACTAAAAATGTCAGGGATTAGATCTGGGAAGGCAGAGCTCCCTGGAGGCAGGCGTAGTCAGACCTCTCATGGGAATGGGGCACTGGCAGCCACCCCCATCCCACCCAGGGCTACTGTGGCCAGACACCAAAGATCCCTCCCCAGCACCATCTCATGTCCTCCCTGAGGTTACCCTGTGAGGCTGGATGACGACTCACCCCACTGCCCAGATGAGGCTCAGCAGAGTCCTGGCCTGCCTGGGGCCCAGCTCGGAGGAAAGGGCCTGGACTTGGCCCCTGGTCACAAGCTCCAGGAGACAGGGACCCATCTGCCTATGTAGAGATGTGTCTCTATCCAGCCACCCAGGGCCAGGGGTGGCAGAGACACTAAGCAAATGCCCGATGAGGGATGGAAGATGACCGAACCCAGATCCTGGGCTCACCAGGCCCTAAAGAGGCACAGATGGTGAGAGCCGGCGTCATGTGGGGAAACAGCAGAGGGAAAAGAGTCAGCTATGAAGACAATCTCATAAAATGGGGCAGGGCTGTCTCTCAGTCCTCATGTCCAGGTGTGAGACCTGCATCCAACCCCACAGAGCTATGTGCCCCAAAGTAACTGCCCCCCACATCCAAAAGAAACATCAGAATTGTGCCAGCTAAGGACAGAGAGTGACCCTGGACTGGACCCTGGAGCAAGAGAAAATGATCTGTTTGCTTACGTACCAAAATGACATTTCAGGGACAAGTATGAAATCTGAATACAGTCTGCAGATTAGATAATAGAAGGAAAGAACATGTAACAGTGCAAATGGTCTGGTTTCAAGATTTGTCTGTGGCTGTGTGTGAGGCTGGTCCTGCTCTTAGGAAACATATAGCGAGTATTTGGGTAAAGGGGCATCGGGTCTGCAACTTGCTCTCAAGTGGTTCAGAAAATAAAACAGAGAGAGGGAGGGAGGGATGGAGGAAGAGAAGAGAATGATAAGGCAAACTCAGTAAAACGTTAACAACTGGAGAAATCAGGTGAAGGAATTCTTGTACTATTTTTGTACATCAGGAATTATTTCTGTTACAAACAGAAAGTCCATATCCTAAAAGGAAAACACCTGGGGTGCCATTCTCAACTCAACGAGAGCAAACAGACTCAGCAGGAATTGCAACACACCCTGAATCAGCAGGAAAACCAGCCACCAGTGACTTTGGTGGGACAGCTGGGGAAACATGATGATGCAGAGTGTTGGATGCCAGCACTGCATCCCACTTTCCTGGGTGTGAAGGTCACACGAGTTCTTGCAAGACAACGTATTTGCTCTCTGGAGGTGCACACTGCATTTGGGGGCAAAGGGTCAGGATGTCTAGAACCGGCTCTCATGCGGCTGAGGATACAGCAGAAAGAGTGAGAGCGTCGTGGGTTCTAAGCGAGGGGCACACAGGGTTCATGCCATTTTTCTCAAGGACACAGATATGCTTGCCCCTGCAGCCAAAGGCAATGAAGGAGTCTGTGCCCCAGCTTCTGCCGCCCAGTCTCTTAGCTTTTCTCTCTCTGGCCACAAGATGTCTCTGTTTGGCCCTTTCTAGAAGGCAGTTTCCGTTCTTTAAAGTTCTTAAAGTTCATAAACGACCCGTTGCCCTTTCTCTCTGACCTGCGGCTCCTTCTCCCATCCTGCCTGAAGGCATGTTCTTCCTCTGCTGCGTTTCCTGAGGTCACAGCCCACTCTGCCCACCACGGGGGAATTCCTCATTAGGGGGTCTCTGCTGCCCTCTGGTGGTGTTGCTGAAAACATTGATTCCCCCCCATCTTCCAGGAGCCCCAGAAACCTGAAATGGCTTTGTAGCCGGTCCTGCTCTCCTGGTCCTAAAAGAGCTGGGGGCTCCACAGAAACAGAATCAATCGAATGTATGAGGAGACTTATTTTCAGGAACTGGTTCACATGATGTGGGGGCTGGCAAGTCTGAAAACCACAGGGCAGGTTGGAAACTCAGGCAGAAGCTAATGCTGCCGGTTTGAGGCAGATTTCTCCATCTCCAAGAAAGCTCACTTCGCTCTTAGGGTCATCCAGTGACTGGGTGAAGCCTCCCCTCCGCCCCCTAGTCTCCTAGGGTCAGGTCATTTACTTAAGGGCTGTGATGCCCACCACATACGCCAAGGCCTTCCCAGCAACCCATGCATGTGCGCTGGAGGAAACCACAGGACGCTAGGGCCCAGTCAAGAAGACACAGAAGCCCGGCCATCACAGTCAGCTAACTGCAAAGGCTGCATTTTAAAGTGAAATGTCATGCCTCAAGTATGTTGTCCTGCTGATTCCCAACTCTCACTTTAAAAAACAAACAAACAAAAAAAACCCCCACCCTTTTGAGTGTGTGAGTCAATCAGTGCAGGGCTCAGAGTAGGACGGGCCCAGGGCTGCCCCACAGGTATTGGTGTTATTGTTGTGACAGGAATTACCTCCATGAGTTGTTCATGAAGCTGGAAACAGATGAGCAGAGGGAAGGAAGGAGGGAGAGGGAGGGGTAGAGACAGCGTATGTCAGGGAGAGAAAGAGGCCCAGGGATGGAAATGAAGCTCTTCTCTAAACGTGCAGGGAGCGAGGGATGCCAGGCCTGGCTTGTGGCCACACCCCTCCAGGCTCGGCTCACTGTCACAGGGCTGTCTTCCCTGTGTGTGCCTCTGCTTCCTCTTCTTCTAAGACCCCAGTCATGGGACCACAGCCATCTTGCTTTGCTCCAGGAGGGCTCACTCAGCTAACAACAGCTGCAAAGACCCTTCTTCCTAATAAGGTCACTCTCTGAGGTTCTGGGTGGACATGCATTTGGGGGGACATTATTCAGTACCATGCAGCCCCCACAAGAGATAGAGCCGACAGCGTGTCAGCACAAGGAGGATGTGACCCCCCACATACACCCCAGCATGATACAGGCAAGACTCGCACAGTGACCAGCAGAGCCTCAGGGCAGCGCTGGTCAGAGGCACCACCTGGGGAAGTCGGGGAGGTGACTTGCTCCAGAAAGGAATAAGCCGAGGTACGTGAATGCATCGCTCAGGACCCACGGGGAGCTCTCGGCTCCCATGCAGAGAGACAGCTGGAGTGATAAAGGGACCATACAGGGATGCGGGGGAGGGCAGGTACCAGCACAGGACCAGCCACAGTAGCGCTGTCACCACCAGGGCCGGCAGACTCAGAATCGCCCTGGGGGCTGCCTGCCCTGTCCCTTTACTGCTGCACCAGGGACTCAGTTCTCCTAACAACAAGGCAAGGAAAGAGGGCCCTGATCCAGTTTCACAGGGGAGAAGACTGCTGCCCAGTGAGGTCAGGTGACTTGCCCCAGGCCACACAGCAGGGCTGGGGGCTGGGATCTGAATCTGTGTTTAGCTGACTCTAAAGTCCTCGCTTTCAAGGTGTGGAGAAAAGGGAACCCTCGTACACTGCTGAGAGGAATGTAAACTGGTGCAGATACCATGGAGAATAGTATAGAGGTTTCTTAAAAACTAAAAACAGAGCTACCATATGACCCTGCAATCCCACTCCTGGGCATATATCTGGAGAAAACTACGATTCAAACATATACATGTACCACAGTGTTCATAGCAGCACTATTAACAATAACCAAGACATGGAAGCAACATTAGTGTTCATCAACAGATGAATGGATAAAGATGATGTGGTATACACACACACACACACACACACACACACACACACACACACACACTGGAATATTATTCAGCCATAAAAAAGAATGAAATCATGCCACTTGCAGCAACATGAATGGATCTAAAGACCATCATACTAAGTGAAGTAAACCAGACAGAGAAAGACAAATACCATATGACGTCACTTATATGTGAACTCTAAAATATGGCACAAAAGAGCTTATTTACAAAACAGAAACAGAGTCATAGGCATAGAAAACAAACTTATGGTGACTGAAAGGGAAAAGAGGGGAGGGGTAAATTAGGAGTTTGGGATTAACATATAGACATCACTTTATTTCTGAGTGCCAAAGAATTGATGGCTTTTGAACTGTAGTGTTGGAGAAGACTCTTGAGAGTCTCTTGGACAGATCCAACTAGTCCATCCTAAAGGAAATCAGTCCTGAATGTTCATTGGAAGGACTGATGCTGAAGCTGAAACTCCAATACTTTGGCCAACTGATGCAAAGAACTGACTCATTGGAAAAGACCCTGATGCTGGGAAAGAGTGAAGGCGGGAGAAGGGGATGACAGAGGATGAAATGGTTGGATGGCATCACTGACTTGATGGACATGAATTTCAGTAAGCTCCGGGAGTTGGTGATGGACAGGGAAGCCTGGCGTGCTGCAGTCCATGGGGTCGCCAAGAGTCAGACACGACTAAGCAACTGAACTGAAAGCTGAATCACTCTGCAATACACCAGAAACTAACATACCATTGTAAATCTACTATGTTTCAATAAAAATGAAGTCCTTACTTTCATATACATTTTTAAAAAGATCACTCTTCATTATGAAGACCTCCAGGCATATACAAGTGAAGACTTGGGCAGTGGGTCCCCCATGGTAAGAGTTACCAACATTCTGCTTTTCTGCCTTCACCTCTTCCCATCCAATCTCTTATCATTGTTGTGGTTGTTAGCGTCATAATTCTTTAGGTAAGAATGGCAACCCACTCCAGTACTCTTGCCTGGAAAATCCCATGGACGGAGGAGCCTGGTGGACTGCAGTCCATGGGGTCGCTAAGCGTCAGACACGACTGAGCGACTTCCCTTTCACTTTTCACTTTCATGCATTGGAGAAGGAAATGGCAACCCACTCCAGTGTTCTTGCCTGGAGAATCCCAGGGACGGGGGAGCCTGGTGTGCTGTCTATGGGGTCGCACAGAGTCGGACATGACTGAAGTGACTTAGCAGCAGCAGCAGCAGATGTATTGAAATGCACAAATCTAACAATTAGCAAAATGTATTTTACTTAGTACAACTTAATGTGTGCTGCTGTATCTGTTTCCTTTTGTGTTATTTTTGTTTTCTTACTTTCCTAACAGTAAAAGTAAGTTCTTATAAAACTAAAAAGTAAGTTGATAACAAGGGGGAAACAAGCAGCAAAAATGAGAATTAACATATTTAAGACATACTTATACCTCCCCTCCATTCAGCAACAAGTCCTCAGGACCCCCACATTCCCTCTGTGCTTTTTCACACACCTCTCCTGAGTAGCCAGGTCTCTCAGGAGCCTGGGAGGGCTGGGTGGCCTTCTCGTGGGAGGTGTCCCAGCAACAGGACCCATGAACACAGCTAGGCCCAGGGCTGCATCCCAGGCCAGCAGCCCTAAACCCAGTCCCTGCACCTCTGGGGGAGCCCTCACACTTCCAGGTCCATAAGAACCTCTGTATTCACCACAGCAGGGGCCTCTCTGGGACCCTACCTGGACCAGTGCACGGCAGGGTGAGGCCTCCTAACCCTGCCTGGGGAGGCTGGTCCCAGGAGAGGTTGCCCTGGTGACCAGCAGAGGCTCCTCCCAGGGTTACTGTGGGCAGCCACGTTGCCCAGCAACCAAGTGGCAGCGTCCCTTGAGCCAGGACCACAGCTGCGCCCAGCCCTGTGCGACTTCTCCCAGGCCTGGGGGACCCCTGGGGCCCTGCCCTTATTCCCCAGGACCAGGACAGCTGCTGCCTCTGATCACAATGAACATCATTCTCTCCAGGTAAGCAGCTCCATGCTGGCCCCAGCTGAGAGGGAGGGGGGCGGCCAAGTTCTCAGGGCCAAATTAACTGAGATAGATGAGGCTGCCTGGACTGCTGAGGGGGTGGTGATAAGGATGCTGTCCTGCCCGCACCACACCCACCTCAAGGTCAAGGGACCATGGGGGCTTCCAGACTCGGGCCTCCATCTACTTCTCCAGCATTTTTGCCCACAGACCTGGGGTAGCTAAATTTACACGGTCCACTCCAACTTCTCTAGCTCATCTCTACCTAGGAAATCCCTTTATGCTTCAAAACCCACCAGGCATCATCCCTTCTGTGGAACTGTTCCCAACCCCACTGCCTGCAGCCTGATTCAATCACTGCTTTCTCAACTGCCTGTCCCTTAGCCAGCTGTTCCCACACCTGGATCCTCTGGGGATTGCAAACTCTGGACCACCTGATGTGTTTATTTACAAATGTAACCCCTGGGCCCCACTCACAGGGAGTCTAGGTCACAAGCCTGGGGGAGGGTGGGCTGGGATTCTGCAGGCTTAACTTGTGCCCTAGGTGATTCTGATTGAGGGGTCGAAGGACTCCACCTGGAGGGACAGAGAATGCAGCTGGCTGTGTGACCTGGAGCAAGGTGCTTCACCTCTCTGGCCTCCATGTACCTTGCTTGCAGGGTCATGCACATGATGGGTACTGCACCAGTTAGGGTTTCTGGGGAGGACAAAAAGCCCTCCTCCCAGCTTCCAGCCTTAGAGATACCATTAGAGGAATGCTCGGCTGGGAGGTTTGGTCAGAGGCGGCTAGGGCAGCAACCACCTGGGATGAGGGATGAGGACAGGGTGCAGTGGGGTGAGAGGGAGGTGAGTGAGGCTGTGCCACTCAGCTGTCTCAGGAAGACAAAATCCAGCAGGTCCTCACTCACTCCGCACTTCTTCATGGAACACCTTTGATGGGCAGGCTGCTGGCTAGCAGCACATAAAAAATGAGTCAGCAAGCCCTCGCCCCCCACCCCTCTGCACAACAGGAAGTGATAAGTACTGGAAAATGGTGCACCACAAGGACAAACAAGGTCCAGGGCTGGGAGAGGCAGGAGGGACCCAAGGCAGAGCACAGGGTCTTTAGGGCCGTGAAACTTCTCTATGATGCTGCGATAGTTGGAGACAGGGCATCGAGCATTTGTCAAAACCTATGACATATACCACACCAAGAGGGAACCTTCAGGTAAATGAGGGACTTTAGTTAATACGGATGTATCGCCATGGGTTCGTCTTTTGTAACAAAGGTCCTGCAGAAAGGAAGGCTGTTAATAATAGGGGAAACCACGTGCTAGGGAACGGTTTGCGGGAACACTCTGTACTTTCCACTGTTTTTCTGTAAACCTAAAACTATTTCCCCCCCAAAAAAGTTTATTAATTCCAAAAATAAAAAGCTTTATGATGCAGAGAAGGCAGAGAATTTCAACAGCTCAGGAAAAAGACAGAATCAGGGAATTTCATAGAAGAGAGGTCACTGCCCCTCAGGATGGCTGGAATACAGACCAACTCTACCGGGAAGATAAACCCCCTCTAAAGGATCTCACGGTGCGAAAGGCCAAGTTAGGAGCCAAACCCACGCTTGCATGCCTGCCTGGCCACTGACCAGTCCCATGGCCCCTCTGGCCTCTGGCATCTGCCTTGCTGGCCTGACCCAGAGACTGTGGGTATTATCTTGGGGAGCAGGCACCTGGGCCAGGCCTGCCACTGAGGAGGAGGGCCGTGGGTGGGCAGTCCCTGTGTCACCTGTGTGGGTGTGACCTGGCTGGGTTTCACTGCCCAGAACGGCCCCTCAGGCCCGTGCCTCCCCAGGGACAGCCAGGTTCGGGTGATGGAGGACACAGTGACCAATGCTGAGAAGTCCTTCGGCCAGTTCTGCTCACTGCTGGCCGCCTACACCCGCAAGACAGCCCGGCTGCGTGACAAGGCCGACCAGCTGGTCAAACAGCTCATCGACTTCGCCAATACAGAGAACCCAGAGATGCGGGCCACCCTGAGGAACTTCGCTGAGGACTTGGCCAAAGTGCAAGATTATAGGCAAGCTGAGGTGAGCAGGTAGCTCCGGAGGAGCCACTTCCCAGGGTGGGGGGCAGTCTGAGGGTTGGCGCAGCCTGGTGGGGTTCACAGTTAGTGGATGCATCTCCTGCAAAGACAGCCCCAGAGGAGCCAGGGTGAAATCTTAGTTTATAGAACTGAGAGCCTGGAGGCTTGTGCAAGACAAGAAAGATGCAGGGAGTCAGGAAAAGAATTAACAATGGAAACTCCATGTGGTGTATATACAACGGAACACTACTCATCCATTAAAAACACCAATAACGCCATCTGCAGTAACACGGATGGACCTTGAGATTATCATACTAAGTGAAATCAGAAAGATAAAGGTAAGTGTCATAAGATACCACTTATATGTGGGATCTAATATATGACACAAATAAACACCTATGATAAAGACTCACAGATACAGAGGACAGACTTGTGGTTGCCAAGGGGGAAGACGTGGGAGAGGCATGGATTGGGAATTTGGGATTAGCAGAGGCAAACTATTACATATAGGATAGATAAACAACAAGGTCCTACTGTAGAGCACAGGGAACTATACTCGATATCTTGGGATAAACCATAACGGAAAAGAATGTGTAACTGAGTCACTCTGCTGTAGAGCAAAAATTAACAATATTGTAAATCAATGTTTAGGGATGGACTAGGAGTTTGGGTGGAGAAGGCAATGGCCCCCACTCCAGTACTCTTGCCTGGAAAATCCCATGGGCGGAGGAGCCTGGAAGGCTGCAGTCCATGGGGTAGCGAAGAGTCGGACACGACTGAGCGACTTAACTTTCGCTTTTCACTTCCATGCATTGGAGAAGGAAATGGCAACCCACTCCAGTGTTCTTGCCTGGAGAATCCCAGGGACGGGGGAGTCTGGTGGGCTGCCGTCTATGGGGTCGCACAGAGTCGAACACGACTGAAGTGACTTAGCAGCAGCAGTAGCAGGAGTTTGGGATTAAAAGTAAAATGAAATAAAATAAAATAATAATCTCCAGCCAGCCCCCAAAAAATCCCCTCTGCTATGGTAGAGAAGACTGAAACAGCTTTTCTATCGAATAAGCATTAAACCAGAAGACAATGCATGTTGCAGGTGATCAGATAAGTGATGGCAAAAACAGAGAAACCTTACTCCCCACCAAGTGCACTCTCTGGAGATAGGAGATGACTGTCCTCAGGGAGGGGATGCCCTGAGAACAGGGAAGGGGACAGTGCCTCTGTCACAGAGGACTTCCTAATTCCACCCGGTGATTAGGGGGCCAACTGGGCTGGCCAATCATCTTTATCCAGAGCAAACTAAAACCTCTTTCTAACAAACAGGTAGGTACGGCCTGGAGCCAGGTGCCAGGCAAACTTCCTGGAGACACTGTCCTCCTGATGTTTACAGTTCAGAGATGACTGGCCTGGCCTGGTTATAAAACCAGCCAGAGGCTTCTTTAGCTTTTAAAAGGTTTACATCCATCTCAAAGGGACAGAGAAAGGATCTGTAACTGCCAAGTTTTTCCAAAGAATTGCTGTACAGAAAGGGAGGGGAAAATGTTCCTTTCCCTTTTGGCATTTGGGGAAATTATTATTTTTTTTTAGATTTGCATTTAGAAGAGCCACAAGCCTTGATGGAGGAGGAGGAAGGGGTTGGGTAGGGATTCCAGATCCCCTGGCCCATCTGTCAAGCCAGACTCAGATCTTATTAGAAAGGCATATTTGGGGGCAATGCCCTGGATGTGCTGAGTCAGAACCTCTGGAGAGGGGGTGGCTGGCGATCAGGGTTATAAGAAAAGCCCTTGGAGGGACCCCTATGCCTGCTTAGTGTGACATCCACAGGGTAAGCACTTGATCCACGCCAGCTTTAACTGGACTATTACTATTACCGATAATGTTCACTTAAGTGTCAAGCGTTGGGCTTGCACACAGACACTGACCCAGGGGCGTGAAGTGTCCCCTCACCCACCCTGCCAGTCTCTGGGGCTTCCCAGCGTGGTCCACTCTGGGTTCTCTGCTAGTTTGTGTTCCAGGTGACTCTGTCAGCCTCCTTGGTGACAACTTAAGGCAGTCTGGAGAAATAAAATGCACTGCGTCCCACCCAGTTGCTAAGAAACCCTGGGCGGGTACACTCCTTATACCCATTTTACAGGCCAGGAAACGGGCTCATCAAGAGGAAATGTGTGACTGTGCTCTTGGGAGGCACAGCTCTGAGCCCAGGCTGGTGCTCGCAACCCCAAGGCTGGGGGATAGCCCAATGTACAGTCCTGGGTATGCAGTCAGAGCACTATAAATGCAGGCCAGGGACCGCACAGCCTCTCAGCATCTCTCTGGCTCCACCTGTTCTGACTGTGTGTGTGTTTACGTGCCCCCAGGTAGAGAGGCTGGAGACCAAGGTCGTCAACCCCCTGAAGCTCTACGGGGTGCAAATAAAGCAGACCCGGGTGAGCAAGGGCAAGGCGCTGCGGGGTGGGCCCCTACTCCCTGCGGGGTGGGCCACAGGGAGGGAGACACTGGCTGGGCTGGGGCCTCGGGAAACCACCCTCCTCTTCCTTAGGCTGAGATCAAGAAATTCAAAAGTGTCCGGAACAATGAAATCAAACAACTGGAAAAACTGGAGAAACTGAGGCAGAAATCCCCTTCGGATAGACAGACCATCGTATCCCTCCCGCGGCAGGGGCTGGGGGTGGGGGGTCGGGGCAGTATGTCACTGCACCCTCTGGGTGGGGGCTGCGTGGGCCACCCCAGGGGATGCTGGTTAACCTAGATCCCTAACAAAACCATTCTCAGTCTCAGGTGAGCGTCACAAATCTGTGTGAGGAAGGCAAGCTCACATGCAGGTAATGAATAGACTCACAAAATGGCAAGGTGAGCTCTACCCGGACAGGTGTGTGCAGGGCCCTGGGCTCAGGATGGGAGGATCAAAGGTCTTGGGAAAGCCATTGGTTGGGACTTGGGAGACCTGGGTTCTGTCCCATCAGCAATGCTATTCAGGCAAGTCGAGGAGTCAATCCTCACCACAGCCTGCTTCCTTGGGGTTACCTACTTACTGCTTGTAGAAGGCAGGCACTTGTAGATGAGAAAATGGAGAAAAGTGACTTGCCCAAGGTCACAGAGAGCTAAGGGGCCAACCCCAACTCACCTCTGTGTGTTCCTTCACGTGCCAGGCCTGCCATGGAGTCAGGCCATAGAGATTAAATCAAAGCAACCAATAAAGTAATCAACTAAAATCGTTCCACATATAGGAATTAATTATCAGCAAATGTGGAGTACCTACGGAGAAGGCAATGGCACCCCACTCCAGTACTCTTGCCTGGAGAATCCCATGGATGGAGGAGCCTGGTAGGCTGCAGTCCATAGGGTCGCGAAGAGTCGGACACGACTGAACGACTTCACTTTCATGCATTGGAGAAGGAGGTGGCGACCCACTCCAGTGTTCTTGCCTGGAGAATCCCAGGGACGGGGAGGCCTGGTGGGCTGCAGTCTACGGGGTCGCACAGAGTCGGACACGACTGAAGCGACTTAGCAGCAGCAGCAGCAGTGGAGTACCTAACAGGTTATAGTTAGAGTAATAGCTCAGCTGCACCCACTCTTTCATTCTTGGAACAATCCTGCAAAGCAAGCCTTATTACTGACCCATGTTTGCAGGCAAGTACATTGAGACTCTGGGAGGTTAAGCCACTTGACTGAGGTCACACAGCTAAGTGGGTCTGTCCAAGTGGCAGCTGCCCCTTTTGCTGTGGTCCTACTTGGCCATTCCTTCGATGACCAAATTGGCAAGAGGTGCCCATTACACAGGACAGCTGGCCCAAAAGTAGGGCAAAGGAACAGAGAATGATCCAGAATGGAGTCCCCATGACACCTTCTATCTCTGGGGCCAGGCAGAGACCAGCGTGCAGAGGGCCTCAGTGGATGCCAGCCGCACCTCCCACCAGCTGGAGGAGACAGTGGACACCTTCCAGAAGCAGAAGCTAAAGGACATTCAGGTAGGGGTGATCGGTCCCTGGTCAGAAGTCCTCGGGCTGTTTCATGTGTGAACTTTGGTGTGTTTGCTCATGTATGTCTGTGCA
>NW_011494867.1:10573613-10582968 GCF_000754665.1 Bison bison bison | reverse complement strand
TATGTCTGTGCATTTGTGTTTGCACCTGTGTGAGTACACATGTGTTCCCTGTGACAGTGTGTGTGTGACCTTGTGCCCGCCCAATTCTCAGGGCCCTGACTCCCAGAACAGTAAATCCTGGCTTCATCCTGCCGTGGGCGGTAAGAGGCCGGCTGCTTGGGCAGCTGTCCTGCACAGCTGTCTGCCCGGAAGCCAGCACTGGCAGCCTTGCCTCTCACACCCGGCTGGCTCCCTGCCTGCCAGGAGAATTGGGCAGTCTGTCTCTTCCAGGCCTCTGCCTTTCCACACAGGGCCCTCAGGGCTCACCCTGACTGCCTCCTTTCCTCCGTAAAGCCCCAGTCACACATAGCATTCCTCCTTCCACCGAGACCCCACCCAGAAAGGTCCAGCACCCCAGCTCTTACCAGAGGCCCCAGGGAGTCAGGATCTTTAAGGGCAAGATGGTCACAGAGGCCCCTGCACCCACTCCTGGCCCCTCCTTTAATCCATTTTCCAAATTGCAGCCATAGGAATCTCACAAAAGCCAGCTCTGATTGGTCACTGGTACGGGTTTAACACCGTTCTGTGCTTCCCTTGTTCCAAGAAGAAAAGCTGAAATCTTCCCAAGGTCCCAAAAACCCCAGTCCAGACGTCCAGCCTCATCTTGGACACACCACTCCAAGCCCACCTGCACCAAGGCCTTTCATAACTCAGGGCCTTTGCACAGGCTGTGTCCTCCACCGAGGAGCTCTGGCATTACTCTGCATCGAGCCCACACCTCCTTGTCCTTCAGAGAAACTCACCTGCACCCTAGACCTGGTCCGATCAACTGTTAACACACACCGATCCCCCCCTGGCCTGGGCGGGGGGCAGCACAGTTATCCCTGAGGCTGCGTTCATTGTATCTTTAATTCACTGGTGAACCTAACACATGTTGAATACGCACTATGTGCCAGGCACTATGCTTGAGGCTGGGACACCACAGCCAGCCAAGAGGGGCCCTGTCCTGACAGGGATGACACGTTGAGGGAGACAGATCATGCGGAGCCCTGATGGGGTGGTGGAAATGTCTGGGAGAACTTGCCATTCCATGCCTGCCTCCCATACAGGCAGGAGCCCTGCCTGCCAGGGCCCCTCCTGGGTCCTGGGCACCACCAGCTCCAGGGCAGGGCACTCGGCGAGTACTCGTAAACGTTTGGGAAATGAATGAAAGAACGAACGAATGAAGCGAGTGAAGCACTAATGAGGACTGCTCAAGCATGCGCGTTGTAGGCAGAACCTAAAACCATCAGCACGCCGCTTTTCAATACCTGATGCGGCCGCGGCCGGCGCAAGCGCACACGTTTCTCCACGGTCAGAGGCCAGCAAAGCGCGCGGGGCGACGCGGGCGTCCTTCACATCTGGGGGATTCCATCTGTAAGACACTTCCCCGAACCAACAAATTTTCCAGAACTGGAAATAATCAATACCATTCTGTCGGTTTTACGTCACACTTCTAATGAAATATTTACAAATGAACTCTGACGCCGAGAGAACAGAAGCCCCGCTTCCAAGCAGGGGGGTTCGCTTACCCGAGCGGGCGTCAGAAATCTCCTGGAGGGCTCCTTAAAACGCTGCCGACGGGCCCGTCTCGGGGTCGCAGCCAGTGGGCCCCGGTGGACCGGGAATCTGCATCCCTGACAGGCCCCCAGGTGGGGCCGGCGTCGACGAGGCGCCCACGGGTCGAGGGCCGCGGCCCTGACAGAACCTCTCACAGGTCTCTGTGACTGGGACCACTCCTGTCCCTCCCGTGCTGACGAAGAAACTGAGGTTTGAGAGGGAACGTCATTCCCTCGGGGCCAAGCGCCAGTGAAGGGCAGGAGGAGGCCTCGCCTGACCGCCAGCACTGCCTCCGGCAGGGCACGAGGGAAGGAGGCGGGAAGCAGGGATTTCCAGCCCGCTCTTTGCCTCCCCAGGCCTTTCTTCTCCCAGGTGGCTTTGTGGCCCCCGCTGGCCCTCCGCCTTCTCCCAGGTGGCTTTGCGGCTTTCTCTGGCCCGCCTCCCCCAGGTGCTTCCCCTGTGACCGGAAGAGGAGAGTTCCCAAACTGCAGAGTTCCTGCCTATACCAAGCATGTGCCCTGATGATGCTTCCCTCACAGTGGGAACTTGTACTGAACACAGCACGTAGGAGGGGCCTGACACACAGTAGATGCCTCCTCTCGGGTCTGGTGCACAGTAGGTGCTTGTGCTGGGTTCATGGCACAGCAGAAACCCCCACTGGCGCCTGAGACACAATAAGAGACTGTGCTGGACATGACATGTAGTAGGAGCTTATCTGCACAGAGGAGGAGCCCCCACCAGAGCCAGCAACGCAGCAGGAGCTCTGTGAGAGTTTACTGAGCCAAGCTGAACCATCTGATCTAGAGAAGCAAAACTCTTTATCACTAATAACATGTTGACAAAGTGGGGCATCAGGTTGTGGGGCCAGTGGGCCTGGCAGTGTCTTACCAGCAGCACTCCCTCCCCATCCTGTAAGGCCCACTTCCAGTCTGTGGGTGACAGAGGCTGCAAGTTTGTAGCTGTCAATTTGCAAACACCAATCCTTGGAGATAGAGAAACAAGGGCCGAGTGAGGAAGCCCAGCTGGACAAGAGCTGAGAAAACGACACCCTTCAGAAAGTTCACAAGACCTCACACATTTCTTGAACAACCCCTGTGCAATTTTTGAACCATGGGAATGCATTAACAGTTCAAACAAAAATAATTAGAAATAATGTATTGAAATTCCCCACCTAGGACTTGTCCCCTGGTTGGTCCACATCTGAGGTGAGCCCAGAACAGCCCCTCTGACGGTGTTACTTACGTGATCTGGGTTTCTCTCCCCACAGAAGACTTTTTCTGCCTTTGTGACCATTGAGATGGTCTCCCATGCCGAAGCGGTGGAGGTGTGTTCCAGTGCCTTCCAGACTCTGGAGAGCTATGACCTGGAGAAAGACCTGGAGGTGGGTCACAGACACCCCATCTCCTATTTATGGCTGAATTGGGGGTTGTTTTTGTCTTTTTTTTATTGAAGTATAGTTGATTTACAATGTTGTGCCAATCTCTGCTGTACAGCAAAGTGACTCAGATGTACACACACATACGTTCTTTTTTAAAAATACTCTTTTCCCTTTTGGTTTATCCCAGGAGATTGGATACAGTTCCCAGTGCTATCAGTAGGGCCTTGTTGTTTATCTATGCTATATATAATAATCTGCCTCTGCTAACCCCAGACTCCCCATTCATCCCTCCCCCCTCCCACTCTCCCTTGGCAACCAGTCTGATCTCTATGTCTGTGAGTCTGTTTCTGTTTTGTGGATAGGTTCATTTGCGCCATATTTTAGATTCCACAAAGAAGTGATATCATATGGTATTTGTCTTTCTCTTTCTGGTTTACTTCACTTGGTATGATAATCTCTAGTTGCATCCATGTTGCTGCAAATGGCATTATTTAGTTCTTTTGTGGCCGAGTAGTTGGTTTTGTCTTGATAGAATCAGTTTTTGTTGGCAACATTTTGTAATTTCTCGAACTTTGAAGGCTTGTTTTAATGAACTTTTTAAAATATCTGCCCCTGGGCACAGAACCAGAGGTGGAAAATTTCCCCAACACCATCTTTATGGACTATTCGTATCACCATCACCTGGGTGCTTAAAAACAAATGAAACAACAACAGCAAAAAGCATCTCCAGGCTGATGCCTGCTGTGCTTTGCATGTAGACTAAGTGCTTATGGTCCTTATCTGATGTAATTAAGATCTAACATTAGCCTTCTGAGTTATCTACAACGTCCCGTGCCATGCCTCGTGGTCAAAGCAGCGCAGCGATTGTCTTCCACGATTATCTTCTGTGGTTCTAGGGTTGGCGGGTTCAGCTGGGTTGTCATCACTTGGGTCTCTCTGCCACTCTGTAGCTGGGGCTGGAGTGGTTTCAAAGGCTTTCTGGCTCATGTGTGGCTGTCATCTGGGTCCAGGACATGATTCACAAAGTTCAGGGCAAAATGAAGACACTGGCCCTTTGTTCAGTAATCATTAAGACTTCCAAGATAGCCGAGTCCTTCCAAGCTGGGAACCTTGGAATAGTGCATGAGCTGTACCCCTACAAGGCCCACCCTGTGTGGTCTGCAGTGGGGTCTGCGACAAAATAACTGCCCATGGCCCCTCCATAGGCCATAGGCTTCCTCACATCATGGTGGCTGATCCAAGGGTGAGTATCAGAGACAGAGCCAAGTGGATACTGTGTCGCTTTTATGACAGGTCTGCCACATTCTGTTTCTTAGAAGTGTGTCACTAAGGCCATATTCAAGGGGAGGAAAATTGTAGTCCAGCTCCTGATGGGAGAAGTCAAAGAATTTGTGGATGAGCTTAAAAACCATCATAGGAGGGTCAGTGAAGATTGGCCTGGCTCTGATGCCTTCACTCATCTCTATTTTGGTGATGGGGGGAGTGTGATCTCTAATCTTCCTGTGGAACTATGGACTTGTTACATAGCCTCTCTGAGCCTCAGTTTTCCCATCTGTAAAATGTGATGATAATACCCACTAATACCAGTCTGCTGCAGATCATATGGCTCCCAGATGGACCTGGCGCAGGTGGACGTCCTAGCAGTGACCTCTGCACCAGCCTTTTGGTTCTGCCGTCTTTCCTTCCCGCTCCCACCACTTTGTTCCCTGACCAGATCCAACCCTCCTGACAGGATTTTAGAGCCAAGATGCATGGAGTTTATGGGCGTTACGATGCTCGGCCACCACTCATGGATACCACCCTGTCCCCAGCTCTCCCATGGTCTCTTGCCCAGGTGAGTACTGGGTGGGGTGTGAAACCTGTGACAAGGTGAAGTGACTAGAGACCAGAGGCCGGCTGAGAATTCAGGTCTGAGAAGGAGGTGCTGCTTGCGGGGGTGGGAGGGTGGCCCTGAGTCTGACCTGGACCATCCTGAAGCAAACTCAGGGAACCACAGTGCGGGGACAAGGGGTGTTTCATGCTTTCTGAATAATTCTCTCCAAAGGCAGTGGAGGAAGTATGGTCCCAAGCCAGACTGCCTGGGTCCAAATGCACTGCTCCCAAGCTGTGTGACCCTGGGAAAGTTCCTTAACCTCTCTGTGCCTTAGATCCCTCACTTGCAAAGTGGGGCTAATGATAGTAACCCTTCAGAGGGTTGTGGTATTAGGTGAACACATCTACCTGAAGCACTTAGTAAATAATACTTGTCACCATTATTATTATTACTGCTATTGTTGCTGTGATGATGATTTTATTATTGTTGTTACTGTTATTCTTATTAAGAGTGCTCAGAGCACCATACGGAGCCAGAGAAAAGAAGCAGTGAGTGAGGATGACTCTGCTGAGGAGGACCCCGTGGAGGACCTCAGGGGACAGGCACAGAGGCTCCATCAATAGGACAAGAACTCCCCAGTCAGGAGATGGGGCTCACACTGGACCCTCACAGGCTCTGCCGTGTGCGAGTCACATGTTTTCTGAGTCCCGGTTTCCTCATCTGTACGACAGGGATCATATCCCTTGGCTCACAGGCTGCCCTGGGGACCAAGGTGCCCAGCAGGTGCTCAGTAAACATGGCTGCCTCTCACCCTAACTTGTACTGGGTCTCATTTCCTGTCTTATGACCAGGGCTCCAGCGTGTTTAAGCCTGTGTTAATGTTGAGAGTTTGGTGTTACCGAACCAAACTCAGGTTCACTTGCCTGTGTGCAGTAAAGTCACTTTACTGACACCAGGCGGTGGTGAAGGAAAGTGAAGTACTTACTGCAGGTGCTTGGCAGAGTCCTGGGCAGCTGGTGCTCAAAAGACCTGAACTCCCCATGGCTTTCAGAGGAGAGTTTTTAAAGACAAAGGGAGGGAGGGTGGCTGTGGGCTGTGTAACCTTGGGACCAGGGACATATCACCAAAGTAGAGGGTGGGGTGAGGTCCACAGACTCGGCTGGCTACCTGCCAGAGCCCTCCGGGTATGTACATTTGGGGAGAAGACCCCTCATAGTGCGGGGGGGTCATCTGAGCGCTGGATCACTCAGGGCTTAGCATACCTCCTGCTGCCTCCTGGAGACCTCTGCTGGGGAGAGGACATCCTGCAGTCTCTCGGGAGAGACGCTTGGCTCTGCTGATTCGATTCCCCATAGGGGTACCACAAGCGCCTTGTCAGCAAAGTGGGAAAAATAAACCTTCCTTGTGGGTGTGAAGAAAAGGGTGGGAATGTAAGCTGGTGCACCCACTGTGGCAAACAATTTGGAGTGCCTCAAAAAACTAAAAGTAGAGCTACCAAAAGATCCAGCAATCCCACTCCTGGGCATATACCCAGACAAAACTCTACTTCAAAAAGATATATGTGGGGACCCCTTGGTGGTACAGTGGTTAAGAATCCACCTGCCAATGCAAGGGACATGGGTTCAATCCCTGTAATATTCCAGATGCCACGAAGCAACTAAGCCTGTGCTCCACAACTACGGAGCTGGTGCTCTAGCATCCAAGCTCCACAACAGGAGAAGCCACTGCAGTAAGAAGCCCACACACCTCAGGGAGGAGTAGCCCCCTCTTTACCGCAGGACTCTTTACCACACACTGCAGCTAGAGAAGTGCTGCGCACAGCAACTAAGACCCAGCATGACCAAAAACCGCAGAAGGTACACGCATCCCTACCCCAGCAGGACTGCTCGCAGCAGCCAAGTCAAGGAAACACTCTAAAGGTCCGTCGACAGAGAAATGGATAAAGATGTGGTACACATATCATCGATTGTATTATATATTATATATCATCACATTTTACACAGTGGAATATTATTCAGCCATAACAAGGAATGAAATGCCATTTGTATGGCAATATGGATGGAACTAGAAGTTATCATACTATGTGAAGTGAAGTCAGACAAAGACAAATATCATATGATATCACATATGTGGGATCTAAAATATGATACAGATGAACTTATTTTATACACATATGTATAACTGACTTACCTTGCTATATGCCTGAAACACATTGCAAATTAACTATATTTCAATTAAAGTTTAATTAAAAAAAAAAACTAAAACCCTCCTCATGAGATCACCACAGGATTAACATCCTCACTAGTGACTTTTATTACCCCAAATCCAGCTTCAGGACACCTCCTTGGGGAAGCCCACCTTGATACCCACTCCAAAAATAACCAAAACATTCTGTATTTCCTGCATTATATGATTTATAAAGTATCTTATCAGTTGTATATAACATCACACTTTACATGTTATCTCATACTTTTATATTCTGTGTGTGCACGTGCACACACAGACACACACACACACACACAAATGCACCTTTTTTAACCTCAGCTGTCTCAACCCCACTTAGAGTTCCTGAAGGAAAATGACTTTGCTTGTTCATCTTGTGGTCCTGGAGCCTGGTGGTACCTGGTACATGGTGTGAGCTCATTAAAGGTAAATTGATGGTATAAGGGGCCTCTCCCCTCCCCTTCTGGCCCCAGTATGCCCGGAAAAGACCAATCGTTCCTAATTCCAGAGTTGGGCATTGGACAAGCTTCATGGGCTCTCTCCTATGAGAATAAAATTCCTAGCTTCCCTCCTTTGGGCCCAGGAGGTGGGAGGAGGGGTGAGCAAGGGCAGGAGCATAACTTTCAGGGTCTCTTATAATCAGAGAGAAAGTTGACCACTTCACCAAACATGCCTGTTGAACTGACCTGTAAGAACCGACACGAAGGTGTCCTGCTGCTGTCAGGCAGGAGCGGTACCCATAGCCCTTCAGCCCCAGAGGCAAACAGTGAGGCAGCTGGGGCTCAAAGGCAAGACCAATGCCAGCTGGAAGCGGGTGGAGGCATCCCGGGGGCCGAGGCTCCTCTATTCACTCACGCACGCCTGGCGGCAACGCAGTGAACACTGCTTCCGCCCATTACCCTTCCCACGAGACACACACACGTCTGTATGATACTCAGCTGCTCGACCTAAATGGGGAGAACGACTATTTGACCCCAGAAAAAAGTGTTTTCTTCTGAAAAGCCACTGCTGTCAGTGACAAGATTGCAAATTCCATTTTTATAAGGTGCTCATGGGTATGTGAGAACAAAAATTCAACATCAACAGACTGACTTCCTTTTTAGAGATAATTTATTTCAGTTTCCACCTTTTGACAATCTGAGGTGCAATATATGGACTTTTTTTTTTCTTCACAGGAAACAGCTTTGATTTTAGCGCTGTTTTCAGAGCTCAATCTTGAAACTTTCTCCACCTGAAAATACAGTTTGTAGAACGCAACCTCATGGGATATAAAACTGTGAAACCATACATATAACACACTCGAATCACTGACCCTGATTTCTGGGTCACTAAGGGCAATGTGTGGAAGTGGCCAATGGGATGTTTGGGTCCAAGACCAACGGGCGCGAGAGAAACAGGGAAAGCACGCGGGAGACCCTTCTGCAGCCCAGAGGCCATGGTTAGGGCCACGAAGCTCTCTCACCTACACATTTTAAGGCGAAGGGCCTGCCATCTGAGTGTGAGCATCTCCTTCGGTTGGCCTGTCCTTCTCAAGGTGTCCATGGGACTCCCAAGCCTCCAGCACAGGGACAGACCAGGGCCCTCATCTGGGGCCCGTGCATTGGAACAAAGCCCATTGAGCACTTCTGTTTCCACAAGCGTATCATCCTGGACCAAGGAGAGGACAGATGTAGCCCCGCTAAGGCTCCAAGGGGCATCACCAGGAGCCCTCCTCCGAGCTCAGCACACCACTCAGGAGGGTGATGAGAGACAGCACCCTGGTCTGACCCTGCAGGACATGTCAGGATGCAGGTCACCCCTCCTGCACAGAGATCCTGTGAGAAGTGATGGGAACACAGAAAACCCAGACCATTCTAACTAAGAACTCTACAACAGGAGCAGGGCCCCCTTGAATCCTGGGGACACAGCCAAGGGGAGGGTCCTCTCCCCAGCTTTCCACTCGTCTCAAGCTCAGACCGATCAGCCGACTTGGGGACACAGGCCAGAGCCAGGCCACCTAGGGACAAGGCAGACCGTGTCTGAGGCACTTGCTTGGGGAGGGACAGTGGGGAGACAGCAGCAGAACAGGCCTGGGGAGCCATGAGGAGCATCTTGACGCTCCTGGATAGGTACCCCTGGATGGGAACCATCTGGAAATGCTCCCCATGTCTGCTCTCTGGATAACCCTCACAGCCCTGCTCCTGGCCACATGGCCACAGGGAGGTACTGTGGCACGGCTCAAGGGAATTAAAGGGCTCTGGGCGGGGGAACAAGAACAACCCTGGGGCAGTGGACCCCCAAACCCGCAGCTCTGTCCCTGGCTGAAGAAGTGAGTAGCCAATGGGGTGACCAGCCTGGGATGGCCCAGCTGCTGCCCCCTCCCC
>NW_011494867.1:10560547-10573508 GCF_000754665.1 Bison bison bison | reverse complement strand
CCTTCCCCTTCCCAGTCTCCCCACTCCTCTGGCAAATGACTCCGCCCCCTGGCTTCCCAGCTGTCTCAAGTTGTAGGTAATTTGGCCACACAGCTTATCTGACCACACACACGGGCCTGCCGGATGCTCCCTAACTGAAAAGCCAATCAGTCAGGGTGCAGTGAAACCCAGGAAGGTCAGGCTCAAAGCTGCGGCCCTGACTTCTGGTTGTGGTCACCTGGGTTCAACAAAACCTCTGACAAACTCCTTTGTGGTGTGAACACATCTTTTTCTCACATCAGGAGACTGGGATACACTGCTCTGGCTGATAAATTAACCCACTTAAAACAGCCTGCAGAAAAACACACCTCAAGGCTGCCACCTTCTCTCCACGGCAGTGGACGTCACCATCTAACTGGGGAGGGACAGGTGAGTACGGGCTCCGGGAAGGAGAAAGAGGTCAGGCGGCGTCTCGAACTCCATCCTTGGGTCTCCATCCTTGACCCAGCGTGGGCTCACCTGTGACCTTGACCCTCCGAGGTTTCACTGGAGCACAAATCTCAGAAATTGAACTCTCTTTCTAGTCCTTCTTTTGGTAATTTAAGAGCTCCTTGGCCTGGTTGGTTTTTTTTTTTTTTTTTTGGCTATAGGAAAATCACGGTCTACTTCATTTCACTGTACAAATAACTTACAGTATAAGAACTTGGTTCTCCTGCCTTTGGTTAAACATGCACGCACAGCAGATACAATCTGAATGTTAGCATGTCCCTCTTAAACACCTATCAATATTGCTAGAACTCTTAACAAAGGCTGAAGACACAACAAAGCCACATCTCAACAGCATCCTGTTTGCAAAGCAGGGTACTTTTCACTTGGGAGAATCAGCTATTTGGGCTCATTGCATTCACAGAGCCCTGAAGGGCAGACAGCAGGAGACCCGCCATGTCATTGCTAACGCAGGCCTTTGAAGCTCCGGCTTGGAACACTGAACATGCTGGGATGGGAAACTCTCCTGTGGATGTGACCCGATGCTTCCTGCCCTGAGCCTAAGTTTACAGGAAGTCCCTGAGTGTACAGGAAGGGCCAGGAGAGCACTTTCAGCAGAGCCTCCTGGGCATGTGGTGGGTGAGACTTCTGCACACGCTGGCACCTCTGAGCACCCGCCTGGGGCTATCTGTTCTGGCCGGGCCTCACAGGGAAGATCAAGACAAAGAGAGGAAGTGTCAGCGAGGCAAGCAGCCGGCTTCTGCTAGGGACACTGTGCCTCCTCCGGGTGATACTGGCCAGACACCCTGAGGTGACATGCTCAGACAAAGACAGTCACCAAGAGGAGACAGCAGAGTAGCCTCCCAGTCACCTTGACGTCGGCCACTCCGTGAGGCCTGTGGTCTCTGGTGGTGTCCCCTCATGGGGCTTAGTGTTTCAGGCAGCAGTTTTGGGGTCAGACTTACTCTCAGGAGTGAGACCTATTAATATATGAAGGGGAAGGGAAAAGACCCAAAGCCACCCTTGTTTCTACCTTCAACTGCTATTGCAAGAGACCTATACGGAAAAAAGAAAAAGGTCTCAGGATCATCCTGAAGTGAAAGTGCTTGGAAAAGCCTGGAGAAGTCAAAGCTGCATTTCCTTCCTGGTTTGCGTGGGTCCTCCTGCCCCACCCGGGATAAAGAGCCCTCCACTCCCCAGAACCCCTGGAAAGACCCAGAAGCTACTGTCTTCCTCCAGAAATCAGAGTGAATCACACTTCCACACAAATCTTATATATACAAGGATAAGTCTTTTGGGCACCTTAGAATAAAATGTTAATGCATTTCAACTAACCACTAAGAAAAAACTAAGAAAGCCAATGACACACAGTGGAGAGATGGCCCTTCGAGGGCCTCAGACAAGCTGGTCACTGGGCATGGCCCTGACTTCAATGGGAGTGCGGCACAGAGCATCAGGGGATTGTTGAACGTCTTAGGAGGGGCAGCATCACCCCAGGAGGCATTTGAGGAGGGCCTGCACACTCATGAGCTGGATGTTATTTCTCTGAACTGCATTCAGGAAAGACATATCTGATCACTGGGCCGGTTTCCAGCTGGCGTGACCTACCCCCACACAGGACAGGCAAACCAGCCACACGACTGTGCTTTGTTTAGTGATGTGGCCAGAGAGACTGCCAGCATACACACACAGACACGCACACACGGGTGTGCATGCCATCATGAACACAGCAGGGCTCCTGGAGCCCAAGCCCCCACTCCCTGACTCCTGGCAGGACATCTCACACCAGTGCACTCGAGTCCCGAGTGTTTCCCATCGCCTCTCTTAAGATCACCAGGACGTGCGTTGCTCAGCTCAACTAACACTCACTCTTCTCTGCAACGTTCCAGGGAGGCATCCCCCATGAGGGGACCTGTGATGTGCTGCCTGGAGGGCGGAGTCTCAGACATGTTTGTCATGCTACAGGAGGTGCAGCGAGAACGCGGGATGGACGGCCAGGGCAGGAAGGACAGAGCCCCGCTGGCCTTGCAAGGCCAGCGCCCTGGAGCCGGGCTGGCCAGGGCAGCCAGCATGCTGGAGGCTTGCTGCCAGACTGCAGTCCCTCGGGCTAGGTGGCTGTGCCTGGACAGACCTGCAGGGAGGACCCCTGGTTCCCAGCACCTGCGACGGTGAGGGGGGTGTCTGCAGAGTCCTCGGGAAAGCAGCCTGAGGGCTCAGGCAGCGGAAGGTGCAGACTTCCCAGGTGGCTGGGGTGGAGGGCCTGACCCTGCGAATCACACAGTCCCCACCAGAAGCCACCTGAGCCACGATGCCTGTAACTGACACAGATTTTTCTGTCTTTTAAAAATAAAGAGCAGCACTGTTTGCTTAGAAAGGGCAGATGTCTTGAAGCTGCTGAAGAAAATTCTCTTTTCTGGGCTTCATCATGGAACAGATGGCCCCAGGGAGTGAGTGGTGGAAGTCTCTCTGCCCCAGAAGCAAGCGGTCAGCTGACCAAGAACATCTCAGACGCTTCACACAGACACCTGAGGGCCGCGTACGTCCAACACAGCCACTTGGAGCGTGACGTCCCCGGAAGCCCACACCCCGACTGTGGCTGGGCCTTCTGCAGCCAAGAAAGCCGTCCACTGCCTCGGTCTCTCTCCCGCCCTGAAACAGAGGGTGTCTCTCTCCTCCTGGAGCTTCCTGTCACACGGAAAGGGCACCCAGTACCAGCCCAGACTGACACTGAGAGGCCGTCCCCTCTCTGCGTGGCTGTGGAAGGAACCCAGTCCCGTCCTGCAGGGAGGGGCCCAGATCCTCACTCCCAATTGCCCCGTGTCACTGGCGTGGGACTGATGTATGCCAGCTCACATCTGCCCTTCCCTACCTTCCCACACTCCCCGTCTTCTCAGCAGGAGGCTGTGATGGACACGTGCCCACCTGGGACCCAGCATCCTTCCTTCTGTGCCCCCTCAGTCCCAGGTCGCAGGCCTGCCACTCGAGGGTATGGACAGTCACCTCGGTTTTAGCTGTGTAATCCCAGGGGCACTTTGGCACGCAGGTGGGGAGCAGACACAGGCAGAGGGAGGTGGGGAGGATGGGCAACCAGATTCTTCTAACCGCTACTTCTAGGGCGGCGTAGGTGCTGCCGATGTCATGCAGGGGGGGTAACAGCCAGCTGCAGTCCTCTGGGGGAGTCTCGGGCCACCTCCTGTGGCCTACTCGGCAGCCATCTGCTCGATGTGGTCGCTCAGCAGCTTGTACTGCTCTGCAAGAGAAAACAACATTATTCCTTATGAGGGAGAGGGCGACACAGACAGGCAGGGTCTTCTCACAGGCACGGTGAGTGCAAGCTTCCGCAGGTGTGTCCGCAGCCTGGAGGTGGGCTCCTGGGAACCAGGCTGCATCTTCCCACAGAAATGACGCTACAGAGGGTGGGCCAGTAGGCCCAGCAGCCTGGTGTGGGCGGAGGAACGTGTCACAGGAGCCAGGCTTGGGTCCTGGGGGGCCATGTGGTAGGGGCACGGTGCTCTGCCCTGTGCTGGGTGACAGGGCTGGTGACAGCACCGTGAGGCTGTCCAGGGCACCTCCTGAGGCCGCCTGTCCTTGGCCCTCTTTGACTTGGTGCAGGGTGGAGTTTTGGACAATACTGGTCTAGCCAAATACATGTCTAAGTGGAAGGCTTTTCGGGGGACAAGGAAGAGGCATTTGGTACCCATCATGTGGGATGATGCAGAAAGGCCAGCTGTTTATTAGGGAAGTTGGCATCAGCAGTGCATCTCCTTTCATTACAGAAGTCAGAGATTCTAGAAAAACCAACCTCAGGACCTCTGCCCCTCCCCGCCCCCAGACCTCCCAGGGCAGTGTGGTTCAAGAAATCAAGGTAGGTCATACGCTGGTCACTTAGAAGGAGGGCAACTCGGGGCCAGAGTCTGTCCATTTTCTAGGTCAGAGTCTGAGTGCCAAGTTACATCTTTACTTGGACCCTGTCATTAAGCACTGACTGGGCAGAACCCTCCCCCGCCCCCCACCAACTCCTACTTAGCAGAACTGGGTTTCCAAACCGAAGGACAAGTGTCCCACGCACTTAGGCAGGCAGGAACATTTAACGTCCCATTTCTAAGTAAAGTAGGGATAATTCTCTGATTGGGACGGGGATCCCACGTGCAGCCCACTTGGCTCCTGAACCCCCAGCTCCGCCGGCCTGGCCGGCACTCACCCTCATCCAGGTTGCCGATCACCGCCTGCTTCTTCAGAAAGTCATTGCACAGCTTCTTGTTCAGCCCGAACGCCAGCATGTTGTGCGTAAACGTGCTGGGGGAACATGGCCATGAGCTGGCACCCCTCCCACCTCCCGGGGCGGCGGGGGGCGAGGGGGAGGGAAGGGAGCTGGGGCCCAATAAGCAGCCTGCCAGGAATCATTAGAAAGAAGGAAAAACTAAATCGCCTCCTCAGCCAGCCAGCTTCGCTCACCGTGAAACGGTGTGGAGGCCAAATGGAGTGAATAGTGTGCTTCTGAGACATTTAAGAACTCATGGTGGTAACAACCCTGAGTCAGGGGCATGTGACATCATAAGGGTGGCACTCCCCCAGTGGAGCCCCCGCCAGGAGCATCTTACCCGGCGGCCCCTCCTTACTGAGTCTGGGCCTCAGTATCAGCACCCAGCCCCGCCTGCCCTGCTTTCTCGTCCCAGGGTGGTGGCACTCACCCCAGCTGCCCGAAGGTGATGTTCTCGTTGAACCGCAGGCTGTCGTCCCGCTCCTCCTGGGTCATGTGGCACCACCGCTCCCTGCAAGCACAGGAGGGGCAGCGGGGGGCTTCAGGCCCGCGTCCCCGCCGCTCGGCCCTCCCCTGCTCTGACCTACAGGTGCTGGCCTCCCTGACACAGAGGGGACTCCTGGGCCAAAGAGCTGTTGGTGCTGCTTCTAGGAAGCCTACCTGAGTAGGGGGGAGCGATATATACACACTCATCACCTTGTCCTGGCGGAGATGAGACCCAGGGCCCTGAGACAGTGTGCACTTAGCGGTCACCTAGAACATTTGCTAGGAAATGAGAATCCTGTCCCCCACCTTTTTGAAGGTTCAAGGACAAAGGAGGCCACAGCTCATGTTACAGGCAGGGACAACTGCAGAGGCCAGGGCCCCATCGGTATCTGAGAAAAGTGGGAGTCAAGAAGCCAGCAAGGAGGCCCTGGGGCTCCCCTCCCACTGTCTCCAGGCCTCCAGCTCTCCGGCAGGGTCCATAGCCTCTGACCACATGCCGCCTGCCAGGCTGGCCCAGCTCTGCCACTCACTCTGCTCCTGGCTTCCTCGTGGCCAAGGCCCGCCCTGCATGGCCGCCCCAGGGCCGGTGACTGCTATCCTGTGACCTCAGTGAAGATGGCGCAAAGCCTCTATGCAAAGATGGGAAACTCTACAAGGAGGGACCATGGTGCAGGAGCATAGGGTCAGGGGTCAGGGCTCAGTCAGGGAGGGTGCTCTTCTGAGCCTAAGGAGCTGTGTCCACGAGAGAGAGCCCAGGCCACCTGACCCCGCAGGGCATTGGCCCCTCCCCTTACAGCAGAGCATCGCTAGTCTCCATGGGAAGTCAGCACCCCCCATCCCCTAGGCATGACAGCCCCATGGCCATCTGGGAAATGAGTAGATGCCTACTTCCCCTTAAGAATTACACTCTGGACAAGGAGTCTGATTAAAACAGGGTTGAGAGAAAAAAAGATAAAAGGGAGAGAAGAGGGAGTATGAGGAGGGTCAGGGTGATGGAAAAGCCAAAGGAAGTGGAACAGAACCAAGAACATCAACTCTTGACTCCTCTCCCTCTTCAGGCCGAGGGAGGCCACTGGTGCTGCTGCAGCTGAGTGGGAACCACAGGACACCAAGGCGCAGCAGAGGCAGGAGGAGGTGTCACTCCAGTCTCCTCAGGCTCGCAGAACAGCCACGAAGACACCTGGAAGGCGCTTCCAGGCACTATACTAATGCCATTCCACGCTCCTTCCCATCCCCTTTCCCCTGGTGGACACCCTTAGGACTGTCCAGGCATTAAATCCCCACACCACCACCCGGCTCGCTGGGTACAGTTGCACAGGTCATGCACTGTACAACCCCATCCCATGTGGAAGTGGCTCCCTTGCAGTTGTGCAGCACAGTAGTCCTGACAGTAGATGCAGAGGTGACTTTTTTTGCTGTGGTGAGGACTAGAGTTGGGACATTTAATCTGATCTCTGACAAAATAGGCAGAAGGTCAATCAGGGGATGCCTACAATCAAATCAATTCTTTAAAACTGAGTCCGACGTCCAATATTGGTGGAAGTCTAATACCACAAGAGAGCAGGTCATGTGTCTAAAATGCCACAGTGAGAATCTGGATGTGACGAGCAGGTTACAGAACAGGAGGCCTCCTGAGAACAGAGAGGATGCTGATGGCATTGTCAGCCGACTTTGCCAGAGAGAAATCACGCTGGAGACGCAAGGTTGCCCAAGGACCCAGAGCTGAACTCTGGTCCCCCATCTCAGGGCGTCCCGGGGGCAGGTCTAGGAGGTGCACGGCCAGACCACACCCGCCACAGGTGAGGAGGCCTGTGAGGCTGAGACTCACTCGCCCTCACGAGGCTCAGAGGCCACGATGCTCTGACCCGCTCAGACCTCGGCCACGGTGCTGGGAATCCTTGCTCCAGGAAGGCTGGCTAATCACCCTATCCCTTAGAGAGACTGTGGGAACGCGGGGGCTTTTTATGAACGGAGGTAGCTGCTGTGCTTAAGTGCTCCTTTTAAAGCCATAATAAGGCTGTGTTGGAAAAAAAAAAAAAAAGACAAGATTTCACATAGAACAATAAGCACTAAAAATACATCACTGATTAAAGGAAGCATGCTTTGGGAAATTTCCACCAAATTTAAAAAAAGCACTGTTATCAGAAATTATATTTTGAATAGGCAGGCCTTTAACTCTAAAAATATCTTAGGAAGAAATCTAACACATATCAATTTCAAACAAAGTCAGAGCCCATCGTGGGCTCGCAGGAAGCAGCCAGTCCTCGACATTTGCCTTCAGAGGCCCCTTGACACGCACAGGCCCCACATCACTCAGTGGCCGGGGGCACGGAGCAGCTGTCCTTTCTCTGGGACCCTCAGACTCGTCCAAGTGGGCGAGGGTCTGCCAGAGCCCGCACGCCTCTGGACATGACTATAGAGACAGGTCCTCTGGCCGCATTGGCAGCTCCAGCCAGGATCAATAACCAAGTGGGCAACAAGTGACCCGGAGGGTGTGGTTTCAGGGTCTGCTTGGAGGGCCAGAGCAGCCTGTGGAGGCTGGCTCACTCACGGTCAGAGCTGACCTTCTAGACCTCACCGTCCTCTCCTCTCAGGACACACACCAGGCCTTGCAGGGTTCTTGGGGGTTGTGTCTGCCTCCTGTCCATTTCAAGGTCTCTATCGTGGGCGAGCTCCCCACCATCACCAGCCTGTCCCAGCGCCGGGCCCGCCAGCTGCGAGTCCCAGCTGCACCTGGGTGCCCTCCCCCAGTGGCCCTAGAAGGGGCCCCGCACTGTCCAGGGACAGGCACGTGGACACACACCTCTTCTTCTCCTCCTCTCCAGCATCCCCTCTGGAGCGGCAGCAGAAACAGGTAAACAGAGGAACATGTCAAACTCATGCAAGATATGTGGATGGAAAAAGAGAGCAAGCACGGAAGGAGGGTTATCACAGCAGAGACGGAGATGGAGATGGGGTTCCGGGCAGGTGGGGGGCGCTGGCCGAGATGTCAGAGAGCAAAGCAACATGAGATCCCCCTCACCTACAGGCGTTTCCTGCGTCTGCGTCTCCCAGCAGAGCAGAGAGTTCTGTCTAGAATCCTAAGGAACGGTCCAGGACCTCTCCCGCCACGTGCTTCCCTGCTTACCAGGATACACAGCCACAGCAGGCCATCCCGCCCCCATGGAGGTTTACTGACTCTCCCCCCAAAAGAAAGATTTCACTCAAGATCCCCTAAGTGCCAGTGGACTGAAGTATTAACCAGCAGGCTCTGCCCTCTCTCCTGCCGGGAGAAAGGTTCTGAGGTCTCCCCAGTGTTCGAGAAGAAAGGGGTTTATCTTATTAATGAGAAGAGATGCAGAGACTTCAAAGTCCCATGACTGGAGGGGCAGATAACGTGACCCAGGCCTGAGAGGCTGCTGCCCCTTCCCTGCCCTATTGCTGCACACAGCAGGCGCCAACCTTGGCTCGCTGAGCCCCAATGTACACTCCTCGCTGCTGATGGTTACAAAGTGGGGACTCCAAAGGGGCCCCGGGGAAGCTGCAGCCCAGAGGAGGCAGCTGAAAGTAGCGACTGCCTTCCCCAGACATGAATCCTGCAGCCAGGGTCCCAGCTCAGGAGCCTGGGTTCTTACAGAGAAAATCAGAGTGGGTCCAAGGGAGCCCCAGGGGCTTCGTTCAGTGGGAGTTCGCATTTCTGAGGAGGGTCAGGCCAAGTCATGCCAGAGCCCCAGGAGGAGAAGCGCTCATGCAAGCTGGGCCCCCCAACCCGGAAGCTGTGCGCTCAGGACCCTTCAGGCAGCTTGCAGGGCACCGGAGCCAGAAGGGTTCAAGGAAGAAACACAAGACGCGAGGACTCAGCCATTTCGTCCCTCTGCTGTCCTCTTCAGAAACGGGACCAAAAAGCCTCTCCCTGGTCCTCTTCCCTGAGGCAAGGCAGGCCTGGACTTGGCTCCTACCTGGTCGTGGGAGACCGCTTTCTCCTCTCACAGTGGACGGCATCGAAAAAAGCTGCATTCCAGAACCTCAGCGTGTGCCTGCAAGACAGACAAGATGGGAAAGCAGTGGGTCTCAGGCCCACGTTGTTGTTCAGTTGCTAAGTCATGTCCGAGTCTTTGCGACCATGGACTGCACACGCCAGGCTCCTCTGTCCTCCACTATCCCCTGGAGTTTGCTCACATTCATGTCCATTGAGTCACTGATGCTTTCTAAGCATCTCATCCTCTGTCGCCCCTTCTCCTTCTGCCTTCAGTCTTTCCCAGCATCAGGGCCTTTTCCAATGAGTCGGCTCTTAGCATCACGTGGCCAAAGTATTGGAGATTCAGTTTCAGCATCAGTCCTTCCAATGAATATTCAGTGTTGATTTTCTTTAGGATGGACTGGTTGGATCTCCTTGCAGTCTGAGGGACTCTCAAGAATCTTCTCCAGCACCACAATTTGAAAGCATCAATTCTTCAGTGCTCAGCCTTCTTTATGGTCCAACTCTCACATCCATACATGACTACTGGAAAAACCATAGCTCTGACTATATGAATCTTTGTCAGCAAATCAACATCTCTGCTTTTTAGCATGCTGTCTAGGTTTGTCATAGCTTTCCTTCCAAGGAACAAGTGACTTTTATTTTCATGGCTGCAGTTACCATCCGCTGTGATTTTGGAGCCCAGGAAAATAAAATCTGTCACTGTTTCCACTTTTTCCCCTTCTATTAGCCATGAAGTGATGGGACTGGATGCTGTGATCTTAGGTTTTTTAACATTGAGTTTTAAGCTAGCTTTTTCACTCTCCTCTTTCACCCTCATCAAAAGGTTCTGTAGTTTCCTCTTTAGTTCCACATGGACCGTAAAGGCGTATGTGCCTTCATCCTCAGTGGAGCTGGTTTCCTGGGCCTCGGCAGTGTGTCCTGGGGTCATCTGCATGTCTCCCAGGACCTATAATCTGGGAAGGCAGAACCTTCACCTGTAGGACACGGATGAAACCACTTCCCCTTCTCAGTCTCCCCTGAGGCTCCCAACAGGAAGCAGAGGCCTCAAGGAGACTTGCTCTTCTAGAGCAGCGTCTACTAACGGAAATGGGAACCTGGCAGGGACAGGCCATGCGCAGAGAGCAGACACGCTTATAGGGTCGCACAAGACAGAACCATTCTTCCCAAAGATCAGAGTCGGCAAACCCATGGCACATGGGCCAAACTCAGGCCTCTGTGTCTGTGTAAATCAAGTTTTAAGGGCTCACAGCCACGATCACCCACTTACATCCTGTCCATGGCAGCTTTTGCACTATAGAGGCAGAGTGGAGTGGTTGCGGGCAAAGCCTAAAAGATTTATCACCCAGCCCTCCACAGAAAAGTGTGCTGAGCCCTGAAGCAGAAGGTAAGACAGTAGCCCAGCTGAGCCCAAAGGGGCCCAAGTTAAATCATGGACGTGGGCCCCAGGCTGGTGGGCTTCTCCCTGCTGCCACCCAAGCCTGGCCCTGCAGCCCGGGGCCACAGGCTTCCGGACAGCTGCAGCCCAGCTCTGGCCGGCCACATGTCTCCCACACCCTGTCCTGTTGTGCCAAGCTCTCATGCCGCTAGACTGTAATCCTCACGGGAGGGGAGCGTCTGACACCCTTCGGGTTCCAGATGCTAATCTGCCTCCAACTTGTGAGTAAATAAAATAAAACACGTGGACAGAGAGGCTTTGGAGGGATGAGGGTGTGCTCACAGCAGAGGGTGGGGTGTCCCCTGACCATGGGTCTCCCACTCCATGGCCTTCGAGTGCGTACGTTATTTATATAGGTAAAACAGCTGGCTGCTGCTGCTGCTAAGTCGCTTCAGTAGTATCCGACTCTGTGTGACCCCATAGACAGCAGCCCACCAGGCTCCTCTGTCCCTGGGATTCTCCAGGCAAAAATACTGGAGTGGGTTGCCATTTCCCTCTCCTAAAACAGCTGGACTAGGACATAATTCACATACCAGAAAACCCACACTGTGGTCTACAACTCAGGGGGTTGGGTTGTGGCCTATTCATGGACTTGTGCAACTGTGCAACTATTACCACTATCTGTTTCTGGGACATTTTCATCATCTCATTCCCTGCTTCCCCCGGATCCTGGCAACCACCAATCCACTCTGTCTCCAGGGCTTTGCCTCCTGGACACTTTATGTAAATACACTGCGTGGTCCTTTGGGTCTGGCTTTGGTCATTTGGCAGAATGTTTTCCAGGTCCACCCACACTGTGGCGGGTGTGGGCGCCCCATTGCTTTACGTAGCTGAGTAACAGCCCACAGTTTGTGCATCTGCATGGACGGACATCAGGTTGTTCCCACCTCTGGGCTCCTATGAACAGCGTGTCATGAACGTACGTGCACAGATTTTGCCTGAGTACCTGTTTTCAATTCTTTTGCTCATCTACCCAGGAGTAGAATTACTGGGTCATGGGGTAGAACTCTGTTTAACCTCTGAGGAACTGCCAGGTTGTCTTCCACAGTGGCTGCTGCCTCGGACAGTCCCACCAGCAGTGTATGAGGTTCTAATTTCCCCGCATCCCCGCCAACACTCGCTATTGTTATTTCTAATGGGGACGCAGGCGCTGGCAGCTGCTGCCCTCCAGGTGGAGGGTGGCCTTACCAGATAGGCTGCTGCTTCAGGTGTGTGTACAGGTAGATCTTCTCTCCTTTCCTCTCCTCCTCCGGGCTGCACACAGTCACTGTGGGACGGGGAGGGAGACTTGAGCAGGGCAAACCGCCCCAGCAGCCCTCCCGGCAGGCCCCATGTGCCCCCAGAGTCACACAGACACGCAGGGGAAATTCCAGGGCCCACACTGAGGCCCACATCAGTAACGGCATGCTCAGGCCTGGCCCTGAGGACTCAGTCCAGGAAGGGTCCCAGGAACGGCTCCCCCACCCTGGAAACGTTCCTTGACGTCCCTGGGATGAGAAGTTGGTCCCTAGAGAAGTGGTTTTTCCGTGGAAATTCAGTAAGAAATTACAGGCTGGAGCAGGAGCAACTGGAGAATCACACAGGACAGTGTCTCCTGCCACGGGGAAGCTCGAGCCCCAGATGTGTGGTCACCTGCCCGGAGGGTTGCTGGTTCGCTGTGGACTGAACTAAGGCCCCGAGCGGCTGCAGTGGTGCCACCCGGGCGCCCACAGCCCTGGGGCCCAGGGAGGCACTCACCGGTCTTCCGCGGCTTCTCCTGGGGTCTGCCCTCTTCCTCCCTTGGGGAGAGAAACCACAGAAGTGACAAAACAACCCCCAACCCCCGGTTTCCCAAAGAACCCTTCAAGATTGCTTAAACAGGATTATGTACATGTGTACATTTGGGTGGTTTTCTGAAAGCATGTGCATGAAATCAATGCTACGTTCACCAATCGCTAGTCTTTTAGAACTGAGATGTGGAAAACTCTGGAGGGCGGGGAAACAGCTGCGCTTCCCAAGAGTGGCTCTCAGGCCCCAACAACAGCCGAGGAGGCTGAGGTGCTTCTACCACCAGGCCAGGGAGCAGCCTCCTGGTCACACTCGTGGTCAGGGAGGGGCGCACACGGGGCACACTCACTCGCTCCTCCTGGCTGGGGGCCCCTTGGGCTTGGTCTCCAGCCCGAAGAAGCCCTTGACATTCTCTGTCTTGGCCGATGTGTTCTTCAGCAGCCGCTCGGCAATATCCTTCTTTTCTGCCAACCAGCTGTTGGCTGACTTCAGGTAGGAGTCGATGCTCCCAGTCGGCTTCTCCTTGGACTCTGTGGGGAGCGGGTGCGGTTTACCTGGAGGTGGGAGAGTAGGGATGAGAACCGGC
>NW_011494867.1:10560009-10560447 GCF_000754665.1 Bison bison bison | reverse complement strand
GCGGGTGTGCAGCGCACATAGGTAGAGGGTAGCACACAGAGTGTGCTGCGTGGCCGGGCTGGGCCTGAAACAGGAGGGTGTTGGGCACGGGAGATGGTGGAGGAGGGCAGCCAGGAGAAAGGAGGAATGTCCTTCCCCAAGGCCGCGTACCCACCAAGGTCCAGGCAGCCCCATAGGCCCAGGTTGCTCTCTCAGGCCAAAGGGCCCCAAGCTGAGGAGTCAAGCCAGCAGCTATAGCAGCGCAGAGGGTGGGGAGAGGGTGGGCAGTGCATAGCTGTCAAGGGGAGGATGGAGTTGAGACACAAGGAAGGGGATGCTAGAGTGAACCCACGGTGCCAGTGCTGCCCTGACCCAGCTCCAGCCCCTGGGTGGGCTCCCAGAAGCCCTCTCCTTGAGGAGGCCTGAACAAGTGTCTGTGGTTGCCGCTTAAGGAGCATA
>NW_011494867.1:10559699-10559909 GCF_000754665.1 Bison bison bison | reverse complement strand
GGGTTCGCCGCCTCTGCCATCGCTGGACATGCTGATGGGAAGCAAGGGGCTCAGGGATGCCCTCGAGAAAGCACAGGGCCTGGGCCCCTGTGCTCTCAGATGGCCCCTAAGCACCTACTGTGTCCAGGTCAGCCAGGTGTCACCAGGGATGGAAGAGGAAACAGGCAGGGACCCAGCCCCGAAGAAGCACTGAGTCCAGAAGGCGGGGGT
>NW_011494867.1:10557970-10559509 GCF_000754665.1 Bison bison bison | reverse complement strand
GTTGCAGCTCAAGGAGCTTACCAGGGGAGCCCTCCAGCTGCGATGCACCGGGAGGCCCCAGGGCCACGAGCCAGCACAGGTCAACCTGCCCTCTGCTCAGAGGCAGCTCCAGCCCACAACCCAGCTGCTCCTCTTCACCCTTGTCACAGCTGACCCTGCATTCACGTTCACCCGGAACATGAGACCTGCACATCCTCACACCAGCCATCCGGCATCCACCCTGAAACATCCTGCCCCGTGTGTCCACCTTCTCGTTTCCTCACAGCTGGACCCTCAGCCTCCCGACCCATGCTGTGGGCCCTTCTCCTCCTGTTCCAGGAGCCTCCCTCTTCCTCGTCCCTATCCTAACACCAGCTCCCTTTGTTTTCTGGACACCCCGCAGCTTTGCCTTAAGAAATCCCCACCTGGGGACTTCCCTGGAGTTCCAGGGATAAAGATTCTGTGCTTCCACTGCAGGGGCTGCGGGTTCGATCCCTGGTCAGGGAAGTAAGATCCCACATGCTACGCAGTGCAGCCAAAAAGTAAAAACTAAGTAAAAAAGAAATCTCCACTCGATGGGCGTTGGAAGGTGAGGGTCTGCCCTCCCCATGAGCCGCGCTGGGGCCTCACCGATGTGGTAGTAGGTGAAGCACATGGTCATGAGGTTCTTGGCGGGCCCGAAGTCGTCCATCTGGTGACACCTGAAATGAGAAGAGCGGTAACTGGCTAACGGGTCCTCCCACCCGCTTCCCTCTGCACCTTCCTGAGAGGACCAGCATACTCACAGGCACGTCTGTTACCTCACCCACCTGATGCTCTGGAGAAGCCACAGAAAGAGCTCCCCGAGTCCAGGGACACGGCCTGGGAGAAGGTCTGATTCTGGGTGGGAAGGCCCTCGCCATCCAGCTACCAGGCCTCTTTCACTGTCAAGGTGGGACAGCCAGGGCCCAGGAAGCTCGACCCCGCCCCAAAGGGCAGCCCCAGAACTGGAGGCTGGGCCTCGCATCTCAGGCCTGTATCTGCGTCTGGCCCTACTTCTCAGGAAGGAGCATGGGCTTGGGTGATACGCAGACGTGGGCAGCACCAGGACCACCTGGAGAGCGTGTTAGGATGTGGACTGCTGGGTCCACCCTGGAGTCTCTGGGTCATCAGGTTTCACGCAGGGCCCAAGAACATGCATTTCTAACAAACTGCCTTGGGAGGCTGATGTTCTGAGGCTCCTGGCCCAGAGACAGCACTTTGAGAATGACTAGGAATATGAATACCTACCTACCCTATACCACTTGCTGAAAATCAAAGTAATCAATTACATACCAGAGCCTGCACTAGGCTAGAAGATGTCCTACAAATGTAAAGGACTGTACTTACTATATTGAGAGTATGAGATACACATGGATCCATTCAACTTAGCAAACAAAAAAAGGGGAAAAAACTTCAAAAACAGGACCTGCCTGCCCCTGGCAATCTGTAGTTGCAAAGCTATAAGGATGTCCACTGCTGCTGCTGCTGCTGCTGCTGCTGCTAAGTCGCTTCAGTCGTGTCCAACTCTGTGCAACCCCA
>NW_011494867.1:10546361-10557870 GCF_000754665.1 Bison bison bison | reverse complement strand
GGCCAGCCCACCCACGGCTCCCCGCGTCCCTCGGGGATTCTCCAGGCAAGAACACTGGATGGGCTGCCATTCCTTCTCCAATGCATGAAAGTGAAAAGTGAAAAGTGAAAGTGAAGTCACTCAGTCATGTCTGACTCTTAACGACCCCATGGACTGCAGCCTACCAGGCTCCTCCATCCATGGGATTTTCCAGGCAAAAGTACTGGCGTGGGGTGCCATTGCCTTCTCTGGATGTCTACTGCAGTACCATGAATTAGAGAAGAAAAGGAGGAATCAGCTAAAGCCCGTTAACAGGGCAGGTGCTGAGTAAATCTTGGTATAGTCATGCATTCATATATTACAACACCTCATAGCCATGACAGATGCAGCACTGGAATGCAAACGCACGGGACTGCATTTTTAGAAGAAGTATATCCTTGCTGGTGCGTGCATTATTAAGAGTGGGGTTATCACTAGGAGATGGACCAGAAGTGAGAGAGCCTTTCCGTTTCCTCTTAGGCTTCTGTGTCTTTCCATTCTGTTCCTTCATGCACTTTCTTTCCTGTTTAGTTTTTCACTTCAGATAAGCATTACTTCAAAAAAGAAAATCAACAGACATTATCTAAATAGTGGGATGCTACTACTACTACTAAGTCACTTCAGTCGTGTCCGACTCTGTGTGACCCCATAGATGGCAGCCCACCAGGCTCCCGCGTCCCTGGAATTCTCCAGGCAAGAACACTGGAGTGGGTTGCCATTTCCTTCTCCAATGCATGAAAGTGAAAAGTGAAAGGGAACTCGCTCAGTCATGTCTGACTCTTTGCGATCCCATGGACTGCAGCCTACCAGGCTCCTCTGTCCATGGGATTTTCCAGGCAAGAGTACTGGAGTGGGTTGCCGTTGCCTTTTCCAAAACAATAGGATGAGGGCCACTTTATCATTTAACATAAAAATAATCCAATAAATCTAAAAAGCTACATTTCTATAAATATTTTTTGCAACCATAAAAAAATATATGCTCACAAACAAAGTCATGGAAGGAGTCTGTGTTTAAAATTTAACTCCCCCAACCACCCAGTGTACTTATTTAAGGAATAATTGAAAGAAAAATGGAGAATCAGATAAGCATGTTATCATACGGGGCATACCATATATGACACTATCTATAAAAAGTATACATTCATGAAAGTTCCTATAGATACAAATGTCTGGAGGTTGAAGTGTCCTCAGGGCAGGAGAGTGTGCTGACCCCTGACCTCCTGGGGCTGCTCTGTGCAGCTCCCGACGCACCCCCAGAGAGTGTGGGCCCTCGACTCCCTCCACAAGGCCTCTCCACCCAGGCCAGCTCCCAGACCTGGATTCCTCCTGAGCACACCCGAAACTTGGCACATTCCGAGCAAGTGTAAGAAAAACAGGGGCTCCTTTCTTTTGGCAATTTTCCTCCAGTCCATGCCCTGTGTTCATGGGGAAGAGAAAAAGGTGGGGAGACACGGGAAAGTGGCTACAGCCTAAGCCACAGACCAGGACCTGCTCCAAGGCCACACTGAGTTGATGGGGGCAAGTGGGTTTAAATGACGGTCAGATCAGAGTCAGGGCTTCCCTCTGTCCCCAGTTTCCCATGCACCCACCCCATGATTAAAGTCACTGCTTAGTTACCCCAGGCAGACATGGCTCCTCCCGTTCACACTGCGGAGGGCATGTCCAGGGCGTCTGAATCAGGTCAAGAGTCCTAGAGCCCCAGGCCTCAGGAGCAGGAGCCCCACGAGTCATCGGCCAGCCTCCACAGCCACACGTTGGCGGGGGGCTTCCTCCCCAGCCCCCACGGTTCAGGACACCCTCTGAGACAAAAGGCCCCAGCAGTGCCTCACTAGGACTCCGGGCAGGTGACATCATCCAGCCATCTCATTAATGGGTGGTGAGAGTATACAGCAGGTCACTATAGGAAGTCCAGAGAACCCCGATCTGGGCCGGAGGAGGGCAGGGAGGGCCGTGGAATCACAGCCTGTCTCCAGACAGGCAGGGGGGACTGACTCACACCCAGCTGTGGCCCTCTCCCCTCCTGCCGGTCGGGGGGACTGTGCACTCTCCCCCGAGATGCTGGTCACGACTCCTAGCAGAGGCCGGGGAGCGCCAGAGCAACTGAGCTCACGACGCATGTGTGGGGCCGGTACTCATGACTGGGGTCTCTTGGGCGGGGATAGAGGAAAGATGAGCAGTTAGGACGGAGGCTCTGAGCCGCGATATCACTTACTCAAACAGGACCACCGCGAAGGACTGCACCAGGCGGTAGAAGGTGGGCTCCGAGACGCACTTGGAGTTGCAGCGCTGTCCAGGAAGAGGGCAGACAGTCAGGCAGCCGCTGGCAGGGCTGTATTCAGCTCAGAGGGGCTGCAGGTTCACCACAGTGTCTCCAAGTGCCGAGCATCTCTAAATGCAGCCCTACTCGAGCCCTGCACGAGCCCTGCTCCACAAAAACCCGGACTCAGCAAAGGGCTGCCCTGCCCCCAGACTGCCCCACATCATTCCCTGTGTCTCTTTGTGAGATTTTAAAAGCTAGGAACTTCACCCGCTCACCCACACATATGCAACCCCAAGGTGGCAAGGCTGGCTATTTTTTGGATGGGGGATTTATGGGCAGTTTTTCTACTTTTGCTTACCAGCATTTTCTAATTTTTCTTGTAAGAATAAATTAGTTGTGATAAAAAAATACTTTTTAAAAAATTTTATTATCAGAGCATAATTGCTTTGCAAAGTTATGTTAGTAAAAAGTACTTTAAAAACTAAGAACTTCATCCATTTTACAGGAAAAACAAAAAAAGAACCTGTTGGCTATTTATAAAACTTCTCATCTGAGCTAACACGGCTGTCATTGTCTTGAATACTTTATCTTTATGAAAACTGAATGTTGTGGGTTCTTTAATAAAAACACGCAGGGACACAGCCTACGTGCTTGTCTTTAAAAAGACGAACATATCTGGAATTTCATATGGCTGAGAGGCCAGGCTGCATCTTCCACTATTCTAAAAAGGCCTTTTCGAAACATTTCTAGATGAGCTTCACATGTTTTTCCTGTGGGGTCGTTTCTCCTGAGCAGGTGGGCTGCCCCACCCCACAGCCCTGTCACCCCCTTACCTGGGCGCTCACATACCGGGCAAACCATTCCCGGCCTTTCCCATTCTCACTGCTACAGTACTCGCCAAACTTGGCTTTCTCCTCCTGGTCCAAGTCCTCCCTGCAGAAGAGGGCAGAGGGGAAAGACAGGAAAGCTTTAATCCTCTGGAACTAAAAGGACTACAGTCGGGGAAGAGGAAGGACAGGAAACCCTAAGTGCAGGCGACGCTGGACCCCGGATCCCCATCCTCGCCTCGGCTCCCCGATGGTACTGCACTCCATCAAGTGCAGAGGCACATCCCAGCCTCTGGGCAACCCCAAGAGCAAATGGGGTTATTGCTGTTTCCAGGATGAGGAGCCTGGCTCAAGGATCAGACACAACTGGGGAACAGCAAGCAGAGCCCCATCTAGACTTCCTGGCTCCAAAGCCCATGAGACTGCCCGTCTCAGTGAGCTTTGGGCACTCACAAGGTCCACAAGCCTCTGACAGCTGGGCTCTCCAACTCACCCGACTTCCCCTCATCTTTAGAGCTGATGAGGTATGGAGCCACCCACTGGAGTTAAGAATTCCTAACCTGCTCAGTTTCAGTATGACATATGGAGCCCATAGTCTGATGCCCCTCCAGCCATCAGAGGGCCTCGTTGCTTATTCCACTCACTTCTGAAGGGCCAGTCTGCTCTCTGATGCTCCCCGGCTCTGTGTGTAAGGGGTGAAGATTGGGGAGGGGGCCTCAGGCCTGCGAGTCACCACCCCCAGGGTGGACAACATGCTCACCTGATCTAAACCACTTCTAATCACCTTAGTTGGTGAGGGGGGCAGTACTCTACCTCCAATCTAATGACTAAAATAGGGTAGCAGAAGGCTGAAGGTCAATTGGCTTTTGCAATTTCGTTTATTTAAGGTTTCATAGAAAACATCTTGGCCTCATTGATCCCAAAATACCAACACCAGATGAAATGTGAGAATTTGCCAGGCATGTGCATGCAGCTTTGGAATGACTGCTCTTGACAAGGCATCTGACTCAGTTGTCCAGGTCCCATACTGCCCACAGACAGGCTGCCACAAATCGAACTGGCCTTCCTGGCAAGTCAGTGAGCTTCTGAGCTTTCTCCCCTTTTCATTAACTGGGTGTACTTGGAGAAAGCTGACTAATTTCAGTGTGAGTCAAACAAAATAAGTAGGAAGCCATCTACTGCTCTCCCAGAATGCACTCAAAATCACACATAAAAGCATTTGGGGGATGGACAATTATTAGGATGCTAATCCTCTCCAATCGCAGAGAAAACTGAGCCACATCTGCAAGAGGTGGAAATCACCCTGCCAGTCAACCACTGAGGGGCTAAAGCACACAGGAAACAACATCCTGGCTGTGTGCGGTCAACAGGCAGAAATCCTTCTTACGCTGTAACAAAGCTGGAAAAGGGGCCCTTTGGCCAGAGCTCCTCAGGCCACAACATGTGCCCACCTCAGAGGCCTTGTTAAAATGCAGATTCTGACTCAGTGGGTCGGCTGGGGCCCAGGACTCTGCGTTTCTAACAATCCCATGGTGCTGATGCTGCAGGTCCTGAGGAGGGACCTTCAGCATTTCACGTGCTGCTGTGCAAAGATGTAAGACTTTGCACAGCAGCAAAAGCCAGAACTGACCCCGTGTTTCCCTTTCCCCTGCTGAGCTGGTAACAGCTGTGAAACAGATTCCCAGGTCCAGCCTCTACTTCTGTGCAGCTATCAATGCTCCTGGTTCAAACCGTCAGGAGCCACCAAAGCGAGGCTGGGGAAAGGTGCGAGGGCAAGTCCCCATCCTAGCAGCTCTGTCAGCGTACCAAGAGGATTGGTACCTGAAACCTTCTGGCCTTGCAGCACCCCTAATTCACTGTCAGCTACAACACTTGGAAGGCATGCCCATAGGGGCTCACCTCAGATGCAGAGGAAGCAAAGCCAAGCCCTGAGCGGGGGGATCTTCCCAAGGGGGTCTGCAGGCAGCGGGTGGCGCTGAGCCCAGGAGGTGCCAGCCGCGGGTGAGGGCTGGGGCTTACCCTCCAGAGAAGATCTTCTCCACGTAGCCGCGCATGAACTCGCGGAGCTCCAGCGGCTCCTCGTCCTTGGCCGAGTCTGCGCTCTGGTTGGAGGAGAAGGACTCGTTGGAGGAGGAGCGGCGGTACTGGCCCCAGGACGGGTGAGAGGGAGACTCGCCCATGTCGTTCTCGCTGTCCGCGGACTCCGTGGTCTCGCTCTCCGAGGCGCCCTCTCCTGGGGAGCTATCCCCATCCTGCAGCTTCGGGGGCGGCGCCTCCAGCGGCGAGGAGGCAGACGGCTGGGCCCCAAAGTCAATCAGCGAGCCCACAGGGACCTCGGGGGCCTCCATGGCTCAGGCGGGGGGCTGCGAACCAGGACGTCGGGTGGGGAGGCTGGGGCACGGGGCTCCCAGGTGCGTTAGCAGTAGCCCGAGGCTGAGCGGGAGCCCACCGGGCGCATGTGCGCTGCTTGGGAGCTGCTGGCCGCTGGGACCGACTCCTCCAGATGGCCCAGGGGGCCCTAAGGCATCTGTAATGGAAGCAGACACACATCATCGTTCTCACCATGAGAGCTTCCCAACTTAGATGAAGGAATTAGGGCACTCCTGCCCCATCAGAAGAAGCTCCCAACTTCCAGAATTTGGGCCAGCTCTCTGCTGATGTCCTCTGCTGCTCCCTCACCATTAAGCATCCGCCATACGATGGTCAAACAGCGAACAAACACACCAATCAGGCTTTCTCCAGACTAAGCAAGCAGACCTCAAGAGGGGCTGCTCCTGCTGGCCCGCTCCCCATTCCAGCTGACCAGGCCGAGGCCGATAAAACCGGAAATCACCCGCCACGGGCTGTCGCTAGATCAGCAGCCGTGGAAGACGGTGTCCTCAGGCGCAGGCTACGCACATGGGCTCCTCACCTCCAAGGCCCGAGGCTCACCCTTCCCGGTCCCCTTCTCAGCTTTTGCCGACTTAAGACCCAGGGCCTCCCTGGCTGTCACACGTGGGGTCATCATGACCCCTCAAACCCTTCCATGGTTTCTAAGGGGCATTTGCCAACCAGACCCACCTCCTCCTCCCTGCCCGCTCCCTGCACCAGGGCCACCCTGGACAACGGCACCCACCTCCTGCTGCCCATCCTTCTGACCCTTAGGCTGAGTGGTCCTCTCCCTTCCCCTCCATCTTCCTCGCCCCACCCGGAATTCTATTCATCCCTCTAGACTTGGCTGAGTACCACCTCTTCACAGACCCTTTGCTCAAACCCTGTGCAATCTATTTACTGATTCCTGTGTGGCCACACTGGAACTTTACTGACACTCATTTAATAAGTCTCCTTGTTTGACAGATAGATATTAGTATTCCTGCTTACCCCACTAAAGTATAATCCCCTGAGGGGTGGACCATGCCTCAGCCACCTTTGTAGCAATACGCGAGCACCCGGCACAGTTCAGTTCAGTTCAGTCCCTCAGTCGTGTCCAACTCTGCAACCCCATGAACCGCAGCACGCCAGGCCTCCCTGTCCACCACCAACTCCTGGAGTCCACCCAAACACATGTCCATTGAGTCTGTGATGCCATCCAACCATCTCATCCTCTGTCGTCCCCTTCTCCTCCTGCCCTCAATCTTTCCCAGCATCAGGGTCTTTTCGAAAGAGTCAGCTCTTCACATCAGGTGGCCAAAGTACTGGAGTTTCAGCTTCAACATCAGTCCTTCCAATGAACACCCAGGACTAATCTCCTTTAGGATGGACTGGTTGGATCTCCTTGCAGTCCACGGGACTCTCATGAGTCTTCTCCAACACCACAGTTCAAAAGTATCAGTTCTTCATTGCTCAGCTTTCTTTATAGTCCAACTCTCACATCCATACATGACCACTGGAAAAACCATAGCCTTGACTAGACGGGCCTTTGTGGACAAAGTAATGTCTCTGCTTTTTACTATGCTGCCCGGGACAGAGTCCTAACTAAGTGTCCACTGTATGTTTGCTGGATGGATGACCAGACCTGACTGTGAACATGCGCCGGGAGTCGGGAAGCTGATGATGCAGGCAGAACTGGGATTAGGATCTCTGCTTCTAACCAGGTCTCCACCACTCAGTTCAGGGGTCACCTGCCAGTTCTGGGGAACCTCCCCAGTGACAAGAGAGGAGCCCTCCTGATATGAGTCCACCTTGATCCTGGGCCCCTGTCCCTGTCCTCTGCCTCTACAGATCCCAAATATCTAAGACAACACCTGGCAGAGAGGTGGCTTCCTGTACCGTACAACTAACGTATCTTGTGAGGCAATTCAGTATCAAAACTGCATTTACTGCCTCTTAAGAGCTTAATGTCCATGGATCGATTACGGGCTCCTCCAAATTCCCCAGCCCAGGATATTTTCATATGTCCTGAGTCAGAAGGATGGGATGGCTGCCTCCCTGTCAATACAGGACTCAGGAGAGTCCTACAAAGACTGCCTTGGTCCAAAAAAGAGATACAGCATGAATCCCAGCTTGAAAGAACTTTCTGGGCCAGAAGAACAACACAAAGTGTGCAGAGAGTCTGAGACTACGGAGCAGTGGGCTGGGGTCGGGCCAGCCCCAGGCACTTTGTGCCAGCAGGGCGGGTGAGCTGTGGCCTCTGCTCCCTGGGCCGGGGCCTGGTCAGAGACATCAAGGGCAGGGGAGGGCTCTAAGGTCCTTCGGACAACCATGCTCTCAGCTCTCCAGAGAAGAGAAGATCACGCCTATAACGACTCAACAGATGTTAAAAATGGAAAATCACACTACTAGGGAAAATGTGTGCAGCTACTATGATAAGAAAAATTGAGTTAATTATACTTATGTGAGAAATTCACCCAAATCCAATTTTTAAAAAATCTATAACACTACTCAATTAGGCAAGGCATACAAAAGGAAGTTATTAAATTCTTAGACAATTCTTCAACCCATACTAATAACCACACATATAGACAGGCAAATCAAAACAATTAGGTACCGGCTTACACTACAACGTAAGCAAAAATTAGAAAACTATAAATTTTCAAAGCAGATGAGATGATAATAAAACTAATATTTTCAAACAATTCCAGCAACAGGGATAAAATTAATAAGACTTTAGAAAGCAATTTCAATAATTTTTAATTTTCTTTCCTCTGATCCAAGAATTCAAATGCTTGAAATTTATTCTAGGAAAGTAATTCCAAACAGAAAAAACAGTTATGTGGTCTGTAACAGTATTTATAATCCTCATAAATTAGGGGAGAAATCTAAATACAGTGAAGTGGCAAATAAAATCTAACAACTTGGTGCAATGGTAATCAGTGTATGATGCAATTAGAAGAATTCACTTTATACTCACATAAACAAATATTCTACAATCAACAAACGTTTACTAAATCCTATTGCATGCCAACCTCTGTTCTGGGTGCTAGAAATACTGAAGTGAATGAGTTTTAATTGTACTATAATTACAATCACGTCCACGTATGGAAAAGGACTGAAAAAGCAGACAGAAATGTATAATATGACAGTGCTGGCACTGAGAGCTCCCTTTTTTATTTTGCTATCATTAACCATGTAGTTTACAATGAATAAAAATTCAGAGGAAAAGGAAACAAGTATCTTGACACATTTCAGGATTCAGTCTAAAGGCTGCATCTTTTACCAAAGTAGAACCCGACAGCACAGAAGGGCAAGATCAGACCCTACTGTCACGGCTATTTCTGGTCAGGCCCGAGGCGCTTTCAGAGGCTGGTGGGAGCTCTCCTAGCGCCTTTCTAGCTTGGAAATTCGGGGCGTGCATGAGTCATTTTTTCCCAGAAGCCTCCTCGGTGGGCTCAGGAAGGAGGGGACAGGGTGAGGGGCCTGGCCCTGCAGGAGAGGAAGCAAAGGTGCCGGAGGGTCCTGGGTGCCATGCGGGCACCACGGGCTGCAGGGTGCAGGCCCCTCTGCCCGGGAATCTCTTCTCTCAACCAAACCTGCTCCCGGGGCTGAGATGCAGATGAAGCAGCCGCTTATGCTGAGGGCCTTGGAAGTACCCCACCCCCTTCCTTCTGGAAGGGAACAGAATTATGGGCCTCCATCCAGGACAAGGTGACGGTCACTCTCAACACACCAGGATCACACACCTCACTCGACTCCTGTGATCTCCAGCTAGAGAATGCAGAGGAAGTGGGCCCAGGGGTACCGACCGCACTGTCCCCAGGTAGGGCCAGCCAGGGGCTATCGCTAAGGTTTATGGGCCCAGTGGGATCAGACCTAAAGAACTTTCTCTCTCAAAGTGCTGAAATCCACTTCATGAAATCTTCTATTTTATTTCAAAATACCTCTGGGCTAAAGAAGACATGTCCTCAGGTTGTATTCAATCCCTCTGCTTTGTCCTGCCTACAAGAAGGACCCCAGACCCACTCCAGGGCCACAGCTCTGGGTTTTAAATCAGAGTGGAATCTCTGCAAATAACATTGATACTAAAAATGCCTTCTACAGACTTGCAGCCAAATGGACCTTCCTGCAACTGCATCCTCACAATTCGCCTCTTAGGCCCTAGAGCAGAAGCCTCTACCAACCAATTGAGTGAACCAAACTAGACTAAAATCCTAAGTCAGCCTATGGCTCTAAGAGGAGCCTTCTTCAGACTCGGAGTCAGAGAAGTGGATATCTGAGCCGAGATGGAAGACTCATAAGAACCCATAAGACTCTAGGGTCTTCTGAGGAGAAGACAGTGTCTTAGGGGAAGGAAGAGCCCACACAGGGGACCTAGGCAGCCATGACTTTGGAAAGTTCCAGACAAGGGAAGGCTAAGGAGGGAAGAGGTTGGTAGGGTGGAGGGGGCTGCAGATACCAGGACCCTGGGTTGGGTGCTCAGGGTGACTGGCAGGTAGCCATGGCAGCAGTGTAGAACAAGAGCAAGGGGGCCAGGGGAGGTGGGTGCGGTGGGCGCGTTCTTCCAGGAGCTTTCCTGACCTCATGCGCCCCCCCACCCCTGCATCCCACTGTGGCAGGAACTCGGAAGGAGATTGCCTTCTGTGGCTGCAGACCACATCTTCTGGGGCTTTGCTCAAACCCTGATTTCCCCGCACCCAGGGCATCTGGAGCGAGCACTTCTCCAGCCGGCTGGCCCAGGGCAAGCACACAGGCTCCTGGGGGCAGGGGAGACTCCAGAACCTTCTGTAGCTCTCCCCTGCCATCCGTCTCAGGCAGCTCCCTCTCCTCCAGTGCCCCTGAGCCACCAGAGGTGTGGCATCTCCCACCAGAAGAGGCAGCAAGCCTTGCTGGACCGGCACCGAGGACACGCTGGCTCCTGCTCCCTCCATGCCGCCCACCCCGCCTCTCACAGCATCAGGGACTCGAGGCTCGGGGGCGGGGAAGCAGTGGGCCCCCTGCACGTGGTTAGGGAGTGACCAGGCACGGAGTCCAAGCTCGGGTCAGTGTCGAGCCCAGGCTCTCTATCACTACGTGGTCCCTACAGGGGCCTCTCCGATGCTCTCCTGTGGGTCAGTCACCCTCCCAAATCTACACCATGGCCTAGAAGGTAGGCCCAGGGACACTCTTGTCAAATGCCCTCCCTGCCCCGGAGCAGAGAACCATGCAGGTCTTCACTGCACTTGCTAGATGGCTTCTCCCCTGCAGTCAGTCAAGCTTGCTTGAGGAGATTATTTCAGGGTTTCCCCTTTATCATAAAGATAAATTAGAGAAAGATCTGGAAACACAAGAGGAGGAAGAAAAAGCTGATCCCACCATGCCAACAAAACCCCACCTGCATCTGCACGGCTGCTCTCCTTGGTCTTGGTCAACAGGAAAACTCCTTTCCTACCACTGCAATGTCGAGAGAAATCCAGATGTGCGTCCTGCACCCAGCAGGGGCAACCCCTCCCATGACAGCTGCAAACCTGCAGGTGACCCCAGTGAAGATGGTCTTGTCCAGTCCCCTGAGGGGTGTCTTATTTCAAACAGATCTCACGGAAGGTCAACTGACAGTCTGGGTTTGGCTGTAGGGACAAGGGGAGGGCAGACAGGCCCCTCCCTGAGGTTTCTGGTCTCTGGGGCTGTCTTGAGACAAGTGAGCTTGATCCATGATTAGACTACTGTTATCTCTTTCAGTTCAGCCATCAAGAGACTCAGTAATGAATGGTTTCCAGGAAAACTGCACCTCACTGGAATAGCTGGAGGAGAGGAGAGGGAGAAGAAATAGGGGACACCTTTCCCACGTGCTGCTGCATCCATCGCCCAGTAGAGGCTGCTGAAGCCACGATGGATGGTTCCACAGAGGCCCACTCCCCTCCCCGGGCACCTGTCTGTGCCCTGGCAGGGTCCCAGCAGCATGGAGCGCGGCAACCGCTTCCACACCTGCCCAGCCTGCCACAAAGAATCAGCCTCACAGCGCAGAGGTTCTTCCTACGCTCCATCAGCATCTGTTCCACGAGCGCCCTTCCCC
>NW_011494867.1:10544335-10546261 GCF_000754665.1 Bison bison bison | reverse complement strand
GACAGTCCCAGGTCACAGAGAGCCCCCTGGGCTGGCCTGGGGCTGTGGGGGTGAGGAGGAGCCTCAGCCTGGCTGCAGAAGCCAGCCCCCCAAGCCCCAACCAGACCTCAGCCATTACTGAGGCTTGTGAAAACCTGCTCCATGTTGCTCAGAACCTCTCCCACAGCAAGACGACAGCAGAGACCTTCGTCCGCCTCTGCAGGGGCTGACCAGCTCAGCCCCCAGCTCCTGACAGATAAATCCGCTCAGAGATTTCTGGCTGGGTGATAACTGACATTGTCCTGGCATCAGGAAGAAATGTGGGGCCATTTGGGGCTTTGAGGCAACAGTCATTCCAATGAATGAATACATGTCAAATAAAAAGTGTCAGGGCTGTCCTTTTAGATGTCAGCTGTTCAGACAGATTTATGCCCAATCGATGTGGATTGAAGATGACGTCAGGCCAGGGGGATCAAAGGAAACCATTACTTCAATTGGGCAATTAATGTAGTGGAGTTTCCTGGCAGCCAAAGCAAAAGAGGGAATTATGCTCAGTCATAAGATTCTTTCCATTCTGACAAATTCATTTGTAGATGAACCTTATCGAGATACCGAATTTAAAAATCAACTTGACAAGAAAATCCTCTTATGAAGAGTGCTGATTATTACAGTGAAAGTCTCTAATAAGTTTCTGCAAAAGACACATGCCAAAGAGATGCCAAAACACATGTTTTTAAAATGACTCTCCAGGACTCCCCCAGTAGTCCAGTGGTTAGAACTCCGTGCTTCCAATGTAGGGGATGGTGCAGGCTAGACCCCTGGACAGAAAAATAAGATCCTGCATGCCGCACGCATGGCCAAAAATAAATGAAATGACCCTCTAAAACCCAAAAGGTGTATGTTACATCCATTGGGAGCAGGTACCTGTCTGGCTGGAGCACGCTATGGGGTGAAGGTGAGCTCTCGGTGGTGGTTCCAGGATGGAGCATCACGAACCTGGAGACATCAGTTAATATGCCTGCGAGGGTCCCTCTCCCTCAAGTCCAATGTCACGTCAGGGTTTCTGGCCATCCCCAGTCACCAACCATTCACGGCTGAACTCTCTGAAGAGCACTTGCACCAACATTCTGACTTGGTGATCAAAATAGGGCAATGAGAGCTGGAGGGGGGCAGGGCAGGGGCACCCTCAAGGCCCTGCTCCAGGCACCAGCTCAGGGTTTCCTATCGGGATGGGAGCCCACGCTGGTTACGGAGATGGGAGCTGAGCACCTGGTGATGACTCACAACCCACAGTGGGGAGTCTCCGAATCACATCTCTCACTGCTGAGGAAGCGGAGAAGATGGGTGGGGAGTGGGGAGGGGGACAAATATAACCAGGTTTCAAAAGGGAAGGCGGTGGACGCTGGGACAGAGTGAGAGCTGCATCAGGGAACACCCACAGGTCTAAGCAGGGTGGGTCTGTGAGCACAGGACCGTGAAGCAGCGAGGACGAGGTCAGAGCTGATGCCAAACTGAGCTCGCGCCGTGTGTGTGTGTGTGTGTGTGTGTGTGTGTGTGTATGTTTCTTGAAGATTCATACACCAAGGTAATGCTGCGGGAACAGCACGTGGGCTCTAGCAAGGACCAGACAAATGCATTACAGCTTTGAGGACAAAACAGAAAAAGGTGGCCTGAACGCTGTGTAAGTAGGTGGATTCACAGTTCTTTGCATTTTAAGATCTCTGAGATCAGAGGTGGCTTAGCGCTGCTTCCAGCTAGGCCCATCAAGATACATTTGTCTCTGCTCGGAGATAAAATTGGTACCTCTTTTATTTTTTTAAATAGTTTTATTATTTATTTTTTTGGCCCCGCACCACATGGCATGCAGGATCTTAGTTCCCCGACCCCGAAATGGACCTGCACCCCTTGCATTGGCAGCTTGGAGACTTAACCACTGGACTGCGAGGG
>NW_011494867.1:10517252-10544235 GCF_000754665.1 Bison bison bison | reverse complement strand
CACATCTTGCAGGATCTTAGTTCCCCGACCCCGAAATGGACCTGCACCCCTTGCATTGGCAGCTTGGAGACTTAACCACGGGACTGCGAGGAAACCCCCAGCCTCTGTCTTCGAATAACTCATAAATTATTAGTGAGGGAACCTGACATTCCAACCCAGAGTTTCACAAGTCCACGGTACGCGTGCCACGAGTCAAGGGGTTTGATGCTGATGAGAACAACAAACTCAAAACTGACCTTCGGCTGCACTGTCAGAAGCACCTGATCCAAAACACGAGAGATAGTTTCAGTCAACTCTGCCTCTGCTGGTCAGGCAGCTCCTGGAACATTCTGTCCAATCCCACACCCCAGAAGGAGTTGGCAGCTCCTCTTGGGGCAGCAAATCGGAGTAAACATGTCTGGAGACCCAGGCCTCATGCTCCCCAGTCATAGGGCCCAGAGCAGCCCAGTAGGATACATCAGTTTGGAAAAAGTAATAAACTGGCAAAGTATTTTAATGTGATAAATGCTTGTAAGACTTGTGGAAAAGGAGAAAGCTATTGAGAATCTGGAGTGTCCTTAGTCGCTCAGTCGTGTCCAACTCTATGTGACCCCATGGACCGTAGCCCACCAGGTTCCTCTGTCCATAGGGATTCTCCGGGCAAGAATACTGGAGTGGGTTGCCATGCCCTCCTTCAGGGGAATCTTCCCAACCCAGGGATCAAACCCGGGTCTACCTACATTGCAGGCGGATTCTTTACCATCTGAGCCACTAGGGAAGCCCAAGAATCTGGAGGGCAACCCAAAAATGACAATAAAAACAAAATCCTAAAAAAAAAAACCAAAATCCTACCTGATAACTGTGTCACGTGAGCAACGGTGAGAAATTCAAGGGGGATTTACTGAGGGGGCGAGTAACTTGGGAGAAGAGACAGCGGATTCAAATCTGGGAGGAGCGGCCGTGTGACCAAGCAATCAGACTGTCCTCTGTGGTTCCAGCAGGAAGAGCACATTCCCAGCAAGGCAGCTGTCTCCACCCCTAGAATGGACCCTCCAGAGTCTCCTTCTTGAAAAGGGAGTCGGAAGCAGAAGGTGTTAGTGGGAGAGGCCACGGGACCGTTAGGGTTTTGTGCCATTTCCAACCCGAGATAACACTTTATGACACTGAATGCAGGTTTTTCTCCATTGCAGCTGTTGTAATGGTTATATCCGAAAACAGTTCCTATTTTATGACCTCCAGGAAGAAGCAAAGGTCTAAAATATTCACAGTTCCCAGGAAAAGGAGATAAGGGGCCATCTGCTGGCTCCCTCACACCTGACCTTGGTGGGTCAATATTAAAACTGCCAGGATGGGCTGGGCGCTGTGCTAAGGTGGGGAATAGGGTGGTAGAGGAGACAAGTTTCCTATAGTCTAGTGCAGGCTGCCTCCCTTGGTTCAGCAACACTGCAGAAGGCTCCAGGAATTCAACCAGCTGCAAGTGGATCAGGGAGGGAGAAAAAGGTATATGATGATTACAAACCAATGGCTCCTCTCCAGTCTAAGTCTTTGAAATTTCTTAGTTTTTCCAAAGTTGCTCTAAGTCTCAACTCAAATGTCATCTCTCATCAGTGCTTGGAAATACCTTTTGCACTTTACTGATGTCTAATTCATCCCAGGTAATTCCTCAATGAATTGGCGTTTGCTAACGATTCCCACCACTAACTTACCGGGTTGACTGCACTACAACCAAATGTTAGAACTTACAGGTACACCCTGTCCTTCCATGAGCACCTGCCCTTCCTTTTTCTTTTTTTTTTGGCCACACCTCGAGGCAGTTGGGATTTTAGTTCCCTGACCAGGGATCAAACCCACACCCCTGCAGTGGAGTCCTAACCACTGGACCACCAGGGATGTCCCAGCTGCACTTCTTTAGTAAAAGGACACAGCTGACAACTCAGTGACAGCGGGGTTCCATCTGGATACAGATGGACTTGGTTTTCCATCCTTCTGGGCAATTTGGCAAAATAACTGCCTCCTACCCGAGCCCCTGGCACAGAGACAGCCGCACTTTTTTGAACTGAAATAGGCTCCCTAAAAAGATCTGATCCTTGGTCCTTCTAAAGCCCAAGGCAGGCGAGGGATGGAACTCAACAAACGTCCATCCTCTTTAAGCTCAGTGCTTTGCCCCGGCAGCCCAACGCAGGGCCAAGACAAAGAGCCGTGTGCACTGGCCACCTGTGCCTCCTCAGGAGGGTCAGCTCTGGGCAAGTCCTCCTGGACGCGGGCTCACCTGGAGGCCTCGGAGAGCCTTCGGCTTGATGCCGCAAGTGACTGTCACCGGTTGGCCATGACATCGTCATCTCTGGCTGGTGGTCAAGGTGCTCTGCCATCTGGAGCTGGTCAAGGCTGCTCATGCAGCTCTCCAATGGTCACACGCAGAGGGGATGCTGCTCTCATTCAAAAGCAACCCCACACAAGCATGAGGTTGTTGGTTTCTTCAAGACAGAACTTTCCCATAATCAGTCTATTTCCCTCTCTCTCTCCCCTCATCCCTCCCTGTCTTCCTCTCTTTCTGACACACACGGCCTTTGCTAACACTTTCTTCATTTCCTTATACACACCACCCACCTTCCTCTGGCTAAATCTCTTGGCACATCCAACCCCGGCTCTGCAACGTGGAGAAATCTGAAAATTGTAGTTGTGTCACGCTGGTGTTCTCTCTAGGTCATCTGTGGTCTTTTGAAATCCTCCCTGGTGTTGAAATACATTTAACAATATTTTTAAAGCCTATCTAATTTATCCAAAGAAAATAGCCCCCAAAACCTCTATGCAGCAAGCTTTACAACAGCAAAAGGAAAGTGAAAATAAACTAAACGATCAACAAGAAAGTTGTGTCAATTTTGCTATTAATTCTGGCACTTCACTGAAATATGACAGAAAATAATGACAACATGGCACTGTGAAAATGCTTATGTTAAATGAAAATGAAGCAGAAAATGAAAAACCAAGATGTAATGTTCAACTATATAAAAATAATACAGAACAATGTCACAGCTATCCTGTCTGCCTCACACTGTTCTTATAAGGATCAAATGAACTAATAAAGCAAACCAGAAAAAAAAAAAAAAAAGTCAAATGGCTAAAGTATCGTATGAATTCTGAATGGTATTTGTATTAGGCATGTGAAGAGTGTTCAGTACATGAACTGACAGGACAATGGGGACTTTGAAGATCTGATCAGTATCAGAGACCCTGGAGAAAACGGCCACTTCCAAAGTTCTGCCCTATGATTTTCAAATGCTCTTTGCTTTCATTTGTGTCAACAAGTGTAGACAGAAATTCAGTAACAGTCATTGGTATTAATGGTCCTCTCATTCAGAAAATCTTTTAAGAAAGCAAGAGTTATTCTTGCAATAAAGGCTTTGCTTTACTTGAGTGAGACAGGGAGGAAGGGAGAGGGGGATGGGGGGTAGGGAGAGAGAGAAGAATCTACTTTAAGAGATTAATTCTTTATCAAGCCCAGGTCAGATTCTGTAGCATGAGGCTATACACATTGGTGACCACCTGGATACAAATACTTCAATACGCTAAAGATTCTCGACTCTCAGAGAGATCTTTCCCAGCTTCTCTGTGTACACATTTCCTAATACCCCAAACGGAGAGGAATACAGCTCAGGTGCCTATAGTCAAACCATCCCTTCAACCCAGCAACCTGATGAGTGTGCAAGGCCAGATGTGTGAAGACGGGGCGAGGGGAGCTCAAGGGTTCCTTCCACCCGTCCTCTATGTGATGCTGCACATCAGGTTTTCCAAATCCTTCCAACTTTTATCCTTTCATTTTCCTCCTTCCCCACATGAACCACAGTTCTCCTGTACCAGCTTCATCCTGACTTCCTGTCTCTGTTTAACCCAGATTTCTTCACTGAATGCCTCTCAAACAGCTGTCTTCCAGCTTCCTTATGGTTCTGAGTGAGGAGAGTAATTAAGCACACACTCCATCCCATCTCACCCACTGAATGTGGCTATAAAACCTGGGCAAGATGGACAGGGCAGCTATATGAGGGCTCTGAAAAGCAAACAGTAGCAGGCTGAGGAGGGAAGATGACCAGGATTTGAAGTCCCGCCAAAGAGTCCTGCCTCCTCCCAACTCCAGGACCCCAGCCTGGACTGCATATAACCCAGTACCCAGAAAGAGGCCTCAGCAGAGCTCCAGAAGCTGCGTGCTGGCGTGGGGAGCAGGGAGGGGGTTGCCTAATTCTCAGAGGCAGTGGGCCCAAACCCAGGGCTTTTCCTCTCCCGTGCTTCTGTCTTCTTGGTGTTCTCATGTCCCGGTCCCCAGCAACCCCCCAGCTGCAGAGGGGTCCACAGGTGCCTAAAGCTTTGAGGCAGGAAGCTTCCTTTCCAACTAGAGGAGTCGAAGGAGGTGAAAACCCCACTGGACTTTTCTCTCTTGGTCATCCTCTTGCTTAGTTATGGATGTGAGCTAAGTCCCAGGAAGAGCGTAGCAGAGCAGGAGAAATAAGGCCCCTCCTTCCAGGATGAAAAGCCAAAGAAAGAGGCCTCTGGAACTGGAAAGGGCCGGGGAGACAGTGGAGCAGGAGACGCTCAGGAGAACAACCCCATAAAGCGGGGCAGGCACGCTCCCGGGATCAGCCCTGAGCTCAGCAACGGCAGATACAGGCCTGAGTGGCACACTGTGGCCTCAGAGCACCGAGCCTCGGGAGAGAACGCGGAGCCACGCTGGGGACACACGGCAGAGCTGAAGAGCATCATGAAGGCTTGGAAAACACAACTGGTGCGGAGACCCGCAGAGGGCTGGCAGGGGTCCAGAATCTGAACTCAAATGGGTCTAGTGCTTGCTACAGCAAAGATGGCAGCATTCTCCACAGGATTTAAATAAGACCCAGAGTCTCATAACGCAATATTCATATATTCAGGATCAACCCAGAATTGCTCAGTATACAAAGAGCCAGGAAAATCCTCAGCTCACATGGGAAAGGATCAGTTGATACCAGTGCCAAGATGACAAAGTATTAGAATTAATTAAGACTTCAAAGTCATTATTATAAAGCATACTCAAAGGAGTAAGGAGGAACGTTCTTGAAATACAGGTAAAGACCAAAAGTCTCAGCAAAGAAAGAGAAGAAGTGAAGTGGAATCAAATGAAAATTTTAGAAGTATGAAACACTGTAACTGAAGAATTTTAAACCACTAGAAAGGAGCAACAGTAGGCTGAATATGATAAAGGAAAGAGACGGTGACCATGAAGACAGGTCAATAAAAAGGATCTAATCTGAACAAGAGAGAGGGAAAAAAAAGGTTTTTTTAAAAGTGAGTAGAGCCTTGGGGACTTGTGGAGCAAAACTGAAGGGTCTAACATCTGTGTCATTAGAGTCCCAGAAGAAGAGGAGAAAGAAGACAGTGCAAAAAATATACCTGTTGGCCGTGCCCTCCGCAGTGTGACGTTGCTGGGTGATAGACACACAGACAATGAATCAGGACAGAGTCCAGAAACAGCCCCGCACAAGGAGAGCCAACTGAGCTTTGACAAAGATCCAGAAGCAACTCCATGGAGCGAGGACAGCCATTTCAACAACAAATGGTGTTGGAACAACTGGACATCCATGAGCGAAGAAATAAGTAAACAAATAAACCTTGACCTGAAACCTTCACACCGTATTAAAATTATCTCAAATGGATCACAAACCAAATGTAAAGCTTTAAAAAGTTTTCAACTTCCCAAAAAAAAAAAAAAAAAAAAAGTTTTCAACTAAAACAATGTGAAGAGTTCCAAGATATGACATTTGAAAGCACAGTCCACAAAAGGAAAAGTTTATATACTAGACTCCATAAAAATTAAAAATTTTTCTCTGTTAAAAACACTGTTAAAAGAAAAGACAAGCTAGAGACTAGGAGAAAATATTTGCAAAACACATATCCAATGAGGGACTTCTATTCAGAAAACAGAAAGAACTCTCAAAACCTAACAGTAAGAAAACAAGCCAACCTAACAAGGAGCAAAAGAACAGACATTTCACCAGAGGGGATACAGAAGGTAAGTAAGTATATGAAAAGGTATGTGACATCATTAGTCATGAGGGAAAGGCAGATTAAAACCATAGTGAGCCACCAATTGGGGTTTCCCTGGTAGCTCAGCTGGTAAAGAATCCACCTGCAATGCAAGAAACTCCAGTTCAATCCCTGGGTCGGGAAGATCCCCTGGAAAAGGGATAGGCTACCCACTCCAGTATTCTTGCCTGGAGAATCCCATAAGGGATTCCTCCTCCCCAGAGGAGCCTGGAGGGCCACAGTCCATGGGGTCGCACAGAGACAGGCATGACTGAGCAACTAACACTTTCACTTTTCTCACTTTACTGTAGACCTACCATATACCCCACATCGCTTTCCCTATTGTTAGCATCTTGTATTAGTTAGGTATATGTTATTATTCATGAATCAGTATTAATCCATTCTCATTAACTGAAATATGTACTTTATTCATATTTGCTCCATCTCTTCCTAATGCCCTTTTCCTGTTCCAGGATCCCACATGACACTGTCATCCTGTCTCCTCAGGCTACAACAGTTTCTCAGATTCTCCTTGTTTTTGAAAACCACATTTCTGAGGTGTATTTGTGTGTATTTTGTAGAATGTGCCTAGTGGAGATCTGGCTGGTATTTTTCTTGTGGTTAGACTGGGGTTATGGGTGTTGGGGAGGAAGACCCCAGAGAGAAGGCACCATTTCTATCATATCATTTCAAAGGCACATACTATCAACATGACTTCTCCCGGGTGACCTTGATCATCAGGCTGAGGTCACACTTACCAGGCTTCTCCACTGACAGTGCTCTTTTGTTTATCTCCCTTTCCAAACTGTGCTCTTTGGAAGGCTGTTGCTGTGGCCAGGCCCCCTTTAAGGAACGGGGAGTTATGCTCCAAGCCCTTCAGGGTGGAGGATATACAGACATCATTTGGAATTCTTCAGGATGGGAGATTTGGGAAGTTTCTTATAAACATATACTTGTCACACACACCCACTCCTAGATACGTACTTAAGAGAAATGAAAACTCAGGGTCATACAAAAATCTGTACACAAATGTTTCTAGCAACTCTATTCATAACTGTCCCAAACTGAAAATACCCCAGATGTCCTTCTCCGGGTGCATGACTAAACAAACTGTGGGGTACATATGAGTCGACCTCTCAGCAATAAAACCCCACCACACGTAACAGCTTGGTGAACCTCAACTGCGTGATGCTGAGTGGAAAACACTGTCCTTGGAATTTCACCTACACCCTGACTCCACTTATAAGACGTGCTCCAAAAGATGGGGGTCAGGGGCTGCCAGGAGTTAGGGATGGGGTGCAACAAACAACAAAAGGAAACGTGGGGGTGACGGAGAAAGTGTTTTGTCTCTTAACTGAATTCGTGGTTACACAAATCTGTACGTATTTTAAAATACACAGGACCGTACTCCAAAAAAGTCAGTTTTACTATTTGTTGTTTAGTCGGTCAGTCATGTCCAACTCTTTGCAGACCCATGCGCTGCAGCACGCCAGGCTTCCCTATCTTCCACTCTCTCCCAGAGTCGGCCCAAACTAAATTTTACTATATGTTAATTTAAAAAAAAAGAGGTGGAAGCAGCGAGCCAAGTGCCTAGAACAGGGGCTAATAAGTAAATAGTAGTTCCCTTCTCTTTTTAAAGTGGGGCCCTAGAGACCCCAGACCCCACAGCGCCATGGCTGACGTTCATCCAGCCTAGTGCATGACCTAGATTTCTTGGTTTGACCGGTACCTGTGTCCACATTTCTCCCAGGTGTCCATTTGGAACCACACACCCTTCCTGAAAAACAGGTCTGGACCTGAATCCTTGGAGAACAGGGTCAAACAAATCAGTCCTTTCCATCCCTGTGCCAGCCAAGCTTATGGGACACCACCTGCCTACACATGGGCCACCCTTCCTCTGCAGGCAGACAGGGTCAGACATGTGAGACAAGAGGTGGAGAACTGGGCGGGGCCTCGATCCCACAGTCCCTCATTTTTCCGTGATTTCTCATCCTTTGTCTACATGGAGGAAGGGGCTAAGTAGGAAGAAAGCACTCCGGATCAAGTCCGTTTGGTTTTAAAACAAAACAGGTAGAGCAATGCTAGTAGAATGGCTGCACATCACAGGTGTGGGTACGCACAGGAGACACACAGAAGAAAGGGTTAGTGAGAGAAACACAGAGACGACCTTCCCTGGGTTCTCTACAGGAAGCGCAGATAGCCAAAGGCCAAAGTAATGACAGTCAAGTTAAGAGCAACTCGCGGAGGCAGTGCGAGTGCCTTGCCCACTGGCCTCCCCAGGGCTGCGCACGGCTCCCCACCACAGGGCAGCGTCTCCTTTCCGACCCCCTCCCTCAGCTGCCGGCCACTGGAGGATAAGCCTCACCCGAGGCGGGTCCAGTCACGGGCCTGAGACAAGTACAAAAGCCCAAGCTGGACATAAGGATCAGGGTCAGCCACCTGGAGGAGCTCCATTAAGCCTAGTGAGCTGACCACTGGTCTGAGAAGGTCAACAGAGCCTGCAGAGGCTGGAAAACAGGCCCCCTGTGCCCCCAACACATGGGGCAGGGTTCAGTTCCCTCCTCTGCAGTAACAGTGACTTGGGATCACTGAATCTTTGAAATGGGACTCAATTTCAAGAGCCCCCTGCAACTGTCTTAAAATAGTCATGGGCCCTCTGCTTAAGAACCAAATGAAAGGATCCGCTCCGCAGAGAGAACTCTCATTTTACTGTAAAAGCCCGAGCAGCTCTGGGAGGACCCCAGCCCCTCTTTACCCACCCTTTCCTGCCGAGGAAACATCGGGGAACACATCTGTCTGTCAGAGATCATGCCCGTGGCTAGGGATGGACCCCCTTCTCAGTGGAAGGAGGTGCTGGGAGAGTTGGGGGTCTCATGCTTCTGCGCACAGAAAATGCAGTCAAAGCTCCCCTCTGGGACCAGAGGGAAAGCCTGGGCTGGGTGACACAGGAGACCCTCCCTGGGGACTCAGGGCTCCTGACTTGCACCCCAGGCTCCAGGTCACCTCTTCCCTTCAAGTTCACACTATGGACTCAGCTTCCTCACGACTGACTGAACAAAGGCTGAGCTGCAGAGGCTGAATCAAGTGTCCATGCGGAGAAAAGACACGACTTCTTTCTGAGCTGCTGTGGTTTTCAGGAAACAAGAGATGGGGAAATGCTCATGCCTTTCTAAAAACATGTAGGTCCACAGAAGGCATCTGAGGCAGTTGAAGTCAGTCACACAGGGCAGAACCACCCAAGAAATATGAGACCAGCTCTGTAGGGCAGCATCTGCTCCTGGAAGCAACATGGCCGCCAGGGAGCGGGCCATGCTCTCCAGGCTAGGCCACGCCTGGAGCTCTGCCAGCCATCAGCCCATCCCTCCAACCAAGGCCCAGAGTTCAAGAGAACTGGGGCGATGCCTCTGGGTCCCCTGCCAAGATGAGACAGGAGACCTGCCTCCAGGCCGCCACCTCCACAGCTGGTTTTGCTCACTCCTTCCTGGAGTGACTGGCTCGTTTCCCTATTCCGTGTGTGTGTGTTGGGGGGGCGGGTGTTAGTCGTTCAATCATGTCCAGCCATGGACTGTCAGTCCACCAGGCTCCTCTGTCTATGGGATCTCCCCAGCAAGAATACTGGAATAGGTAGCCATTCCCTTCTCCAAGGGACCTTCCCAATCCAGGGATCCAACCTGGGTCTCCTTCATTACAAGCAGATTCCTTGTACTGTCTGAACCACCACCGACTGCTGCCCCCTTACTGAGCAAATGTGTCTTCCTAAAACTCCAGTCCAGACTCTCGTGTTAACAGAAGAGATCCCTTGCGCTCTTTAGACTGAGTATTCCTGAAAACATGACATGGAGGAGACTGTCATCCCATCAAGAAGACCAGACCTACGCTGGTTGTTCCAGTGACCAGAGAGACAGAAACAATGATAGAGACAGACAGATGGACACAGAGAGGGAGAAATGGGGTGAGACAACGGTCCAGCGCTGCGGGACCTAATGACAGAGCATCACCGATTCTATGAAGAAGTCTGAGATGTGAAACCAGAGTCTTTTATCAAACCTTTTCAAGATTCTTATACTACTCATGATAGAAGCTACACACAATTACATTTTTCTAAAAATTTTCTCCCCTTGCAAATTTGAATTTGCATAAAAGGATGGCATTTGCAGACATCGCAAAACAGATACTGCTCCCACCTCTCAGTAAGCACCGGAGACCTCTGGCCACACCTGAGCACTGCCGTGGCTGCTGGTGTGACATGCCCTCCAGAAGGACTATTGCTTTGGCCAGCGACAACGGCACGAAAAAGCCAAGGTGGTTTGGATTGTCCTTTTCCATAATGCTGTGACTATTATTTAGCACTTTTTAATAATTAACTGATAATTGCAATCAACACTCAGTGTATGCTCATCACACACCAGGCCCCAGGCTAGCACTCTATGTGGAGAACCTGCTTTAATTCTCCTGTAATACAGGAGCTAGGTTATTACTATTCCCATTTTATGGCTGAAGACACTTCAAGGCTTAGAGAAGCTGCCTAAAGAGCTTTTTAGATAAGTATTTTAAACTAACTGTCTAAGGCCACAGAGCTAAGAAAGTCTAGATAAGGCCCAGCAGAGTCTGGGTCCACGACCTTGCTGTGAGGCAAGGAGGTAGCTGCTCACTGAGAGACAGCTAAGCATGCTCCCGGCAGCTGTCAGCGACCGGAGTGGATTACTGTTCCCTCCCGGAGAAGATAAACTATAGGTCTTCCTGTTTGGAAGTGATGCAGGCAATGTCAGATTTAGCAGTGTGACATTTTTTACAAAGCATTTAAAGAAGTTGTTTAATTCCTACTTTAGTAGAGACTGGCAAACACACAGGGCTTAGAGCTTTTCACCCACAAACGCTAGGTTTTCCTATTAGTTACTTGGGGCCTTAATTGAAAAAAAAAAAAAAAACTGAACGATTTTAAAATAATAATAAAAGAACAAAAGGAGATGTTGGGCTTCCTTGGTGGCTCAGATGGTAAAGAATCTGCCTGCAATGTACAAGACCCTGGTTTGATCTCTGGGTCAGGAAGATCCCCTGGAGAAGGGCATGGCAACACACTCCAGTATTCTTTCCTGGGAAATCCCATGGACAGAGGAGCCTGGAGGGCAACAGTCCATGGGGTCGAAGAGTTGGACAAGATTAAGCAACTAACACTTGCAAAGGAGCAAGAACAAAACAATTATGCATAAGTGATTCCAGATTTTATTTTACTCGAATAAAACCCCAAAGCGTTAGTGTCAGATGAGACTTTAGATTTCTAGAAGACAGTGGGGGCTGGCACAGACGGGATGGGGAGGGGCTTCTCTCCATCTCCAGTGGTTAAAGCAACATGCTTCCAAAGCAGGGGTCCTGGGTTCAATCCCTGGTTGGTGAACTAAGATCCCACATGCCGCTCAGCACGGGCAAAAGATTTAAAAAAAAATTTTTTTTTAATTAAAAAAAAAGGGATGGGGAGGCTGACAGAAAGCTCAGGGGAAAGGTGCAGACTCACGGAAGCAGCTCTAAGATGGGAAATGGTGACATAGGGAAGGGACAGGGTGTCAGCAAAGCCGCACAGCGGTGCACACGCAGCTGCGTCTGGAGCCCACACTTCTGCCCACAACAGCGCCAACTGAGTGAAACAGAGAACTAGGGAGAGGAGGGAGCACTCCTGCCCCGGGGCTGGTTTGACATCTCTCTGCTCAGTGCCGAGTCCTGCAACTTTCATCGTTGAAGGCCAAGGACACAGCCGCTGCCTCTCATCTCAGATGGAGGCAGTGCCAGCGTGACAGATGAAACGTGTTATCCTGTAGAGTTCAGGTCATGTGTGTGACCATTTATTAAGTCCTTACCAAATCATGGGAATTGCGATTAAGACACAAAGATGAATAGTATATGGGCCTTCCTTTCCCAGGCACCATCTAAGAAGAGACAGACCTAAGTGAATGATTATAGCAAGGGGGGCCAGCGCTGTCATTCCAGGATGCAGGCGTGAATGGGAGACCAGAAGCAGAAGCAGGCGATACTGCCTGGGCAAGACCTGGACTGCACTGCTCAGGTGAGATCTGGTGGGAGCCTGCCAGCCAGGCAAGGGGAGACACTGCAGAGAAAACAGCACGGGGGACTCCCGACAGTCTAGTGGTCAGGGGGTGTGGTTCTACCCCTGGTCAGGGAACTGAGATCCTGCATACTGTGAGGTGTGGCCAAAAAGAAAAGAGAAAGAAAAAAGAAAACAGCAAGAAGCAGCAGGCAAGAGACAGTAATAATCCCCAACACACACGCACGTGCACACGTACACGCGTGCACACACACACACAGAAGTTCAGACTTACTCAGACCTAGTCAGAGGACTGAGGATGAGAAAGATTATCAAGTGTAGCACAACACCACTTAATGTTTGCAAGTATTCTCTAAAAGTGTAAACCTGAAACTTATCATCAATCCCTTTTCTACCCACAGTAGTATGGGAGCTGAACTCTCTGATTTTGGGGGGCGTTCATATTTAACAAGAATTGAAACAGGTGTGACTCTGCAGAGCAGTCCTGCTTATGAGTGTAAGTACATGTCTGTTTGTTTGCTTGAAAATGTAGATGGCAGATGTTGACTTCAAGGTAGGTGGCAAGAAATGGGCTTCTGCTCTGCTTTGCTGCAAAGGTTTCCAAACAGCTTCCACGGGCGTAAAGCACACGGATCCACAGCTCTCAGCACGGTCTTCTCCAGACGTCTGCCCTGCAGAATTCTAATTTGTGCTGCAAATGTGGAGCGGCATTTTTTTTCATCTCAAAGGCTTTAGCTGGAGGCAGTGCCTGTTTGGTCTGCCCTCGTAGGAAAAGAAATGCTAAGTAGGGGTGGGTTTACATGAAAGGGAGACAAGGGAATGAAAAGATGGGGCCGGCACAGAACCTGTCAAGTTTCTAGAGACTAATAACCTCCTTGACGTTACCAGAGGCAACTCAGAAACGCAGCCAACAGGAAGCCACGCTGATCAACAGCAGGGCTCCAGCAGCACGCATGCTGGATAATTCTCGGCAGTGGGGGCTGTTCTGCGGGCTTGGCAGCATCCCTGGCCTCCACCCACGGATGCCTGAAGCACCATCCAGCTGTGATGAGAAGGTCCCTAGATGTTGTCCCCAGTTGAAATGCCTGATCTAGATTAACTCTGAGCACTAACACCACCACAGAGCCTCAATCCTGTTCACTGCTTCCTTTTGAAAATCTTTTTCTTGGTAGTATCACCGTCACCCTGCAAATAAGCTCAGTAAAGAACTATCGCGATGGGCCTGTGACATACCCAAGTCCTGATATGAGGCAGTTAGGGACTTACGAGAAACAGGAAGCCTTGTGCATGAAGTTCCCCTGATTAAAGGAGGCTCTAAATGGCAGTGACAACTATTCAGTTGCCTCTGGGATGTGAAGAGGAAGAAGTGGTTCGTTTGTTCGATCATGTGTATGTTTGATCACTCAGCAAACATTCTTGAGCATCACAGGGTGCCAGGTGCTATGCCAAGTGGACAAGGCAAACAAGCCCAGGCGTCCAGGAGCATGTGCTCAAATCAGAGAACAGAGGTAAATAGGAGGCAGCATGCTCCCCATCGCAAGAGCAGTGATGAATGAAACAAAATGAAACAAAAGCACAAGCGGGACAGGGCTGCAGCCACTGTCCCTGCATGGTCACTGAGCCAGGGAACGCGATTCACTCAAACTGAGATGTGCCAACCACGCAGACCCCAGACTAAGTGCTGGACGAGAATGTAATTGTCTTGCTAACAATTTTTATATTGATTAGATATGTCAATGATCATGTCCTGGGCATACTGGATTAAATAAAATCTACTATTAAAGTTAACTGGGACTGTTTCATTGACTTGTTTGTGCGGCTGCTAGAAACTGAAGCCCATATGTGTGGCTCACCCTGCCCTTCTATTCCTTCAGCCTGAGGAATCCCCACTGCCCACCAGCAGCCCAGCCCCAGCAAATGGCAAGTTCACAGGCTCTGTGGTGGGAATGAACTTGGCCTGGTTGAGGCTGGTGGGGTTGCCACCTGCTAGGCAGGGGCTTGGGAGCCAAGTTAAGGAGTTTGGGTTTCACCCCAGGAGCACTGGGAGAGGCCTGGAGGGTTTGCCTCAGGGGAATGCCACAATCTGATTTTAACTGTGCCAAGATGCTGTGCTCTGGTGACTGTGCAGAGATGGGACAGGTGAGGACAGAGGAGGACCACTGGGCGGGAGGGGTCAATCCCTGGGACCCCTCAGGTTTTGGCCCCTTGGGGTGACCTGAGAAATGGAAGTCCGAGATTCTGCTTCCTTCATGGGGCACAAGGGTCTTACTAAATTCCCTATACGTTACATTTGATTATGTGGACAACCTTTACTCCACGACAACAGGAAAATGAAATTTTTTCATCATCCAGAGCAGGCCTCGGGCTCCTGAGAGTGATCCTGTTGCTTCTCGAAGTCCAGCATAACCTGCCTCTCTCCAGAGAGGGAAGTGGACCAGTTTCCCTCTGTGAACTGGTTTCCTATTTCCTGTGCATCACCACACGAATTAAGCTTTTCACTGTCCGATCTCACTGAATTCTTTGATTTCATTCTTAGCACTTACTAAGGCAATGGCACCCCACTCCAGTACTCTTGCTTGGAAAATCCCATGGATGGAGGAGCCTGGTAGGCTGCAGTCCATGGGGTGGCTAAGAGTCAGACACGACTGAGTGACTTCACTTTCACTTTTCACTTTCATGCATTGGAGAAGGAAATGGCAGCCCACTCCAGTGTTCTTGCCTGGAGAATCCCAGGGATGGGGGAGCCTGGTGGGCTGCCATCTATGGGGTCGCACAGAGTCGGACACGACTGAAGTGACTTAGCATACAGTTCAGTTTAGCTTTCTTCTCTTGTGAGGGTTTCCCCCCGACACACTTTTCCTGGGTTCTATTTTTGCATCTTAGCTTCCCTGTTTCACCCTCAAAGCCCCTCACTCAAGGATGTCAGCTGAACAGTAACCCTCCAAGCTCACTAACTCTGGCATTTTCTGTTGGTGCTGCTCTTTCTAGATTCTCCTTTTCCCCTGCCTGTTGGTCATCACTGCCACCAGTGAGTCATCGGCTCTGAGTCATGCCTGGCTGGGCTGCAAAGGCCTCAGAGCACACCTGTCTGTGCAAGGCTGGCCCTTGGGAACACGGCCCGCACCCAGCACGAGCTTCCATACATGGATTCAGTAACGAGGAGAAAAAACAATTGCCTTGACTCTCTTTTTTTCCCTTCCAGATTTACCATTTCTTTCAGCTTTTGGTGGAGATGATTCCCACACTGCAATGCATCTTGATCATTCACTTTGCATCTTCAGAGGCAGAAGGAAGTTTCCAGAATGAGCCCACAAGGCCCCAAGGATGAGAGGCTTTTCTTCCATGACATCCCTCCTTTGTCACGGGACACGAAGTGTCACCCCATGTGCCACACTGGGACCACACCGCCTTTTGAGAGCTATGAAGGTACCACCAAACTGTGCGTAAAACACGGAGGATGGGCCCCACTCCAGACCAGGAAACGGGAGAGATGAGCTGCAAACACAGCCTAGTACTTGGACCAGACCTGCATGAACCTGAGAGCCAGCGCTGCTCACAGGCTGTGACGGGAGGCACATAGGCCTCCTCGCCAGGGCTAACCCTGAAGTTCAAGGCACCGGATCCGAACCCACAAATACAAGCTCTGCTCCCACACTCCTCCCTGAAGGCCCCATGCTCTACCATTACAGATTCCTATTTTTCTAAGCATCTCCCTTCTAAATATAAAACTCTTGGCAGAGGTGTTGCCATCAGCTCTTAGCACCTGGGAACAGACCAGCCTAACAGGTCCCCACAGCAAGGGTTCTGAAAAGGCAAGAGGCATGAAAAGTCAGGATGGGAGTGCAGTGTGTGGGATGACATGGGGTGGGGTGGGGGTGGCACTTGGGGACATTAAAGGACTTTCAGTCTCTGCAAAGAGACACAGAAATGGGCAGAGATGGTGCCCCTGGGAAGGAGACGGGAAGCCAGGGGAGGAGAGGTAGAGACAGAAATCACTTTTCCCTGGACATCCTCCCATATAATTTGAGTTTTGTACCACCTGCATGAATTACCCAGCCAACAAAAAATTAAATAGGGAAGAAGTGGGTATTGGGTATCTGGCTGAGATGAAGCCAGCAATAAAAAGACCTCTGAAGGCGAAGGGACAGGTTACACTGGCTGCTCTGCTCACAGGCTGCCCTGCTCTCATGACCCTCAACCCCACTCTCCACCTACCAGGCCCAAATCACAAGTTTTTCTAGCAACTCCTGCATGGCCCTTTTTCTGAACCTTTTTCAGGGTCAAAATCTGAGACACTGAAACTCAGAATTCTCAAAAGCCTTACTTAAAAGCCCCTCAGAATCACTGGGAAAGTCCCACAAAGGAAAAATGTGACTGCTCTGATGTTGTGGCCTCCGGCTCCGACCGGCTATGCGAGGCCTGACATGGGAACATCGTGTCCAGTGGCACCGTTTATCTCGCCATCAGGGAGCCAACCCTTCGTCACAAGGACGGAGACAGAAGTGTGTCCCCAAGGGAGCAGTCATCCCCCCAGGGCCTCTGGAGCTGTCAGGGAAACTCTGCATCCTGCCCCAGGCTGGAGCCACCAGGGAGACCTGGCCACCAGCGGTTATGGGGAGAGGCCACCGGCTCTGCAGTCAGTCGGGAGGTTCGTGCGGTCCTGGATGACCCTGCGCAAGTCACTCTATGAATCAGACCCTCCCTCTCCTCGCCCGGGACCCACCTAGAGCACAAGCTGTAAGTTGTAAGGATCACAAATACTTTAGGCATAAACATCCAAATCCATGTCATTAGCCCGAAAAATAATCCGGCCCTCTCCTACCAGTTTTACCCCTTAAAATGTTACTGGATCTCAAAGTTAGAAGGTGTTATGCTTTGAGCATCCCATGAACTGAACCATGGAAAGAGATGCTGAGGGACCTCCCTGGTGGTCCAGTGGCTAAGACTCTGTGTTCCCAACGCAGGGGACCTGGGTTCTAGATCCCACATGCCACAACTAAATATCCTGCATGCCGAAACTAAGACCTGGTGCAGCCAACTAAATAAACATTTTTTTTTTAAATCATAAAGTCATAATGGAATAGGTTGGGCCCCAAATCCAATTTGACTGGTGTCCTTATAAGAAGAGACAGGGAGACACACACAGAGGGAAGATACTGTGAAAACACATATACATACACACAGACACACAGAAAGAAGGTCATGTGACCAGAGAGGCAGGGAAGGGGGTCATGCAGCTGCAAGACAAGGAACAGAAAGGGTGGCTGGAAACCCCCAGAGGCTGAGAGAAGGGCAGGAACAGACCCCAAGAAGGAACCAGCCCTGCTGACACCTTGATTTTGCACGTCTTGTCCCCTGATCTGTAAGAGAATAATCATCTCTTCCCTAAAATCCCCCAGTTTGTGGTACTTTGGTACAGCAGCCCTAGGAGACTCATAAACTGATCTGGTTTTACTGTCTGTCTAAAGCTTAAAATTCTCTGGCCTGACAGTCAGCTGACCAGCCTACGGATGGCTGTCTCTAGTAAGAGAAGACTAACTTATTATCTACCAATGCAGCAATCCCTCTTATCTTTGACAAGGTCTGTTATAAAAATCATTCATTTAGCAAATATTTACTGAGCACCTACTACGTGTCAGGCACTCTTTGGGGCTCTGTTGATGCGATGTTAAACGGGGAGCCGACACTAAAAGCACGTACACATATGGCCATTTCTGATACCAATGATGAAAGTAAAACAATACGACACGAGCAAAGTGGGTTGGGGACCAGGATGAAATTATTTAAATTGTTAGGGGAGCTTCCACTAAGCTTGTGACACTGGACCAGTGACCTGAATGACAAGGAGTCAGCCACAGGAGAATCTGGCTGGAGGAACAGCCAGTGCAGAGGCCCTGAGACAGAGCAAGTTAGACCCAGTCAAGGCCCAGAAAGAAGGAGGGACTTTTGTTGAGGGAGGGAGTGGCAACTGATGAAGCTGGAGCAACAAGGAAGGTCAGTCAGTCCTTGCATAGTGGGCCCAGGTAAGAAGCTTGCATCTGATCCCAAGACTACTGAGATGTCACTGGGGAGAGACATGATTTGATTCAAAGTTGTTTTTGTTTTAAATCACTCTGGGACTTCCCTCTTGGTACAGTGGCTAAGAATCTGCCTGCCAATTTAGGGGACACAGGTTCAATCCTTGGTCTAGGAAGATTCCATATGTTGCTGAGCAACGGAGCCTGCAAGCCACAACTACTGAGCCCATGCTCCTCAACACGAGAACTTTCACCTTTGTCCTTCCAGATCTACACAGCCACTGATGCACCCCAGACTGCCTTGACTTTTTAAAAATTGTTTTGCACCACTGACCTGCTGAAACACACTCAGATAACCTCCTCTGGTGTCCTTTTTCAGATCTAGATGCTCAGAGCTAGAAAATGGGATTCAAGCTTATTCTTCCCTAATGAGAACAGCTGTGCCCTCTTTAAAGAGGAAAGGGAAAAAAAAAAAAAAACACATCACCATAACGCAAACAATGCCATGTATAAAAAAAACTGGATAAAACAAACAAAAGTACTGGGTCAACTCCTCAGGTTTCACAACCACTGCATTTTTCTTCTGGGTGGAGGACAAGGAAAACGATTATGGCAAGTGTCCCTAGAATTGCCTTGGTCTGTTGCATCACGTGGCTGAAGACACCTAGACTATTAGGAAACTCTGAGCGCTTGAGCAAAACACACTCCCTGCAATCATACTTCCCACTAGGTTTCTCAAGGACCTATAAACAAATCTGAGTACACGCAGACGCTCAAGCCTGGGGTAGAAGGAAGTGGTGGAGAGCGTCTACGCTCGAGAGCCATGCTGCCTTAGCAAGCAGGGAAAGCGGTGGGGGACAGGGATGCTGGGAATCCCGAGGGCCCTGGGATGTGTGTGTCACCGGCCCGCATCGTGCATCCTGCTCAGCGGAGCGGTGATGGGCCACTGCATCTGGTGTCAGACAGCTAGGCTTAACACTGCTTTGCTCCTACTAGCTAAGTGACCATGGGCAAGCCATTTAGCCTTAGTTTCCTCATCCGTGACATTTATGAAGATCAGTTAAGATTCTGCGTGTGAGAGCCCTTTGCAAATTACTCTGTGGTGTAAAAGTGAGGGGTTATCATTGGCAATAAGGATTTTTACTCCTCCCTTTGCATGTCATATGGGTTGACTTTCCCTGACTTTCTCTCTTCCTAGGCTGCTTTTGATGTTTCTTTTCACTTGATTATTTCCTTTTGAGAGAAGGGAAGAGAGACAAAAGCAGGTAGCATGATGACTCATTTCACCTTAAACCCTTCCAAAAAACTGTCCTAAAAAATGTGCTCTCAGAGCCATTTTGTTGCTGCTCAGTCGTGTCTGACTCTTTGCGACCCCATGGGTACCCTGCCAGGCTCCTCTGTCCATGAGGTTCTCCAGGCAAGAATACTGGAGTGGGTTGCCATTCCTTCTCCAGGGGATCTTCCTGGACCAAGGATCAAACCTATGTCTTCTGCATTGGCAGGCAGATTCCTTACCAATGAGCCACCTAAGAAGCCCCTCAGAGCCATTTGGGGCCATCCTAAAGCAATTTACCTCCAAAGAACCAAAGCTATTGTCATGCAAAAAGGACCATGTCTAATATCTGTGGATATTCTGCACTGTCTGGAAATCTGTAGCAAATAATTCAAGGTTTGTGATTTACTCAGGTTGCTGAGTAGTTTTTCACTGGCCTTAGTTGCTGTGTTCTCAAATAATACAAACTATCTTCACATTAACCCACACAAGCCATACGAAAGACAAAGACGGAAGAAAATCACAGGAATGTATTCCAGAACCAAATGAGAAGTTAGAGATAATCTGCTCAGTAAAGTGCATATTCCTGACTCCTCAGCCATCTTCATCTCTTTAATGGAAAAAGAACCTCATGAGTCAACTTTCTCACTGTGAGCTCATCTCAATAGCCAGCCGATCGCCCTGTGCTTCAAATGCGTAAGCAGTCCTATTTCTGCACCGAGTGGAAATAAAAGCCAGTGACAGCCCAAGGGAGAGAAGGAACAAGGGAAAACACACACTTCCAAACAGAACCACGGAAAGATGGAAAAACGCGCTCAAGCGTAATACAACTGAATTTTTTTTCTTTGCTTAATTCGGTGTTAAGCATCTTGGTTGCCCTGGTTTAGGTTGAGGGAGGGGGTGCCTTGAATCAAATGAGCTCCAAACCTCAGCTTTAGGTGACAATGGTCTGGAGAGTCGCCTGCTCCCTGACAGCTGTCAGCTTGCCTCTATCATTTACTCACCCCAGCGAGTCAAGCTGCACGTCAAGCTTCTCACCTGTGCCAGCTCAGAGGTGAGTTCCTGCCCAGTCTGCAGGCTGGCACCCTGGCCTCACACTTAACCAGAGTCACAGGAGCTGCCCAGTCCCTACTGACAAGTCCTCTTCCTCCTCCCAAACTCAATCAACCTATAACCCAGAGAAGCCCAGACCCCAAGCAAGGCGAAACTCCCACCCAGCTCCAGAAAATCCCCCATCCTGTCCTTTCCAAGACCCTGGTCCCTGTGCCAGGCCACCCTGAACCAGCTGCTCTACACAGCTGCTCTACACGGCCCCACGGCAAAGCTCCTCTTGCTCCCGACCACCGCGGGGACGAGGGGGTCCCGGGGAGGCGGGTCGAGCCCTTCTCCTGTGCCCCCACACCGCCCCCGTTGCCACCTCAGAAGCAGAGGGGCAGCAAACTTAAAGCCCAGCACGCAGCACAACTCACCGAGTCCTCCCCATCCCGGTTCGAGGAAGCCCCTCCCCAGCACGCTCGTCCAGGAGTCGGGGGGGTTCCTCCCCCAAAACTGGGGAGCCGGCTCCATTCCTAAGCCACCTGGCGACACCGTCAGCCGCCAGGGATGGGGACACCTTTTCCAGCCCCTCCACCCCCCAGGGAGCGCCCTGCTCCCCATAAGGTGGGCTCTTGGCCCCCTCCTTCCGTTTCCTCACCTCAGCGCGAGCCGAGGCCGACCCCGCAGAGCCCCGGTCCCCACCCGACCACCCCCTCACCCGCCGGTCCGCGGGCGCTCCGGCTGTGCCCCTCGGAGAGCGAGTCCCCGCGCCGCCCACAGAGCCTGGCACGCCGTTCCCCTCACGGGCGCCAAAGGGCCCCCGCCCCTCTCACCGCGGCGGGGGTTGGCCGGCCGGGCGGGCCCGGGAGCTAGCGCGCGGGCGGGCGCCTTTGGGCTCGGCGGTGTGGCCACTGCACCGGCCCCGGAGCCGTGTCCTTCTGAGGCCTGCCCGCGCGAGCTGTCAGTCAGCAGCCCGGGCCCGCCCCCCTCCCCCGGACTGCGCAGCCGCGGTGCGGCCCGGAAGCAGCGTCACGTGCTGGGGTGGGGCCGCTACCCGCGCCTGAAGCTCCGAGGCTCTCGGGCCCCTCCGGCCCCGGGTCGCTCCGGGCTGGGGCCGCCTTTCGGATGCAGGCGTCGTCCCCCGCCCCTGGGAGCACTCTAGGGGACTTCTAACAGAAGGTCGCTGCAACCCCGTTTCCTGGATCTGCTCAAAAAACTAGGGTGTTCTCCCGGGCCGAGCAGAGCTGTGGGGTGGGGGGTGGGTGCAGGCCGTTCTGTGGACAGATGAGTGAATTACTTGGTGATTCTGGAGGTGGGGGAGCCCAGGAAGGGAGTATAACCTGATTCGGGTTGCTACCCCGCCCTGGTGTCCGCACCTTTAAGACAAGGATCCCCTTATGCCATTTCCTGCTCGTCTGTTTCAGTTAGGCTGAAGCCTTGACTTTAAGGAACGTACTTGTGAAACCAGTCAGGCAAGGATGTATGGAACGGAAGGGCACTGTGAGGCCGATTGATTTTTTTTGAAAGGGGGCATCTTAAAAAGCTGATGGATTCCACTTTCTTGAACTCCTACGCGCATCAGCATCTTTTCACCAGATACAGTAAACACAATTTTCGAGCTGTCTGGCTTGGGTTTCTTCCACATCTCTTCAAAAGAACAAACCAAAACCACAAAAGGTAAAAAATGTGTGTGCTTCGGACACTTATTTTTTTAAAAAGCTTTTTATTTTATATTGGAATATAGCTGTTTAACAATGTTGTGACAGTTTTGGGTGGACAGCAAAGCGACTCAGTCATACATATACATGTATCTGGGATTTTTCAGTTCAAGAGCAAGCATAGGAATGTAAATGGACACCCCCCCCTCCCAAAAATCTTGGGGTTATGGCAAGCTTGGTTCTAACACCTAGGGAAACAGACTGTGAATTCTGACACTGCAAATTCTCTGAAGACAGTTCCAGAGCTACACTGCAGGGCTATAGAGCGCCTTTGGGTGGGTAACTAAGCTGTGTCCAACTCTTTTCAACCCCGTGGACTCCAGCCCTCCAGGCTCCTCTGTCCATGGGATTTCCCTGGCAAGAATACTCGAATGGGTCACCATTTCCTTCTCCAGGGTATCTTTCTGACCCAGGGATCGAACCTGCATCTCCTGCATTGGCAGGCAGATTCTCTACCACTGAGCCACCAGGGAAGCCCTAAAAAGCTCTGCCTTTAAATAAATGCCCTGGCATCTGAACTAGGGCAGAATGTCAACCTCAGAAAACTGGGGCAGGGGTTGTTCTCTGAAGTCTTAGGAGTTAGGCAGGAGGAACTGGAGTTCTGCCACTTAGAAGAAAAGACACCTGTGGATTGACGATCAAGTGTCTTTCTTGTGCCCCACATGTGGAGCTGCTGGTCCCTGGGAAAGTGGACTGTTCAGACTTGCTTGGGAAAGTTGAAGGGACCAACGGGAAGGAAAGAGCTGGGAGCTGCGATTCTACAAGAGGCATGGGGCCTTCAGCACCGCAGCTGCTTCTGGTCCATTTCTGATTTGCATGACCAGCTCCATGTAGTCATCATTTGTGAGAAACCAGATCTCTGGGTATTTTAAGCTTCATGTGAATTCAGAGAAGTGTAAGTTATGTGGGCACTACAGATGCAGGGGGCAGATCCTGAAGGCTACAAGAGCATCACGAAGACTGTATGGAATAGAGGAGGATCGTATCTGTGGCTGGAGGAAGTCCTCCTTTGGTTCAGTGAGTGAACCCAGCACCAGGAGTAGACTCTTTCAGCCTTGTCCTCACTGTGGTGATACCAACTATTCAGGAAAATTGGAAAATGAGGGTTCATTCAGGGTCAGACTCCATTTGGGGGAAATATCATTTATCTTCAAGAAGATTCACCTATCTCTCCAAACTTCATAAAAGATCTTCTGAACTTGCCAGAAGGCTGGAGAGAAGCACATGACATGGCCATTTTACTTAAAAAGGGGAAGAAAGTAAATTCTGCAAACCACAGACCAGTGAACTAGACATTGGGCCTGGGAAACATTCAGGACAGATGACTCATGAAAAACATCTGTGACCCCGCAGAAGAGGAAGCACCAGTGGCAAAGATCAAGTCATGCTGGGTTAACCATGAGATTTCAAGATATGAAATCTATACTGGTAATTCGAGGAAATACGATAGAACTAGTGTATTTGGACCTGGAACGTGCATTTACCAGAATGTAAATGTGTAAGTGACAAAAGGCCAGGCAAACTGGTTTTTCAAAAAAAGAGGGCATATAGGGACTTCCCTGGTGGTCCAGTGGTTAAGACAGCTTCCACTGCAGGGGGTGCGGGTTTGACTCCAGGTGGGGGAACTGGGGTCCTGCATCCCTCAAGGCACAACCAAAAAAAAGAGTGGTGATCATAGGAATACAGTGGCTTACATGACTGAAAAGTTCTGGGGTTGGCCCAGCAGGATCCAGGGGCCAAGTGATGTCATCAGAACTTGGTCTCGTCTCTCTTGCCTTCTTGACTGCTTCCCTTTGAGGTGGGCTTCATTCTCAGATCAGGTGCTTTTTTTCAGGTGTTTTTCCTTAGTATCTTTTTTTTTTTATCATTGCTTTACAATGCTGTGTTAGTTTCTGCTGCATAACAAAATGAATCAGCCATGTGTATACACCTTTCTTCCTGTAGAGGGTGCTTCAGGAGTAGGAGGCTATGAGCTCCTCTCCCACTTGTATGACCCTCAGCACACTCCTTAAACTCAGTGGGCCTGTTTCTTCATCTGAACAAGGGGCCAACCGTGACATGTTCATTCGTTCATTTGCTGTGTATTGCACTGTCGCAGGAATGGGAGAGAAGGAGGAATTTTTGATAATGTGCCGGGGAGGAAGACATGCTGAAGGGCAGGAGAGGGCCAGCTTGGGATTCCAGGGAACGCAGAGCCCAAGGCACAGGCCTGCTGCCCTCGAGGGCTCTACCTGCAGCTGGAGGTGAGGTGACCCAGTGAAAAGGAATTCAGGAATGTGTCACACCACTTTGGGTTTAGACTTCCTGGGCCTTGTTCAGCACCTTGAGTTGGAGAGCTTCAGCCTTCTGGCTTCCCTGATCTGGCTGATGCATTCAACATCACAATCTCAGTGGAAAAAATAAGAAACCACCCAAACTCCCTTCTGAAGAAATTTCTGATTTTTCCACTGTACAGACCTTGGAAGTCTCTTTCTCTCCCACTGTTAAAATACCAGTATACAAATCATAAATGTACAAGGCTGAATTTTTACCAAGTGAGCACCCATACAACCAGCACCCAGCTCAAGAAATAGAATATTACTAGGCCCCAGCATCCCTACTACCGTGGTAATCACAGCCCTGCCCTGTCTTCCTATACCAAAGGTCAGTTTTGCCCGATTTTGAACTTTTACTCAAAATCCTATTTGTGAGATTTACTTGTGTGTAGTGTGCACTTTCATTCTGTAGAGTCTTGTATTTCACTGTATAGGTAGACTACTATCTGTTCATTCTGGCTCCACACTGCAAACAACCTGAATATCCATGAACAATGCTGTACTGTGTATTGTGGGAACATCCTATCACAAGTCTTCCGATCTGTCTTCAGCAGGTACTCCTAACGGTCCTGCAGGGTGGTTTAACAATCACATTCCTGCCCCCGGCAGTGAAGTGGATGGAAGCCCCAGTTTCTCTGCATGCTCACCAGCACTTGGTGTTTTTTTCATGTTAGCCATTCTACTGGGTGTGTAAATAGTATTTCATTGTGGTTGAAGTTTGCATTTCCCTGATGACTAATGAAAATGAGCATTTTTTCATGTTTGGATTTTCTTCTGTGAAGCACCTGTTCAAGTGTTTTGCCAATTGTTCCACTGGGTTGTCTCATTTATTTTAAATTTTTATGTATTTAAAAATGGATACCTGGTTTACAAACTTAACAAGTTACAAACCTATTCCTTGTACATTTTCCCAGGGATTGTATATACAAACATATATATACCCCAGATCTTCTTTTTCAAATACAGTTTTACACCGTAGTTAGCTGGTGATGGACAGGGAAGCCTGGCATGCTGCAGTCCATGGGATCGCAAAGAGTCGGACACGACTGAGCAACTCAACTGAACTGAACTGAACTGACACCATAGAGTTAATATACCTCAGATATCACTGCACAGTATTCCATTCGTATGTATAACACACTCTACTTCATATATCGACAGCATATAGGGCGATGCATTTTTATGCTTCTACAAACATTCTACTATAAATACTGAAGTGCAAACATCTTTGTGTGCATGAGGGACTCTATCTGGAGGATAAATTGCTAAGTTGGGTCAAAGGGTAAATACAATTAAATTGTTTTGATTCATACCTCTATCTTGCTCTGCAAAGAGCTGAATAAAGTGGACAACTGTACCAATTTGGTCTTCCTGCCAACACACAGAATCGCCAAACTTTAATGTTCATCAACTGACTAGGTGAAAAATGGGATCTCTTGATACTCTTAAATCTGGATTCATTCCTTTTACTTTGAATGAGGCTGAGCATCTTTTCATGTGGTTGAACGGAGGCTCCACTTTAAAAGAACTATTTCGTGGGATGAGTGGTTAGCTGCACACTAGCTCCTGATGGATACACAGAACTGATCCTGGAGCTGAGATGTCCTCATTCCTGTGAGGACATCCAAGGGTAGGTGTTTGGTTCCGTGGGCCTTATGAAATAAAAGACCCAAAAAAAGTGTGTTGAACCACTGTCTCAAAATAGGAAGAAACCTTGGAAATCAAGTCTAATCTTGTATTTTTTTAGAGAGTAAAAAAAAAGCCGAGGCTTAGAGAAGGGAAATGACTTGCAGAAGACCACATACCAAGTCTGTTGAGAAAGATGAAAATCCTTGATAAGAGTTGAATTGTTTTTGTCAACTGCTGTCATCCTGTTAGATATTTTAATGAATGATTTCATCATGCTACTTCCTTTAGCAACAGGGCAATTTTCAAGTTACAGTAAACAAGCCCGTACAGGTGTGGGGGCTGAGGAGAATTACAAGTCTTTTTGTGAAAGACTTTGAAATGGGTCACAAAGTCAGCGTGTGTCTTCAACGGGCAACTAGGTGTTGTCCTGCACACCCTTGGATTATCTGGGTCTACGGATCTTTTTCTTTGCTTTAAGCTATTTCTAACTCCATAGGTTTTTTTTTTTTTTGGCAGCATCAGGTCTTGGCTGCAGCCCTAGGGATCTTTCCTTGTGGTGAAGGGACTCAGTAGCTGTGGCATGTGCAGGCTTAACTGCCTCCCAGCACACGGGATCTTAGTTCCCAGGCCAAGGATCGAACCCATGTCCCCTGCACTGGAAGACGGATTCTTAACCACTGGACCATGAGGGAAGTTCCATTCTATAGGTTTAAAATTTATTTATTTATTTGGCTGTACTGGGTATTAGTTGGCAACACTTGGGATCTTTAGTTGCAGTGTGTGGGATCTAGTTCCCTGACCAGGGATCAAACCTGGGTATCCTGCACTGGAAGTGTGCACTCCCAGCCACTGGCGCCAACAGGGGTGTCCCAACGCTATAGATTCTGGAGAATAGACAGCAAGGCCAGTGA
>NW_011494867.1:10515399-10517152 GCF_000754665.1 Bison bison bison | reverse complement strand
AACTGTTACCAAGGCTGTTGCCCCAGAATCTTACCCTTGCCCCTCCTTCAAATGAAATGTGTGTTTTTTTCTTTAATTTACTTAGTTTAAATTTTTGGCTGTACCATGTAGCATGCAGGATCTTAGTCCCCAACTAGGGATCAAATCTGTACCTCCTACAGTGAAAGCTCAGAGCCCTAACCACTGGGACCACCACAGAACTCCAAAACCAATTATTCTTATCTAAGGAAATCCCGTGGACAGAGGAGTCTGGTGGGTTACAGTCCATGGGGTTGCAAAGAGTTGGACATGACTGAGAGAATGAGCACCCACAAGCATGCAAGTTTCAGGAGGAAGATGCAAAGAGAAAAAGTAACAAGAACTGATGAGAACAAACTAGGCCAAAGAGTGGGGAAGATGTGGCTTCCAGTGGACCTTGAGTCTCATTATCAGCTCACTGTAATATATTAGCACAGGCTAAATGACACACTCATCAGCGCCAGGACAGCTGACAAGCGCCAGGACAGCTGACAACTGCCAGGACAGCAACTGAAAAAGCCATAAAGCACTGCAAAGGAGAGGCGCAACAGTTCTGGGTCCAAACCACACCCCAGTTCTCCAGTAAGTCATGAATATTCTTTCCCCTCCTGCCAATTCCTTCCTTTTAACCTTGACCTTCTAATATATTTGGTGGCTCCACCAGATTTGGGTTGAGAGCTGATTTGCAAACTAGGTTCCCCCTTTCCATTCTTTGGCTATTGAATATAGCTTGTGTGATTCCACTCTTAGCACCAGTTTCAGGAAAAAGACAAGAGGTCTCCATGCAAGTCCAGCTGACCTGCTTGGTAACAATTCCTGCCCACTGATATCTGACATTTAAATGAACCTTGTCTGGCAGAAGATCAACTGACTTCCCTACTATAGAAGCCAGTTTTGATTTGGTTCAATTAAGCAAATTCTTTTTTATTTTAATTTTTGGGCCACACTGGGATGTGGGATCTTAGTTCCCCAACCAGGGACTGAACTCGTGGCCCCTGCATTGGGATGCAGAGTCTTAACCACTGGCAGCATTCCTGACTGCCTACATGTACCTGTCTTTTGGATTCATCTTTGAACCACTTTTATCATTCATCGTACCTACTTTTTCCCTCATAAATTAGTGAGTTAAATCTTTGACATGTGTATGAGACATAAATCTTTGGCATATTTGTATGAGAGTCATGATTTAACTTCCAAAATTTCTCAGATCTGTTTTGTTGTGTTTATTAACTTTTTTTTAAAGATACTTCTGTGGGGAAGGATAAATTAGGTTGGGATTAACATATACACACTGCTATATATAAAACAAATAACCAACAAGGACATACTGTATAGGACAAGGAACTATACTCAATATTTTGTAATAACCTATAAGGGGAAAGAGTCTGAAAAAGAACATATACACATATATGTATAATTCAATCACTGGGCTGTATACCTGAAACTATATTGTAAATCAACCATCAGATCAGATCAGTCACTCAGTCGTGTCCGAATCTTTGCGACCCCATGAATCACAGCACGCCAGGCCTCCCTGTCCATCACCAACTCCCGGAGTTCACTCAGACTCACGTCCATCAAGTCAGTGATGCCATCCAGCCATCTCATCCTCTGTTGTCCCCTTCTCCTCCTGCCCCCAATCCCTCCCAGCATCAGTCTTCTCCAATGAGTCAACTCTTCGCATGAGGTGGCCAAAGTACTAGAGTTTCAGCTTTAGCGTCATTCCTTCCAAAGA
>NW_011494867.1:10508999-10515299 GCF_000754665.1 Bison bison bison | reverse complement strand
ATCCCAGGGCTGATCTCCTTCAGAATGGACTGGTTGGATCTCCTTGCAGTCAAGGGACTCTCAAGAGTCTTCTCCAACACCACAGTTCAAAAGCATCAATTCTTCAGCGCTCAGCCTTCTTCACAGTCCAACTCTCACATCCATACATGACCACAGGAAAAACCATAGCCTTGACTAGACGAACCTTTGTTGGCAAAGTAATGTCTCTGCTTTTGAACATGCTATCTAGGTTGGTCATAACTTTCCTTCCAAGGAGTAAGCGTCTTTTAATTTCTTTAATATAAAAGAAGATATCTTTTAACATTGTTCATAGCAAGTGTATCTTAAGCATAGCAGCCACTTGCAGTCTCGACATTATCCAAAGACAGTCATCCTTTCTTTCAGCCTATACAAAAGGAATTGCCCACAGATTGGAAGCCTACCTCTCTTTTCTTCCTTGTGGAAATAAATAAGCCAGGAGATTAGGAGGGCTTCCCTGATATCTCATCGGTAAAGAATCTGCCTGCAATACAAAAGACACAAAAGACTCTGGTTCAATCCCTGGGTCAGAAAGATCCCTGGAGGAGGAAATGGCAACCCACTCCAGTATCCTTGCCTGAAAAACCCCATTGACAGAGGGTTGACAGTCCAAAGGGTCACAGAGTCGGATACAACTGAGTGAATAAGCCCAGGAGACTCAATGAGGATTGACTGAATGTATGAAAGTGAAAGTCGCTTAGTCGTGTCCGACTCTTTGCGACCCCATGGACTATACAGTCCATGGAATTCTCCAGGCCGGAATACTGGAGTGGGTAGCTTTTCCCTTCTCCAGGGGATCTTCCCAACCCAGAGATCGAACCCAGGTCTCCTGCATTGCAGGCGGATTCTTTACCAGCTGAGCCACAAGGAATGTATAGCACCATATTAAATGCACAGGCCCAGTAACAAAAATCTTAAACTTTCAAAAGTTGGAATTCAATGACTAATGCACCTTTTACTTCCAAAAGCTTAGCTATATAAGCATATCTGGGAGCAAGAATGGTAAACTGTGAGAAGGTGGCTTGCAGACAGTGAGATTTCTATCCTTCATCCTCAATGAGTTTTTATCAATCTTACAAGTTAGTGGGTACATAAAGAATTTAACAACAAACACTAACTGAGCGCCTACTCCCCAGCCCTGAGGAAATTGTTCCCAGTATAGGAAATACCCGTCCCCCGCGCCCCCCGCCCACCTCCGCCAACCACCACACACACAAACAAAGCTAACCACGTTTCTACCTTCGACAAACTTAGGACTCAGCGTCTGGAAGGGGTCGCTGGGACGCTGTAGTGTCCACGCCGCCTAGAGGCCGTTAATCGGGAATCACGCATACAGCGGCGCTTCGCCTTCCCCCAACGCGTTTTCCGGCCCAGGCGTCCCCCTGGCGCTTCTCCACTAACCCGTGATCGGATTTCTCATCCCCGCGCGCCGCACGCACAGCTCGCACCTCTCGCTGGCTTCACCCGCGCCGCCGCGGGCCCCTGGACAGGCGGGTCCGAAAGCCTGTGGCAGCCCGTAACCCCCATCCTTTCTCTTCCCCAGACTTCAGCTTGCACGGATCGGTTTATTTTAGAAAGCGGACCTTGAGACTAAGGAGGGCTACCTTTCCCTGGGAACAGCCAGTTTTTAGGACCCGCGGTCCCAGAGTCACAGAAACCCCGCCCCCGCCCCCGCCGCGGCGCGGCCGGATCTGCGCAAGCGCGGCGCCGCCAACCCCGCGCGGTTCACTTCCGGGAGCCGAGCCTCCGCGCTTCCCGGCCCGGCCTCCGGGTCTCGTGTACCCCTGGGCCGGCCGACCCCTCCGACCGGCCCGGCGGGACCGGGCCCGAGCCCGGGGCCCGCCGTGGCCCGGCCATGAGCGCGGCCGCATGATGCGTCCCTGCCTCGGCCGCTGCAGTCGCCGCCGCCGCCGCCGTCGCCGCCGATCGGGAGGAGCCGCAGCGCCAGGCGACCCCCCGGGCCTCGGGTGAGCGCGCGGGCCGGTCGGCGGGCTGCTGGCACCTGGCTCTCCCGGCCGCTCGGGGCCCCCGGTCCGCCAGTCTCGGGCCCCTTGCTCCGTCCTGCTCCACCGCGCCGCGCCGCACCTGCGACCTTCCCGAGCGCCTCTCGGGGGCACCTCTGTGCCGGCGCTTGACTCCTTCCTCTGCCAGGTGTCTCCTTGTCACTCCTTGGTGCACCTCTCGGGGTAGGGCCCGAATTGCAGCCCCAGCTTGTTGCCTGACCTTGGGCGTGACACTCAGCTCTCCCAGGCACAGTTCCCTCCTTTTGATAGCTAATAAGGGGGTTGTTGTTAGGGCCTGAAGACACAGTAGCTATAAACCCTTTGTAAGCTGTTAAGAGTAGTTTATGAGCAAGCATTACAATGGGCTTTCTTAAACATCGCCTCTGGCTTCTCAAATGCGCCGGTTCTTCACTGCTTTATACGTTTTTAGCTTTTCTTGTTCTTTGCCCAGCTCCCTCCTCTTCTCTTTCTCTGCCCAGGGTCTTTTCGGGGGTTACCTACCAGGCCACCTGGGACAGTCAGGTCAGCCTTCAGGGCAATGTTGAATCTTGCTGCAGCCAGAATCATCTCTCCTGAGGAGTCATTGCTGCTGGAACTAAGTCTCTCTTCGCTGTTGGATGGAGACACTTTATTGGCTTGTGGGTAACTGGTTTTGTGAGTGTAAAAACTGTCCATATAGCTGCTCTGTAGCTTCTTTGGCTGACCAGGTCCTGTAAAGTGCAGTCCAATCAGTGCTACAGTGTTTAACATTTGCAGTCTGCTTAGCATTTTTACTTAATGCACATAGATTTATCTATTTTACTGCTACTGTCTCAAATCTCGGTCTAGAAAGCTATAACCCGGTCCGCCAGTCTCGGGCCCCTTGCTCGAGGGTCTAGAAATCTTGGTTAACATATATTCCTTCTTAGACTATTCACCTCAAAGATGGTGAATTGAATCTTCTGATACTTTTATAACTTTAATTTTTTTCAAAATCAGACCTAGTTTTTTGATACTGTCTTACAACTTTTACGAAACTGAAGGCAACTTTTAAAAGTCACCTTGTTAAATTTGCTTGTTAGTAAGTTGGGATCGGAGAAGGCAATGGCACCCCACTCCAGTACTCTTGCCTGGAAAATCCCATGGATGGAGGAGCCTGGAAGGCTGCAGTCCATGGGGTCGCTGAGGGTCGGACACGATTGAGCGACTTCACTTTGACTTTTCACTTTCATGCATTAGAGAAGGAAATGGCAACCCACTCCAGTGTTATTGCCTGGAGAATCCCAGGGACAGGGGAGCCTGATGGGCTCCCGTCTGTGGGGTTGCACAGAGTTGGACACAACTGAAGTGACTTAGCAGAAGTTGGGATACTTGATTAAAGAGAAAGTCTCTGGGGGTATTTGAAAAATGGGATGGAACACACATGTTAAATCACATCTCTTGAACATTCTGGTAAAAATGTAAGGGTCGGAGTGATGGACACTTTGGATTGTGTACTTTCCGGAGTGAAGCTGGTAGGTTGACTTTTGAGTTGTGAGGTGGAGGAGAATGAGACTAAATGAAGGTAATTTGCTAAAGAATTCATAAAACAACAGCTGGAACTCTGTGCACACATATCATGTCAAAGTCAAGTGAGTAGACATGTATACAGAAGTTTTGTGTTTTTTTTTAAACCAGTGACTCAGAGCCTGCCTTGATTACAGTGAGTAAATTGGGAAATACTGGCATGACTAGAATGACCTCAGTGAGAGAGAAAGTACTGAAAGGAACTCTGTATAAGAACTGTCTTGAGCCAGTCAAACGTCTGGACGTGTCTTTCCACTTTTCCTGAAACTGTTCCCTGCAGGCTTGGACCCTTTGGTGACATAGTAATATCATCTTCGTTAATTTGAGGAACTGGACCGAACAGTAAGTTCACATATGAAGTTAATGCTTGGGATGAATTGAGTAGTAGTTTTCCTGACGATTCCAGACCTTCCCTGCTCCAGACCATGCTGAACAGCTCTAAGGATAGTTTTCTTGAAGCAGCTTTTTGGGGGTCAGTCAGTTCAGTCGCTCAGTCGTGTCTGACTCTTTGCAGCCCCATGGACTGCAGCACTCAGGCTTCCCTGTCCATCACCAACTCCTGGAGCCTACTCAAACTCATGTCCATTGAGTCTGTGATGATATCTTACCAGCTCATCCTCTGTCGTCCCCTTCTCCCGCCTTCAATCTTTGCCAGCATCAGTGTCTTTTTGGGGGGTATGTTTCTTTAAAGTAATATTTTATTTAATTTTTTGGCCACACCATGAGGCTTGTGAGAACGTAGTTCCCTGAATCAGGAATTGAACCCATGCTCTAAGCAGTGAAAGCACAGTCCTAACCACTGAACCGCCAGTGAATTCCCCAAAGTAATGGTTTAATTATAAAATTAATACATACTTGTTTTGTTAAAAAAAAAAAAAAATCAAACACTAGAGCAGAGCATGAAATACAGATTCCCAAACACTTACTCTTGCTCCCTTTTGTCCCCAAAGCCAGTGTCTCGTTAACAACTTGTGTGTGACCCTTCAGCTTAGCACCGAACAAGAGAGCCACCTGCAGAGCTGGCCAGCTACAAAGTCGAGAGGGAACAGTTTCATGTGTCTGTACTTTGCTCTGCCTGTTCTGGGATGGCATTTCATCAGTCACTTGCCTCTGATTTTTTTTCTCTTTCACCCACTTCTTTGCCTCTGTCTATAGACATGTTCTTGTCTCGATTACTGCTTGATTGCATTCTTGAAAAAGCACCAGTAGAATTTTATTAATTGTCTGATAAAATCCAGACTCCTCATGGAGCCATAATGCCGTATATTGGTACAGCACCTCATACTTTTGAAAACAACTTTGTTATCCTGCAGTGTTTTGTGTGTCTTGGGTGCTTGGTAAATGTTTGATGAATGAATGATCTTGCTGGGCAGAGTGGGAGTCTTCTACACGGAGGAGACAGCAGGAGCAGAAGCTCGGGGCCGGGGGTGGGGGGGTCCATGGACACAGCAGGGAGACAGCGGGAAGGCTGGGCGAAGAGCCGGGAGAGGCCCGGGAGCCAGAGTCGGTGGAGCCCTGAATGCCATGGCCCCAAGGTTTGGCCCCTGTGTCGGTTAGGATTCTGCAGAGGGACAGCCAAAGGTGAGGGAGCCTAAGCCTGGGTTGTGGGAAGGTGGGCAGGGAAAGGGCCGAGCGGTAACAGAAGTGTCAGCAGCTCCTAGGAGGAGTGACGGGGAGGAGGACTTGGGTCTCGAGGGGAAGGTGCGTAGTAAAATCCTGGGTGTGCAGGGAGCATTATCACTTAATGGGAGGAGAGGCCCGCTCTGTTAGGCCGGCGGTTTAGGTCGTTGTGGGAGAGGGCACAGGGCGTGTGCAGCCCCAGTAATTAGCAGGAGCAGTCAGGACAGAGAGGCTTCCAGCTTCTCTTGAGACAGGCTTTTACAGCGTTATCTTGGTTGAAATGCTTTTAATTCTTAGCGTTCTGTATTTCCAAAACTCACTCTGTTACAGAATGTATTTTCTAAAACCAAGTGCTCTGGGAGGCTGTGTGTTTTAATGGAAGAACATGGGCTTTGGAGTCAAAACTCCGAAGTTTTTTTTTTCTTAAACAGACCCCCCACTTGACTGACAGGCTGTGGCTGTGGTACGGGGAGAAAGGTGGGAGCTTTGGTATTTTGTCCATGTGGCTTCGAGGCTGCTTCATGCAGTCTGTGCACTCCTGGTGACACACCCAGAATAAACCCTGCTACTGGGGGTCTCTCCCTCTGTCCCCCCCACTTCCTAAGCTGTCCACATTACTCGCACCCCGCCCACCATCTGACCCCACCCCAGGCTCCCACTTTGACCCTTTTCCCTATTCCTTTCATGTTTCTGTGGGCTTCATTTTTGCTTTCTCATCTCACTCAACAGGTATTTGCAGAGTTCAGGGTGTGCCGGGGGTATGAGTAGAACATTCCATTGAGGTGATGACAGCTGAACAAGACAGCCGGGGTGGAAGGGAGGTGAGAGGTGAGGTCCACAGGCCCCAGGTGGTAAGGCTGTGCAGCCACACGGGAGGCCTGGGGGTTTTGTTCTAACTGTAGAGGCAGCCGCTGGCTGGTTTTGATAGACCCAGGAGTGGCAGGGTCTGACTTATCTCTGTTAAAACTGGCTCCAGATGCTGATTGGGGAATGGGTTAGGGGCCAGGGAGTAGGTTGCGGGGTGCGCAGAGGCCACGAGTATATAACAGTGCTGGATCATGCAGCCCAAGTGAGGGCTCCTGAGCCTTGATCCGGCTAGGCAGGCTGGTGGAAG
>NW_011494867.1:10506324-10508899 GCF_000754665.1 Bison bison bison | reverse complement strand
CTAGGCAAGTTTTGAAAGTCAAGCCCACAGGACCTGCTCATGGGTGAAGTGTGGGGAGCTGGGGGAGGAAAGTGAAGTGAAGGGTGTGTCTTGATTTTTGACTTTGGCAACTAGATGGTGGGGCAGGTGCCGTTTATCAAGATGACAAGGTGGGATCCCAACAGTCTGGCGGGTGGAGGGGTTTCTGCTTTGACCTGACTGTGGTCTTGTTGAGTAACCAGTCAGAGACACTCAACAGCACATTCTTCGTTTGCGGGTTTCCCACATGCGTCTTCTCTAACTTCACGGAACTGAGCTCTTGGAGATCATCTGGAGAGCACACAGCCAACGAGGAAACCCCAAGACCCCGCCTGAGCACCCCAACGCTGAGGCATCTGTGGAGAAGGGCCTGCCAGGAGTCTGGGAGTGGCTGGCAGGGAAGGGAGGGAGCCAGAGTCGCCCCCCCCTCCACCGAGAGCCTTGGCTCCCTCTGTTTTCTCGGTTTGTCCTCTTTTGTTTTAGTATGAGAGGCCTTCCGAGAGAGGTTGCGTGAGTTTACTGTTCACAGGATGGCTGATGTGGCAGCATACCTCTGAGACTTGGCTTCGGTCCGTTGTTTTTTTTCCCTCAAACGTTAATATTCCGTTCTTCAGCTTCAGTAATTTGAGAAGAAAATAGCGGTTCATATGGCATATATTATTGGTCTGGTTTGAAAGCCCGAACTAAATCTTTCATGATTGCAAATGGGTGGGAAGAACAGTAAGAGCATAATGGCCGTTGCGGTGAATGCACGGGGCCGGGTGATCTGCACGCTCCCCTCCTCACCAGCTTCAGCGAGCAGCCGTGTCTGTCGTGTCCCCGCCTCACCCGGGCCTGTGCCGCTTCACTTACACCGGGCTGCAGGCGTGCTGCCCTTCTCCTACGCCTCCCCTGCCTCGGAGCAGCCCATTTGCGGGGCCACGTGTGACATCTTCCCGTTATCCCCAGTGATGGCACCTCCTTGGAGTTCTTAAAATTCTCCCTGGAAGCTTATTTTTTGGTCATAATTATTTCTCTTACATCATAGTAAGTTGAGAAAATAACAGGAAATCCAGAGAATGAATTTTAGACCAAATGATGGAAAATGTGCCAGGGCGGATCATTAAAGAGGATAAGTCACACACACACGTGCCCCTGCTGAGCCAGCCTCAGGCCCACCTGGCTCCCGAGCCCACCCTCCAGGCCTGTGTGTGCTGACTGCTCCAGCCATCGTGTGCCTGCCCCCATCTGCTCCCTCCTGGCCCTGCTCTGGGTCCTGGCAGTCCCTCCTGGTTGCTTGCCTTCCTCCTTCCATCCAGTCATACTTTGTCAGAGATGGCTCTAAAACATCTGTTTACCAAAGCCCCAGTGTTTCCATTTGCAGCAGAACAAAGTGTGGAATTCCAGATGCCCTAGCCTGGCCTTTGGGTGCTTCACGGGCAGCCCCAGCCTCCTTCCCTGCCTCCCTTACGCTGCGGGTGGGGGGGGTGGTGGTGCTGCAGCCCGTGAGTTCCCTTTCCTGCCTCCCCGCCTCTTGCACCATTGCCTTCCTAGTGGACATCTTTCTGTTCTCTGGACAGGATGAGCTGTTGTCAGCTCTTTGCGTCATCACCCTCTGCCTGTCACTGGGGGGAAACACCGAGACACCACTTAGCAGGCTGGTTCCCATTTCTGGTGTGTGAGCCCTTGTGGGCCGGGGACCTGTCTGTGGTCGAGCATCCTGCGGGCCTTGCGTGGAGTCCGCATCTTGGGGGCCCGCCCCCACGTCTGAATGCTGCAGATCTCGGGCGCCGCGTCTGTGCCCAAGGCAGAGATTTGCTTACTGCTCTTGTTTATAGGTCAGCAGTGGGTGTCTGAGGAGTAGAACAATGCTGAGTGTAAAAGCAGCGCGTTAATGTAAATATGAACACCAGACTCTAGGGTAGACATTCCTGTTCCCACAGTAGCAACCGATCACCAAAGAATACTGATGTGTTTTGCTTACTTGTTTTCAGTTTGTTTATGAGACGCGTTTCCCGTTTATAGGCATGAGAAAACATTAGGGGAAGAGATTAATAAGACACCTGCCCACAGATACTGTTAAGGGTAAAATGAGACAGGGCCTGGCTCAGAAGGCGGTGTCTGCAGGGAGAGCGCCTAGAACGCGCTGTTTCCACACCCTTCACACCTGCACAGGCACCTATGCTGGGCATTTGTCTCTTCATTTTTTAGTTGAGGAATAATTCATGTAAAATGAAACAGACAATTTTAAGTGTATACTTTTTTATTTTAAAACATGTATTCGGCTGTGCTGAGTCTTCGATGCGGCATGCAGGATCTAGTTCCCTGACCAGGGACTGACCCCGGGCCCCCTATCTTAGGAGTGGCATCCTAGCCACTGGACCACCAGGGAAGCCCCTTACTGTCCTTTAACAGTTTGTTGAGTTTTGTCCTGACACCGCGGGTGTCTGTGTGGCCTGCTGCCCTGTCCACGTAGGGGACTTTGCGTCAGATCAGAAAGCTGCCTTGGGGTCTCCGTCCTTCCCCATTCTGCGTTCTTTCAGAGTACATTAGCTTGGCTTGGTTAGAGGGCCGTGGA
>NW_011494867.1:10502471-10506224 GCF_000754665.1 Bison bison bison | reverse complement strand
TCCTTCTTCTGTGTCTGGCTTCTCTCACTTAGCCACATTGTTGCATGTATCTAACCTCCCCCCATTTTCTAGAATGAGTTGTATGAATAACCATGGTTTGTTTGTTCATCTCCTGGTGAGGGATTTGGGTTTTCTGGTTTGGTGGGTAAGATGAACGGAGCACCTGTGGAGCAGCTGTGAACAGTTCTGTACATGTTTTGTGTTCACACTCGTGCATGTATGCTCAGCCACTCAGTTGTGTCCGACTCTGCAAACCCATGGACTGTGGCCCACCAGGCTCCTCTCTCTCTGGGATTTCCCAGGCAAGAATACTGGAGTGGGTTGCCATTTTCTTCTCCAGGGGATTGTCCTGAACCAGGAATCAAACCGGCATCTCCTGCATTGGCAGGCGGATTCTTTACCGCTGAGCCACCTGGGAAGCCCGGGTCCCATTCACCTTGAGGTGAATGCCTAGAAGTGGAATTTCTGAGTCACAGGGCGGATGTTGGTTCAACTCGGAGAAAGTGCCAGACCACTGTCCAAAGTGGTTGCTGTGTTGGTTACTTTTTAAAATTTATGAAAGTAACTGGGGATTTGGCCTCATTGTAGAGATTCTGCTTAAGCCCGAGGCCTGGGATGTGTTGACCTGTGTTTTGCAGAGTCAGTTTTCTTTTAAAACAGTGCTAACATAAGCTCATTTGAAGATCCTCAGAATGAATGTGAATGAAAAGTGGAAAATATTACTAAGCATAATTAGGCATTACTGGTTCAGCATGTTATTCAGCATTTAAAGTTGCTGGCTACTGCATAGACATTTGAATAAAGTTACTATACGTAAATGCCATATTTTAAAAGTCACCTCTGGGCTTCCCTGGTGACTCAGTGGTTAAAGAATCCGCCTGCCAATGCAGGAGACATGGGTTCGATCCCTGATCTGGGAAGATCCCTCATGCCGTGCAGCAGCTAAGCCCGAGCACCACCACTCCTGAGCCTGTGCTCTGGAGCTGGGGAGCCGCAACTGCCGAGGCCCACATGCAATAGAGCCCTTGTCCCGCAACTAGAGAAGCTGCAGCAACGGCAATCCCACGCACCCCAACTGAAGAGTACGCCCTGCTCTCTGCAACCAGAGAAAACCTGCACAGCGATGAAGACCCAGCCCAGCGAGAAATAAAGACTTAAAATTATAACATAAATGCAGTTTTCAAAAAGAAAGTCACCTACTTTAGTTTAAGCAGCTTGTGGTTCACGGCCGCATTTGTTACTAAAAGAGTTCCGAAGGGACTCGGTCACAGGTGCACCAGAGAACCTTGGTGTGCGGGCCAGCGCTGGCCGTGGGCAGGAGGTTGTCCAGCTCAGCGTGGAGGGCGAGCAGGGGAGCCTGACCTCAGAGCCGGCGCAGCAGAAGGGGGCACGTGTGGCCAGGAAGCGGCGAGCAGCCCCCGGTTCCTGGGGGCTCAGAGCCTGTCCCATGGAGACCACCAGGGGAGCTTAGCCTGCCTGGTCCCCAGTCCCACCAGTGCCCCGTCGCCTCACCGCCCTCCTCGCCAGCCCTCTGGCACCTCTGTTGTCTTGGTTTCAGACAGCAGACACCAGCCGAGGGTTTGCCCAGCAGAGCGGTGTTTCGTTGGTAGGACACTGGATGCAAACGGAGTGGACCGGCCCTGAGGCACCGGGGCGGGTGCAGCGGTAGAGCCGTGCTAGGGAAGGACGCCTTGGTTGGGGGCTGCGTTTGCCAGACATCCCGTTGTTTGGAAGTTGGTCCTCTGATTCCTGTTCTCTCCTGTGGTCTTTTTTTTTCCAGTTTGTTTTTTAGTTGATCTACAGTTCTGTGTCAGTTGCAGGTGTACAGCAAAGTGAGTCAGTTATTATATGTATATGTATGCGTGCGCATGTGTGCATTCTTTTCCAGATTCTTTGCCATTATCATTCTTAAAAGGTGTCAAATGCAGCTCCCTGTGCTATAAAGCAGGTCCTCGTTGCTTGTCTAGTTTCTATACGGTAGCGTGTATCTGTTAATCTCAAACTCCTATTTTCCTTGGCTCTTTTCTGTTTAGTTCTCCTTTCTGGGAGGCTTCCCACTCTCTCTCCCAATCCTGTTTTTAAGAATTTAAAACCCTATCATATTTCTATTTCTCAGTAAGTAGGGTCCTCAGAGCGCTCCTCTTTGTCTCACAAACGCAGTCTCGTATTTCTTTGGCTGTCCTCCCTGTGCATTGTACCTGCTCTCAACTCCTGTTTCCCTCTGGCTTCTTTCTGGGGCTCTGTCTCTCATGAGACCTGGCTGGGGCTTCCTCCAAAGTATCTGACTGTCGGCTGTTCGCGCACATTTAAGCCCGAGACCTGCCAGGCCACGTGGCAGGGGCCGTGCCCGTGGTCAGCCGTCCTCTGGCGGCCCTGCTCCTGGGGAAGCCTGGCAGCAGTCTGGCCTCTCTGGGGGAACGCCCCTACCTCGTGCTGTCAGCCGGCTTTTCTTCTCGGGCCAGACGAGTGCTTCCCAGAAGGCTGTGTCTCCTCGCCCACCTGCCGGTGCCCAGTGGGAGACACCCCCAGGATGCTCCTCGCGCCCCACCTGCCCCTCGAGCACTGTGCCCCCTCCCCCGGGGCCCTGGTGCACCCCTCACCTCTCACTCCGGTCTTCGCTGCAGTTCCTTGGCTGTGCCTGGTAAAACGGTGACCTGTTGAAATGCAGGTTGACTAGATTTGGTCTGGATTATCCCCAGGGCTCTTTCTCAAGGGATTTTGGCTTACAGGTTTTATTTAAAACCGGGGCTAAAGTAACAGGGGGATAAAATGGACAGGTTTATAATTTTCAGGATTCTGTCAATTTACTAGTAATGAAAACCTACAGGAGTCATGATTTCATAGTTAAAGATAGTTCTGAATGCCAGAACAAGCAACTTTTCTAATTAGATTTTATCTTTCAGATCCTGTCACATAGGACAGTATGCACCTTAAGATCCTGAAGAAAAGGCACAAGATGTTCAAGTAATGTCTAGTAATAATTTGTGAGGTAAGTGTCTCCTTAGGTATATAATCACTGTTTCCTCTCTAATTGCTCACACTAACTTGTACCCTGTTGATGGTTAATGGTCACCTCCTGTCAGTGGTTTGCTGACCACCTACTCTTAAGAGGAGAGTGTGTCCCGGAGCAAGATCCCGATTATTAGCAGGAGTTACAAGACGAGGGGGAGAAGGCAGTGGCATCCCACTCCAGTACTCTTGCCTGGAAAATCCCATGGACGGAGGAGCCTGGTAGGCTGCAGTCCATGGGGTCGCGAAGAGTCAGACATGACTGAGCGACTTCCCTTTCACTTTTCACTTTCATGCATTGGAGAAGGAAACGGCAGCCCACTCCAGTGTTCTTGCCTGGAGAATCCCAGGGACGGGGGAGCCTGGTTGGCTGCCATCTATGGGGTCGCACAGAGTCAGACACGACTGAAGTGACTTAGCAGCACAAGACGAGGGTAGGTCTCCTGTCTACATGACTGGAAAGGTTTTGCTTGGATGGCTATCCCTTAAACAACGGAGATCTGCAGTGTTGCTCCTGGTGTTCTGGGAAGCGAGGCTCGATTTAACACGAGGAGAAACAGGTTCAGGGCTGTAAACAAAATCCCATTAAACTAGCCATGGAAGTAGAAAACCGACGATGTGACATCTGCTTGACTATCGGTCAGCACACTGCTTTCGGGTCTCTCTCAGGCAACCTGAATACAGAGCATTCCGCGGAAGACGGTGTAGAGTGAGGCCGCGCCCTCGCCCTGGGTCGCGGCGCCA
>NW_011494867.1:10482044-10502371 GCF_000754665.1 Bison bison bison | reverse complement strand
TATCTGATGGGTGGGTTCTACACACCTGGCTCTGAGGCACACAGCAGGACCCTAACGTGCTTCTGTGACTATCCCAGCCCACCCCTCCGGCTCCCCTGAGTTGGCGCGCGCGCTCCCCTCTGGCTCCCCTGAGTTGGTGTGCCCTGAGTTGGTGTGCGCGCGCTCCCCTCCGGCTCCCCTGAGTTGGTGCGCGCCCTCCCCTCCGGCTCCCCTGAGTTGGTGCGCGCGCTCCCCTCCGGCTCCCCTGAGTTTGGTGTGCGCACTTCCTCAAAGTCAGAGCTGCCTTCGGTGCCCCTATTTCTGGAGCAGACAACCGGGCTCTGACAGAAGGCTCCTCCATCTCCGGACGCACGGCCCTGCGCCCTGCCCAGCACCCAGGTGCCACTTCTCGCAGCCTGCGTCCTGCCTGAGGAGCAGCCATGCAGCAGAGGCAGTCTGGCCAGAGGGCTTTCTCGGCCTTGGTGGACTGGTATGACCCACTAGGAAGCTGCGTGGAGATCACCAGGCCACTCAGCAGATCTGAGAGAGGGACCAGCTTCACGCTGTTGCATCTGGTTTAAGTGAGATGAGAGGAGGTTATGGGGTAAAGCAGCAGCAGAATGCTTAGGAGGAAAAGTGCAAGTTTGTCTTTAGTCTCTGACCCTACATGTTCTCATCTCTCAGGGAATTTCCCAGTTAACGGGGGAGGGTTGTCAAAAGAACAGGCCAGTGAGTGAGGGAAACTGTCGAAAGAAAGAGAGAGGAAGGGCATTCTAGGAACAGCATAAAGGAAAGATGGAGATTAAATGGGAGCCTGCCTTGGAAGCATGCTCACTCACCGTCAAAGAGTTAGGATGCGGGGAAAGGGAGAGCCCATGCAGAGCGAGAGGAGAACCATCGGGCGAGAGCCCTGAGCCGCTTCGGGGGCCAGCGTGGACGCCAGCAGCAGGAGTCACCTGTTCGCCAGCCTCTCTGCCGCTGACCCACACAGGCAGTGGGGCTGCCCAGGCCTCGTCCCCTCGGGCTCGGAGCCTGGCCCTCGCCCTGCGTCGTCCTGCTGAGGCGTGGCTGGGCAGCCTCGGTGACCATGTGTCCCCTCGCCCCTTCCCGCAGGGAAACCATGCCATCCTCAGGACACCGGCTGCGGGACGTCGAACACCACCCTCTGCTGACCGAGAATGACAGCTACGACTCCGCGGCCTCCTCTCCCGCCGAGGCCGACGCGGCCGACAGAGTGTGGTTCATCCGCGACGGCTGTGGCATGATCTGCGCCGTGCTGACCTGGCTACTGGTTGTGTACGCAGACTTCGTGGTCACGTTCGTCATGCTGCTGCCCTCCAAGGACTTCTGGTACTCCGTGGTCAACGGGGTGGTCTTCAACTGCCTGGCGGTGCTCGCCCTGTCGTCTCACCTGCGGACCATGCTCACCGACCCCGTGAGTGCCCGCCCTCACAGGGCTTTCCTGCCAGTCTGGGCTGGGGAGACACCAGCAGCTGTGGCTGGAGGGCCTCACACTCCGTGGCCTTGGGGTTCAAGTTCTTGGGCACAGGCTAGCGGCCTGGTCTGTAGCATCTCTGGAGCACACACAGCACCCAGATGGAAGTGCTACTGGGGTCTATTCAGGGAGCACAGGTTAGAGGTCGGGCGCCAGGAGAGGCTGCAGGGAAGCTGTCAGGAGGGCTGTGCCCCGGGGAGCGCCCAGGCTGCACTGGGGTAGGACGCAGGGCTGGGGCCATGGTTCTGGGGACATAGCGACAGAAAAACATGCCCTGCAAATGGCTGGAATACGAACGTGAGCTTGAGGAACGTGCCTTAGGTATCCAGGAGGTTTCTTTGGTGGGGTGAGGAGCGTAGGTCACCAGTTGCAGGGACCTGGGGGAGTCATCGGGCAGCCCCAAGGGGGACCAAGGCAGCTGCCCAGGGCTCTGAGCCGCAAAAAGGACCAGAAAATGCGTTCATTTCCTCGCCGTCTGGTCACCACGTGTCGCCTGATGTGTCCCCCCCTCGGGTTGCACACCTGTCCTCTGAGCACGTAGGAGTGCTCTTAAGTGGGTGAGGGGTGGGGGTCGCGCGCTTACTGTAGGGCAGCGAGTGCGTGTCCGTGAGAACTACGGTGCGGCGCTCCTAAACCTGGTCCCTTTCTTCTTACGGGACCTGGGACCCTCCCCCTATCACTTCCTTCCGGCGATAGGGCGGTCTGCCCGGCTCCTGGGCACCTTGGAGCCCAGTGGTCCTCGGTCTTCACATGCGCGTGCTGGGCTTTGCAGATGTGGTGTCGGCCCAGCCGCGCAGAGCTGGGCTCGGCCCCTGCGTCCCCGGCAGCTTTCTCTGACTGTCTTTACTCCTGCTGACGGCGGTGCCCTGCCGTCTCCCCCACCCTTCCTGTCCCCACACGCCTGCTCTCCCCTCCCTAGTGGGGCTTCTTCTCCAGAAACGTATTTCTGTGTGAAGGACAAGCCCCATGGGGCACAGAAACAAGACCCAGGCTTGTTCCCAGTCCACACAGCCATGGCGTCCAGAATGGTCTCCCAGACATGATCTTCACTGCCTGCGTCCACTGCCCAGAGAGCAGACCCTCCGCCCTGCAGCCTGTGGCCCATGGCCACCCAACACACAGGCCCTCTGCAGCTCCCCGTGCTGGGGGCTCGCGTGGATGCCCTGTGAGAGCCCCGCTGCCACTCCCACCCCTGGGGCCGGACACCTGGGGGCCAGGGGCCCAGGGCCACACTCCCCAGGCTCGTCTGTGATAGGTCTGCAGGGAAGCATTCATTATGTAACTTTAAAACACGAGATAAAGTCCTTTTTCAGACTGTTTTGTTCAGCCACCCCCTGTGCAGCTGATAGGAAACCTGTGGGTGCTTATCAGGGACACCCTGCCCAGGAGTGTGGGCAGAGCTGGCTGCCCAGGGTGGAGGGGGAGTGGCTGAGCAAACACAGCCAGCCTCTGGCGTGTCCTGCATGAAGTTGGAAAAATCCAGGTGACTCGCCAAATTATGAAGGATAATGTGCTATTTGAGTTCATTTTATAGCTTGTTTAATTTTCATGAAAACAAAACTTCTGGTCCTATGAGTAATAGCTGTTCTTCACAGTGATATAAGTGGCAAGGACAGCATTATAAATAACACCTAAGTCTAATTCCTAAATTTACTGGGGTTTTTTTCTTTCTAAAACTTCCTTCCTCCCAGCTAAAATACATTGTCATTAAACCGTAGGGGGCGGTACCCAAAGGAAACGCTACTAAAGAGTACATGGAGAGCCTGCAGCTGAAGCCCGGAGAGGTGATCTACAAGTGCCCCAAGTGCTGCTGCATCAAGCCTGAGCGCGCCCACCACTGCAGGCACGGCGGCTCTGCCCTGGGGGGCCGCGGGCCCCGGGGCGGGGGAGGGGGGCCTGAGCGCCCACCGCTGACAGCAGAGAACCCGTTTCCAGGCAGCCTGAATACCCACCACTGGAGGGACCCCCATCCTTAGGGCAGCCTGAGCAACCCCCCGCCAGGGCCACTTTGAAAGGACATCCTGAGCACCCACCTTCCCTGGGGCAGGATCTCCCGGGTGACCTCTTAGCAGAGCTGTTTTCAATGGGTGGGGTTTCCTCAGCACAGAATAGTGAAAAGCTAACTTCTGCTTTTCAGCATTTGCAAAAGATGTATTCGGAAAATGGACCATCACTGCCCGTGGGTGAACAACTGTGTCGGAGAAAAGAATCAGAGATTTTTTGTGCTCTTCACTGTGAGTAAAGATACTACTCCTGTAGTGACTTGTGTTGAGTCTTAATTCTTTATATACTGTCTTACCTGGAGCGAGGGTACGTTTATTCTGACATCAGACCTGCAGTCCCTTCTCTGGGGTTCAGATTACAACTGTGTTGTTGCTGGTGGGGAGGCACCCAGCAGTGAGTGTGGGTTGCCCGTTGCTCCAGGTGTTCGCTGTGACTTAACTCTCTCCTGGATACCTTGACCCACCATTGTCACTAAAACGTGTTTCCCTGTGGTCTATTAGTCTGCGAGATTACGGTCCTTGGTCCCGAGTGACCCCAGGGAGGCATGTCACCTGCTCCCCTCACTGCTACTGCCCACCTCGCACACCCTCACTGCGCCTGAGATGCAGCAGTGGACGCAGGGGTCCTGGCACCATGCTGACCAGTGTCTCCCTGCAGATGTACATCGCTCTGGCATCCGTGCACGCGCTGGTCCTCTGCGGGCTGCAGTTCATCGCCTGCGTCCGAGGACAGTGGACAGGTAGGCCTGGGGGGGTGGCTTCTCTTGCTCGTGCCGCGGTGGGTGGAGAGGGAGGAAGGGGCCTCCGGTTTCAGAGGAAATCCTCAGTTCCATTTGTATCCTGCAGACCTTTGAGACTGGGTCAAAATTTGTATTGTCCCCTCAGGCCTGGTGTGTGCTCTGGCCACTGGACAGGCATCATTCAGGGCCATCGGATGAGGCAGGACGAGCCGTGCAGCATGGACTCGTGTGTGCGTCCTGCTCACAAGTGTAGGCACAGGCAACTCCCATCTTTTCTGGCTTTAGTTGTGTTTTAATACACAGTTCTGTACACGAATACAGTCTCAACAGAAACCTGGGGAAATTACTGGGTATTTCAGATCTGCTGACCAGGCCGTGGTGGTGTGAATGCTGGCCTGGTAGGCCGCCCTCTGCCCCGGGTGGACAGCAGGTGCGCCTGTGAATGAAACGAGCTCACTTCTCTGTGGACAGTGGCGCAGAGGGGCCCTTCCTCGAGCTGGACCCGCGCCTGAGGCTTGGGACGCTGGGTGTGCTCCGCCATGCCGTCACACGCCCCTCTCGTTCGCAGAGTGCAGTGACTTCTCCCCTCCCGTCACTGTCATCCTGCTAATCTTCCTGTGCCTTGAGGGTCTGCTGTTTTTCACTTTCACCGCGGTGATGTTCGGCACCCAGATCCACTCCATATGCAATGACGAGACGGTACGCCCCTCCTCCACTGGGTGTTTCTGGCCTCAGTGCACAGGCGTGGGTGGGCAGTGGGCGCAAGGCCCGGTGTTCCCCAGGGGGTGGGCGGGGTGCCCTGGTGGACCGTGACAGCATCACTGCCTGTGTCCCTCTCTCCGGGCACAGCTCGGGGCTCAAAGGTCCCTTTGATTTGAAAGTCAACAGAGCCAGGCAGGTGGAGCCAGCAAACGCCCCATTTCTCGAAGACCCTGCCCTCGGCAGCCGAGTGAGTCGCAGGGACTGGATCGCCTTCATGCCTTTCAGCTGAAGGCCTCGAGCAGGCACTTGACACGTATTTGTAAGACCCGGAAAGAAGATTGGTGCCTGGACTGGAGGACCGGCCCCCTTCACGGCCCTGGGGCTGCCTGAGCTTTGCACCCGCCTGGAGGCCGCTGCCCAGCCGTGTCTGACATGGTCTGGCCGGCAGCTGCAGCCCGGCCATGTGCACAGGGGCCCGCAGGACCGGCACCAGGACGTGTGGTTCGGGTGGTGCCTCCCCCGTGGCAACCACTCACCTGCCCTTCCTGCTCATACCTGCCCAGGGTTTTCCCAGTGCTGCCGCCCACTTGCTTTTCTTCCTCCCAGGAGATCGAGAGGCTGAAGAGCGAGAAGCCAACGTGGGAGCGGCGGCTGCGGTGGGAAGGGATGAAGTCCGTCTTCGGAGGCCCCCCCTCGCTGCTCTGGATGAACCCCTTCGTCGGCTTCCGGTTCAGGCGATTGCAGACAAGACCCAGGAAAGGGGCCCCAGAGTTCTCAGTGTGAGGCCCTCTCGTCACTCCAAAACTTGTCCACGGACTTAATTTATCTGGGGTTGGAAAGGGTATCAACAGCTCCCCTGTGACCCCAAGGGCGAGTGGCCCAGCGGCCTGCAGCGAGCGGGGCTTCACACGTTCACAGTCACAGACGGCAGGTTCCCCACGAGTGACGTCACTGTCCAGTAATGGAGGGATGTGGCCGCATGGAGAAGCCAGATGTTCCCTCCCTGCAGTCAGGAGTCTGTCAGCACGCTCAGCGTTTTCTAGGAAGCTGTGTGGGCCGTCACACGGGTTGTTGGAATCCTACGTGCTGAGCTGCTTGCCTCAGTCATGAAGAAAAGCCAGTCCAGTGGACAGAACGCCACGGTCGGTGGCCCTGGGACTCTTCAGGCCCCCTCGGTCCAGGAGGGGTCTGGACGCAGGAGCCCGTGGGGGCTACGGAGCAGCAGGGCCGTGCGCTCGCTCCTGGCCTGGGGCCCGGCCCTGACCCCGTGAGCAAGTCCTCGCGTGTCAGTGTGTGTGCGTGCACGTGTGTTTTAAAGTGGGCCGTGTTGTTCAGGCGACGTATCATGGGGGTGTGCTGCAAACAAGCTATTTTTTAGAAACCAATGTTTCAGGGAAGAGGGGCGAGCTGTGCGGGGTCCCCTCCCGTGGGGTTTACATGAATGTATTGCATACTGGAGAGTATCGAGATCCAAAGAACAGTCATTCCTGTGTGGTCCTCTGTTGCCCTCCTTCCTGTTTTCAGTTTATTTTAACAATCTGGAGTGTGTTGACAGGGCTTTGGAACCGCACTGTGTGGTTCCAGCTGGATCAGCGGCGCGTCCTGGCCCCTCTGTGGCCCCGGGCTTGCGCAGCTGACCCTGCGGGAGGTGGGTGAGGCCCTGAAAAGGGGAGGGGACCTGGAGGCAGGAGCCCTGTGGACCTGGCCTGCAGACAGTATTCAGGATGGCAACAACTGGTTTGATTTTTTTAATTTGTACCTTTTTTGGGTATCATTTTGTTTGTTTCTCTACCCATGTCACAAGTGATAAAATAGGACCCTTGGTGCAGAGCTTAAAATTACGCCAGAAAGCAAACAGCCCCCCACCCTGGGGATTCGCCTTAAACTTGCCTGGTCTGTCCATGTTTTATGGGATTCCACCATCTCTGACACAGTCTGGGGTCCCGAGCCCCCTTCCACGCTGAGAAGAGTGGGCGTCTCCCGCCTGGTCTCCACGCCTCTCTGCTCACCCATGAGCCATTTTGCTTTTGTTTGAATTAACCCATCCTCTATCCTGATCAGGGCTGGCGCAGAACCACAGAGGGCCTACCCTGACAACAGACGGAGCCGAGGGGCACGGGCTGCAGGGTGGAGGCGAGGTGGCTTGGTCACTGCAGAAAAGGAGGGTCGGGGGGGGCTGAGACACAGCCGAGGACAAACAGGAGACAGGAGTTCCCGAGATTGTTCTGCACACTCATTTGCACATCTGTCATTGGGGTTGGATGTGTGTACTGAGCTTCAGTGTGAGGCTTTTAATATGTATATCCTGGTTATCAATAAAAATTATCGAAGTGGTTGAATCCTGTGAGACTTGGCAAATATGTGCAAATCAAGTATACTTGACTTTTCAACCTCTTCTTTCAATGTAACTTTTGTAAGAAATAAAGTCACCAACTGACGTTGTCCAGCAGTCTGTCCAGTGGCCGGTTCTTGGTGGGCTGTAGGCATGTTTCCGTGCTCAGCTTCAGCGCCTGAGACACGTGACTCAGCACCGAGGTCACGCTCACACAGGTCGCCGTTTCCACATTTTTCATTTTACTCTCAGTCGATGCACCTCGTCTCACTTAGCTTTGCCCTAAAGCTTCCTTAATTTTTTAGTGTGCTTGGAAATAAAAACAGTTTTAAAAATCCCTTAAGTGCTTGCTGGGATTCACCAGTGAAGCCATCTATTCCTGGACTTTTACTTGTTGGGAGGCTTTTGATCACTGACTCCAATCTCCACATTAGTTATAGCTCTGTGCAGATTTGGTAAAACTAGAAAGACTATACGTTATAACCGACGCCAGAGGAAGATCACGAGAGACCACTGTGAGCAACTATGGCCAGCAAGCTGGATAACTAAAAGAGGGGGATCGATTCCCAGGATCAGAAACCTACTGAGACAGGCATGAAGAAACAGCAGCCACTGGAAGACGCCAGCAGAGGTGGGCGCCACGGTGTGCTTGGGGAAGCGTGGCCAGTCATCACTCTGGTCATCACCGTTCTGGGGGACGCAGAGGCAAGTGTCAGCGGCACATACTTTGTTTTGAGAAATTTGTGGGGGCAACTTGAGACCTCAAATCGCTGAAGAAGCAATGTTGAAATCAAATGAAGCATCTGGGTTTAATTTTGCTTCTTCCGTTGCATCTCCTCGTTCTGTCACCCTTGAGGACGCCGTGTGGAACAAGTCAGGAAAGGAGACGGGGGTCCCCTTCAGAGTCGGCGCCTGGCTGAGGGCTCTGGTGAGGCCGCGCAGGGCGGGTGGCCCTTGCGGGTCTGCCGTCTCGGAACAGCTCTGCTACTTCCCCCACCCCGGCCAGCCCAAAGAGGGGTCACCCTGCCCGGAGGCCAGCGGCAGGTCTGTCTGAAGGCCTGGAGGCATCATCGCATCACCAGGTGCTGTTGGGCCCACTCTGAAGGGGACGTGGCCCTCCGGGTGCAGAAGCTCTGACTTGCTCGCAATACAGGCGCAGCAGCCCTGAAGGCCTCTCCCTGACAGGCCCGACATGGGATGGCCAAGCTCCACACGCCGTCCAGCCACAGGTCTACCAGGAAACTCAGACTCAAGCAGCAACCATTCCTCCAACACACCAGCACCATCCCCAGGCTGGGAGAACTTAATTGAGTTCCAAGAAAAGCCCCAAATAGATAAATAATGGTCATGATTGCCAAGATGTGATTTTGACATTTCCAGTTTCCAAAGTGCCTTCCTCTGTGACCAGATCACATGTTCCCTATGATCTTCTAGGCTGGTAACAGTGCACCCATTTTATAGACCAACAGACTTTCCAAGGCTCTCACAGGGAGGAAGAAAGGAACGAGTCCACATGGACGTTCAGAATAAAAGCACTTTTTTCTAACCTAGATCCGTCTGTTTTTACTTTTTAAAATACTGAGTTCAGGGACTTTCCAGTGGCTAAGACTCCGCACTCCCAATGCAGGGGCTCAGGTTCGATCCCTGGTCAGGGAACTGATCCCGTATGCCACACCCACAACTAAAGATTTCCATGTGCCACGGCTAAGATCTGGCGCAGTCAAGTACATACAGGTATTTTAAACATTTAAAAAAGCACTGAGTTTAAAAACAGTAATAGTTATAACTTCTTGAATAAGAAGGAACCGAAAACAATAAATTAAACCTTCACTGATCGGAGGTAGCACAGGGCTGGGGACAATGCTGAAAGCAAAGAAGGGTCAGTCCTCAACGTGGCGTTGGCATCGCGTCCACCAGAGGGCGCCATTGGACAGCAAATGCACCCACACTGCACAGTGCTGAGGCCACAAAAATCCCTGCACCATTGTCTCAGCCAGCCAGTCCACAAGTATTTACTGAGTACCTACTATGTGCCGGCAAGGCCTCTGCCCTCAGTAAACACAAACACAAGAAACTGAATGTGTCATTATATCCTGTGATTCGTGCTAAAAAACAGAGCAGCAGGGAGAGGGAGCGTTAGTGTCAGTGTGATGGAGAGTGAGCATTTGGGGAAGGGCTGGGGCCGGGAAAGGTGTGGTGCTCAACTCTGAATTGCAGCTGGTTAAAATCGGAGAACTCGGGGTGGAAGAGCCGGTGAAAGTCGCGTGTCAGCCTGCTGGGCTCAGGGAAGAGGCTGAGGGGTTAACACGTGTGCAGACGCCGAGGTCATCCCCTGGGTGGAGCGGAGGTTCATCTTAAGCAGATTTCTTAGACACGGGCCAACCACCTTCCCCAAAGTCCAGGAGCGAAGCTCTGAAGACAGGGTCTTCAGAGACATTTCCATCCTGGGTGGATTGTTAGGGGGCCTCAGTGGGAGCAGGGTTGGCCTCTGCTGTGGGAAGCTGGCCCAGCGTGGTGCAGGGGCGGGGGTTTAAGTGGCTGGGAGGGGTCTGCACATGGCCTTTCTCTGGCCTCGGCCTGGGTGATAGTCTGCTATCTGGTACCAGAGGAGAGTCGCTCACTGGGTGGCTTCGCAGGCTGGCTGGCACACATGGGGTTCTGTGTCCCAGAAAGCTCAGTGACCAAGCAGCCTCCGTGAGGGTTACGTTGTGGGCAGATCTGGCTTCAGCCTGCGTGGCTGTGAGACATGGTTGAAAGACATCCCTGCCACCTCCCAACTATGTGACCTGCACCCAGTGCCTTCACCTTTCTGGCCTCAGTTTCCTCATCTTTAAAACGATGCAACAACATTTCCTGCCTCATGCAGCCTTTGGGAGGATTAGAAAGGAGGGACCATAGAGGGCTGACCAGGAGGGCTGGTGCATAGTAGGCACGCCAGAAACGGGGGTAACTGTGACGGCCTATCCACTGAAGGGCTCTGCAGCCAAGCAGGACCTCAAGCCAGACCTGCTGTGCGGGGGCAGGCAGACCTGACGTGCGGGGGCAGGCAGGTTCTTCGTCCATCGTGTCTGCCCTTTCTTGGTTTGTTTGGACTAACATGGAGTCCTCAGTTAAGATCCTGCAAGATTTTTTTTTTTTTAACCAAATAAAAACATAACCAACTAAACAAAACCAAGTCCATTTATAACAAAGTCCCACCAGGGCAAACATTTGCAATCTCCCCAGAAAGCATTTTATCCATGGCAGGGAGGCCTGTGGAATTTTAAGAGGCTGCAGCTCGTGTCTTTGAAAACCACCAGCATCTTCGTGTTTGTCTAGGACTCTGTCCCCGCCGGGGTACTTTTCCATCTGCCCTCATTTCCCAGCAGAGCCTGAGGCCTGTGGGCAGCCAGCAAGGCGCTCTGTACTCCGAGTGATGCTCTGGAGCAGAGGCTGCAGGCTGGTGGCCGTGACCTGGATCCAGCCCCTACGGGTGGCTCAGATACCACGGTCAGTTGCTAACATCTGCAGATCAGGAGATTTCACCTAGAAATGCAGAGTCACAGCCGCCTGGGCCCCATTCTTCCTGGCCAGGTGCCTGGTGCCAGGGCAGCTGTCCCCACACACACAATCGTCAGGACAGCATTTGAATTCTTTTCAAAGGATTTATGGGGGCAAAATTCACATAACATAAAACTGACTATTTTAGGGCATAACCCTCCCAGACCTCAGACAGTCCTACAAAGCTACAGTCATCAAAATAGCATGGTACTGGCACAAAAACAGACATATGGATCAATGGAGCACAACAGAGCACCCATAAATAAACCCACACACCTAAGGTCAATTAATCTTTGACAAAGGAGGCAAGAATATACAATAGGAACGACAGTCTCTTTAGCAAGTGGTGGTGCTGGGAAGGCTGGACAGCTGCGTATAAAGCAATGAAGCTGGAACACACCCTCTCACCACGCACAAAAATAAACTCCAAGTGGCTTAAAGACTTAACATGAGATGGGACACAAAACTCCTAGGAGAAAACACAGGCAGAACACGCTCTACTGTAAACTGTACAAATGTTTTACTAGGTCAGTCTCCCAAGGCAATAGAAATAAAAAATAAATAGGACCAGATCAAACTGACAAGCTTTGGCACAGCGGGGGAAACCATAAACAACCTACAGAAGGGAGACAGTATCCGCCAACAGCGCGACTGGTAAGGACGCAATCGCCAGAACACACAAACAGCTCGCACAGCTCAATAACAAAGAAACAAAAATTCAATTGAAAAATGAGCAGAAGACTAAATAGATATTTCTGCAAAGAAGAAATACAAATGGCCACAAAACACACGAAAAGATGCTCAACACTGTTAGTTATCAGAGAAATGCAAATCAAATCTACACTAAAGTACCACGCTTCACACCAGTCAGGACAGCCATGATGCAAAAGATGACAAAGAACAAGAGCTAGAGAGGCTGTGGAGATGAGGGAACCCTCCTGCACTGTTCGTGGACACGTGAGTTGGTGCAGCCACTATGGAAAACGTATGGAGGTTCCTCAAAAAACTAAAAACAGGATTGCCAAATGATCCAGCAGTCCAATTCTGGGCATATATCCAGACAAAACTATAATTCAAACAGATACAGGCACCCAAAGTTCACAGCAGCAGTATTCACAATAGACAAATCACGGAAACAACCCAAAGGCCCACTGACAGAGGAATGGATAAAGAAGAGGTCGCACAGAAAATACGATGGAAGATTGCACAGTCATGAAAAAGAACAAAACAACGCCATCTGCAGCAATGTGGATGCAACTAGACATTATCATACAAGTGAAGAAAGCCAGACAGAGACAAACAGCCATGTAACATATGTGGAATCTAAAACAGGATATAAATGAATCTATGAAACAGAAACGGACTCGCAAACATAGAGGAGACTTGTGGTTGCCAAGGGGTTGGGGCCGGGGGCGGTGGAGCAGGAATTTGGGATTAGTGGAAACACTCTATTATATACGGAATGGATGGATGAAAAGATCCTATTGTATAGCACAGGGAACTATATTCAGTGTCCTGTGATAAACCATCATGGGAAAGAACATAAAAAAAGAATGTGTATGCTCGTACAACTGAATCACTTTGACGTACAGCAGACATTAATACAACATTGTAAATCAACACTTCAGTAAAAGAAAAGAAAAACAGCTGACCACGTTCAAATGAACAATTCAGTGGCACTGGGCACACTCACACTGCTGTGTGACCACTGCCTCTTCCTAGCTCCAAAGCGCTTCCATCATCCCCCAGGACACCCAGCATCACCCACCCACCTTCCCCAGCCCCTGGCGACCACTCATCTTTGTCTACAGACTTGCCTATTCTGGATGCTTCCTGCGGATGGAACCACACACTACCTGGCTTCTTTCACTCAGCGCATCTTTGAGGTTCACATGTGGGTCAGCACACGCTTGTATGCAAATTGCAAGCGTCCACTTCCATGTCACACGGCAGCCCCGAGGTGGGGCAGGGTGGGCATTCACTCCTGCCTTGCATGTCTGCTCTGGGCCTGTCCCCTCTTCCTCCTGCCCTGCTGGCTTCTACAACCCATGGGCCACTCAGATTAGCAGCTACATGCTCCCAGGAGCAGGGTCTCAGGTAGGCAGCTGCTGAGTGATTTGGCAGTCCCTGCCCTGGGTGTTCCCTACGTGTACTCACACACTGACACATACACACATATGCAGCGTAACAGCCCCATCCTGTGGCTTGGCACTTTGCTGCTTTTCACTTAATATATCCTGGAGGTTGTTCCATCTCCTCTTGTTCTCGGCTGCATACCACTCCACTGCGTGGTTCTGGTTCCGCACAGAGCGAGGGCCCACGCCTCTGAGCCCACATAGGGACAGCCCTGCCAACACTCAGACACCCAGTCTGGCCCCTGCAGCCTGGCGAGGGAAGTCTGAGATGCCCTGTCTGCTTTCTTGGTCTCAAATCTCCTTGGGCCAACACTTGATGTACCTTTATTTTTCCAACACCTGACGTAGCATTTGTACTCCACAGACGTGTCACAGATGCTTGTTAATCACACAAATGAAAAAAGAAACTACTTTTCACGCATTGTTTAAGGTCTGGCTCAGATACCACTTCTTCCAGGAAGCCTTCCCTAGTCACCCCTCTCTGAGCCCACAGGCCCTGTACTCCCATCACAGTACTTACGCCTACCATCTGCGACTGTCAACATCTACCCCATCAGCTATGATTTCTCTGGGTATTGCCAGGAGTCGGACGGACATGCAGCACAGAGCAGTGAACGGACACCAGTGCTGTCAGCGTCAGGTCTCGAGCACGCCTAGTGGGCTCAGGTTCCTCCAGGCCCAGGGAGGTGGGAGGCAGGTGCAATCACACCCACTTGACAGATGGGGAAGGTGAGGCTTGGAGAGGCTCAGCATCTTACCTGAGGCCACCCAGTTTCCCACTGGGGGAGGGGCTGGTGACCCCACCTCTCCAGCTCTCCCCCACCCCAAACTTTGCTCCCACCCTCCTTAGGGCTGAAGGGGACTCACAGAGCAGAGCATGCTCTGGATCTTGGGGGGCAGGAGGAGGTTCAGGGGAAGTCTGGGGGGGCAGGAGGTGGGCAGTGTCTCCAGCACCCTGGTACTCTCAGGACCCCAGCAGGGAGGTAAGGACGGCAGGGGAGGAAGAGGTGATCCACGGGGGAGTTCCACGTGAGCACACGTGTCAGCCCCAGGGCCCTTTGACAACGCTGGGAAAGAGGCAGTCACGGAAGACGATGCCTATCAGCGCCCCTTCCCCGCCGCACCCCAGAGCAAAGGGCTGGCCTGCCTCCGGTGGCTGGGACCACCGTGCTGGTTGGGCCACAAAGTTCACAGTAGACTCTGCCCTCTCTCACCTCTGCTGTGGAAGAGTAGGAGGGAGAAAAGAACACATTCGCTGAGAGGAAAGCACAGAAGATATTAGGAAGCTTCATCTCAGGGAGACGTGATGGAGGTCGGGGAGCTCGCGGCAGTGAGATGCACGCACGGCCACATCTCCGCCGGGTCCCCACCAGGTAAACAGCACTTTGTCTTTGCTCATTCAGCTCCCTCCTGCCCTACTTCCTGCTGAGAGCTGTGCCTTTCTCAGGTGGGTTCCACGCTGCAAGCAGAGTTGGGGAATAGGGAGAAGGAAACAGGCCCCACAGAGGCTGGATCCCCCTTTACTGTAGAGACTTGAGATCTGGACAAGACCATGAGAAAACAAGCAGAACTGGGCACTTCCCTGGCGGTCCAGTGGTTGAGAATCCACCATTCAATGCAGGGAGACAAGGGTTCCCTGGTCAGGGAACTAAGATCCCACAGGCCGTGGGGCAACTGAACCCACATGTCACAACCAGAGGAGCCCATGCACACAACAAGAGCTCCTGCCTGCCTCAACTAAGACCAGACGCAGCCAAAAATAAGTAAATGTGTGCATATATAAAAGAAAACAATCGAAACTGCAGATGAAGCTCATTTCCATGACAAAAGCCAAGCAGAGGGAGTGAGTGGCAACTCTGAGATCTGAGGTTGGCAGCAGGGCTGCGGTGGATGGCAGGGGAGGGATTCTGGATGGAGTCACTGCAGGATGCAAAAGACACAGGGAGGAGAGAGAATTTTGAGAAATCGTGGGCTCCCCTGGTGGCTCAGTGGTAAAGAGTCTGCCTGCCAATGCAGTAGACACGGGTTTGATTCCTGGATCCAGAAGATCCCCTGGAAAAGGAAATGGCAATCCACGCCTTACCTGGAAAACCCCATGACAGAGGAGGCTGGTGGGCTACAGTCCACAGGGTCGCAAAGAATCGGACACAACTGAGCAACACATACACACACACACACACACACACAGCCCACACAACTGTGGGCTAAGGAGTGGATTCCTCCTGACGTTTGAGAGAAATGCAAGTGAAGATGTGGGTTCCTTCCGAATCCTTTTTGATGGCTGGACCACACCCCTCTATGATGTTCTCTGGACTGGGCCACCTGGAACCTCAGTTCTTATTAGGGTTCCATCCGCAAAGCCCTTTTCACAACAAGGAAATGATCTAATCCCCATCAAGAGAGAGACGCAAGGGCTGTCGTCACCCCACATCAAAGATGAGGAAACTGAGGCACAAAAAGGTCATGTGAATTGCCCAAGGTCACAGCACTAAAAAGGGGCCGAGTCAGGACAAATCCTCAACGTTTTCCTGACTCCGAATCCTTAACCTCTTTTCTCTCTCCAGCTCTGCCCCAGGAGAAGGATCCTATGACACTGAATCGTCTCTTTTTCAGGGTTTAATATTTCGGGCCAGATCTGAGTGAGGTTTGCTGTTTCCTCCAAAATTTGGCCTGACCTCAGGGCACCGCTGCCCGGACACTGGCAGGAGTGCCCTGTTGGCAGCTGTGGGCTGGTGGGCAAGCTGCTCTTGGCACGACACAGTGGAAACTCAGACAACTCAAAAACTCTATTTATCTTTGTGGTCAAAACACACAGGGCAATTTTATAGATGTCAAATAGGACGACGGCCAGTGTGGGCACAGATGGAGAGTGGGCACTGCTGCTCTGTGTCAGCTTTAAACCCGTACAACCTTCGGGCGAGCAGTCTGGCACCATGAATCCCATGTCTTAAAAACTCGAAGCCTTTGACCCAGCAAGTCCACTTCTAGGAACACAGCCCAAGGAAACAGTCTACTGGACACTACAGTGTTCTCACTGCCACCGGGACCGACCTCAGACTGGGCTCCTACGGGGTCAGGAGCTCACGCTGACAGCCTGACTGGAGCTGGTTCACTAGAGCAGTTGTTCCTCCCCGGCTTGTTCTGCTCCCCCTATAAATGCAAGAGCATTTTGACTATATTGAAAATGAGCGTCTAATCAGGCATACATATTTCTATGTATTTCATGGCTTGGCTTCAATTCTGAAAGCAACACAGCTTTCAGTCCAGAGGGGACATCAGGGGTCTTCTAGTGCAACATTGCCCGAAGTGGGAGGTGAAAGGGTGGGTGGAGTGGGTGCCTGTGTGCTTGGATAAGCTCGGGGAGATGGGCACGTGCTTCCTTGCGGGCTTCTCAGAGCCTTTTGCTTGATGGTGGGCACTGCAGTTTGCACGAGACAGAGGCGGCAGCAGCAGACTCCTGGAACAAACGGCTATGCCCTGGGTGATGGCGAACGACAGCGGTACCCTGCCTCGCACCTCTGGAGGCCAAAGGTCTGAAGCCGAGGTGTCAGCGGGGCCGGGCTCTCTCTGAAGGCTCTCAGGGGGAGCCCTTCCTGCCTCTTCCGCCTTTGGGTGGACCAAGTTTCCTTGGCTTGTGGCTGCATCTTTCCCACCCCTGCCTTCATCTTCACATGTGTCTTCACTCAGTGTGTATCAGTTCAGTTCAGTCGCTCAGTCGTGTCCGACTCTTTGCGAGCCCATGGGACCGCAGCACGCCAGACTTCCCTTTCCTTCACCAGCTCCCGGAGTTTCCTCAAACTCATGTCCATTGAATCAGCGATGCCATCCAACTATCTCATCCTCTGTCATCCCCTTCTCCTCCTGCCCTCAATCTTTCCCAGCATCAGGATCTTTTCCAGTGAGTTGGCTCTTCGCACAGGTGGCCAAAGTATTAGAGTTTCAACTTCAGCATCAGTCCTTCCAATGAATATTTAGGACTGATTTCCTTTAGGATGGACTGGTTGGATCTCCTTGCAGTCCAAGGGACTCTCAAGAGTCTTCTCCAACACCACAGTTCAAAAGCATCAATTCTTCGGCGCTCAGCTTTCTTTATAGTCCGGCTCTCGCATCTATACATGACCACTGGAAAAACCCTGACTAGACCATGTGTCTCACTGGGCCTAAATTCCCCTTTTCTTCGAAGGACCCCAGCCACCTGACTCCAGTCTGACTTCATTCTAACTTCATCATGTCTGCAAAGACCCTAATACAGTCACACTCACAGGTCCACGTGGATATGAATCTGGGGGGGGTGCTCTTCTCCAAAGCATTGATGGAAGCTTCGGGGAGGGGGGTGCCAAGGAGCCGACTGATGTCAAGATCTCCCAGCATCCCTCAACCTGCTGTGCTGGGAGAGTGGGGGTGAGGGTGGGCTCAGGGTGAGAGCAAGTACAGTGAGACCACTGTGCCATCCAGACAAGAGGAGATGGCAGCTCGGAGCCAGTGCAGGTGGTGAAGCGGGTGGCCTGGGGCGTCCCTTTGAAGGTGGAGCAAAAGGTAACTCTGCATTTGGACGTGAAATGGGAGAAAACGAGGCATCAAGGGGGAGCTCCAGGTTTTAGCCGGAGACACCAGGACAGCGGAGTTGCCATCAGTGCAAAGCAAAGAGCCAACTGGTTTCCCGCACACTCGGGCAGACTGACGTGGACTAGGACGGAGGGACTGGCCCTTGGGGGAGCATGGACCTGGGTGCAGAACCGCCCCTGCCCCGCCCCATGACCGTCAGTCCTCTCTGTGTTTCCAGGAGCAAGTCCATGCCCGCCGTGTGTGCACTGGCCTCAACACCTCCCGCCAGAGCCACCTCCTGACGCTCCGGCCCCACTCCCTCTCCCACTTTCTGTGCACCCACCGCCTCCCTGTCAACACGGGAGGCTGCAGACCTTGGGGCCTCGGTGTCTGCCAAGGCTCACAGGTGGTCTTGTGGTTCTGGGGGAGGGGCAGGACCCTGCCCACACCCACCAGCCCCAAGGGGCCTTCCCAGCAGCTGGGGTGCGCCCAGAGTGTCCTAGGGAGGGGTGGGCTGGCCCTTCCCGGGAGGGGGCACCGCCGTGGGCACTGCCAGCAGACAACAGGGGCTGCCCAGTGCAGGAGAGGTCCCTTAGGTGGGGACTCTTGTGGCTTTCGGTGACTGTGTGTCTCAGGCTGGGCTGACCAGCTGGCCTCGGAGAATCCTGCGGGTACAACCTCAGAACTGGAGTCCGCTTCTGTTTCATCGGGGCCAAGGGTGGTTCACACTCATGAAAAAGGGTCTTGCTGCCCAGGCTGAAGGCACTCGCCAGCCGGCCGCACCACAGAGTCACTTCTCAGGTTTGCCACAAAGCAGGTTAGGGAGCCACAGTCCACTGTCCTAATTTGAGCTCTGAAATGTCTGTGGACCTCTCCCTTTTGCCGGGAATTCAAAGGACCTGGTCCAACAGTCTGGGCAAAAAGGAGGCTGGCCCAAATTCCAGGCAACCGCCTGGCCTGGGCAGCAGAAGACGTGGCGATGAACTGTGACAAATTCCTCAGGCAAGGGGTAGAGCCCTCGGAGCCTCCGTTTTCCCGTCTGTAAAGTGGGATGTCACTCCCGTATGTTCCGAGGGTGGGATGGCCCCACGGCCTCCAGGCCTGGCTCGGTGGAGAAGCCTGGGCGAGGGTGGAGGCCCTCCTGCCTCCACTGTAGCCCTTCCTGCCTCAGCCAAAACAATTCTGGTCACTCTTCCAAGTAAAAGCTCCCCACCAGGATGTGCAAAACCCACTGGCCAGTGGTTCGGGATCTCATGGCTCTGATTCCGGTCTAGGGCCCTTTGGGTTGCTGTAAGAGTCAGCTAGGACCTGACTGACCACCTTCCTTTCTAGCTGTGCTTCTCTCCTATCAGTCATGTGCGGCTGGGTAAGCTGCCAGTCACAGGGCCCCACCACCGGGCATACATGTGATTCAGGCCTGGCCAATCAAAGAACTCCTGCCCTCCAGCCACAGGGATAGGACTAAGCCTTAGTCATGTGACTAAGGCTGGCCAATCAAGATTCTTCCCTGGACTACCAATATTCTGAAACAGGAAAAGAGATGCGATCCCTTCTCTTTTTTCATCAAGCTGGAGGACCTAAGCCTGAGTTCACATCAGCACCGTTTCTCACTGCTGGGAGAAAACCTGTTTACTCTCAGAGAAAATGAGGTCCTCATTTTCAATGGGGAAAGTCAAGAAAGCTCACTTGGCAGCAAAGTTTCCGGAGAGGATCTTTAAGTTTCTCAGGGGTTAATGTAAGTAAGAACTTTGCTTTTATTTATTTATTTAGTGGTGTCCTTCCCTGAAAAACCAAAGAGGTTGCAGCATCCAGACAGCACTTGAGACAGTTCAAGGGATACAGAGAGGGCAGGCAGGAAGAGCGAGCATAGGGCTGAGCCAGTTTTAAAGGGACTTGGCAACTGGCCAAAAAATAGTCACGCTCTAACCCTCTTGACGGAAAAGGCAATGGCAACCCACTCTAGTACTATTGCCTGGAAAATCCCATGGACGGAGGAGCCTGGTAGGCTGCAGTCGATGGGGTCTCTAAGAGTTGGATACGACTGAGCGACTTCTTTCACTTTCCACTTTCACGCATTGGAGAAGGAAATGGCAACCCACTCCAGTGTTCTTGCCTGGAGAATCCCAGGGACGGGGGAGCCTGGTGGGCTGCCGTCTATGGGGTCACACAGAGTCGGACACGACTGAAGTGACTTAGCAGCAGCAGCAACCCTCTTGATGGCAGGGAAGACGCTGAGGGTTTAGGTGCCCCTCCAAAATCACACACAGGGTGTTTGAAGCACTCTTTTAACTCCAGAACCCACGTCCCCAGACTTGTGAATTTCGCAGAAATTTAGAAAAAATTTTTGAGAACTAAAAAGGATCAATAAAGTTCCACAGCCATCTCTGACCAGCATCCCTTCATAAAATGATAACTCCCAGCAATGGAGGAAGGACATGAGCTGTGAGCAAAGGTCAGTCCTCTTGTTTGAATTTTGTTCAGTTTGGAGGGACACTTGGTGATTTTCTCACGTTTCCTCAAAGCACCGACTACTGGGAAACGGACGTGAGCAGGCAGTGGGTGTGCAAGTACCCTGGGGCTGCTGTAACAGCACCACAAACTAGACGCTTTGAAACAGCAGAGATGGGGCTTCCCTGGTGGCTCGGTGATAAGGAATCTGACTGCCAAAGCAGGAGGCACAGGTCCGATCCCTGATCCAGGAAGATCCCACGTGCCTCGGAGCAAATAAGCCTGTGCACAGCAACTACTGAGCCTGTGCTCTCGAGCCCGGAGCTGCAACTGTGGAGACCACACGCCGCAACTGCTGCAGCCCGAGTGCCCCAGGGCCGGCGCTCCACGATGAGAGAAGCCCCTGCA
>NW_011494867.1:10471819-10481944 GCF_000754665.1 Bison bison bison | reverse complement strand
GTAAGAAGCCTGTGCACCTCGACTAGAGAGTGGCCCCTCTCCCTGCAACCAGAGGAAAGCCTGCCCAGCAGTGATGGCCCAGCACAGCCAAAAGTAAGTAAAACTAGTAAAATCAAACAAAAACCTCAGCAGAAATGTATAGTCCAGAGCCCTCAAGTCTAAAGTCCAGGTGGCAGAGACTTCCCTGGTGATCCAGTGTCGAAGATTCTGTGCTCCCAACCAATGAAGAGGCCCTAGGTTTGATTCCTGATCAGGGAACTAGATCCCACATGCCGCAACTAAGACCCAGCACAGTCAAACAACAAAGAAACAAAAATTTTTAATTTAAAAAAGTTTAAAAATATCAAAGGCGTCCACAGGGCCAAGGGCTCTCTGAGGGCTCCAGGGAGGATTCTGTGGCTTGTAGAAGAGCCACTCCCATCTCTGCCTCCATCTTACATGGCCTCTCCCAGGTGGTCTGTGTCTAAATTCCCTTCTTCTGACTGAATAATGGGGTGAAGCACTGGCTTAAGATGAGAATAAACTTATATTCTGAGTCATTAACAACAGTAGGGAAGAAAGTGTTTGAGCCAGCTTCAAGTGGGGTTGTAAAGATGAGTTTTGCTTTGGATATGTTATGTTTGCAATGACTGTAATACAAGTATTTGTGATTATATCCTGTAAACAATCATGAATGTTAAGCCTGGACATATTTGCTCTTAAGGGCTGTAGAGATATTTGAAGAAAATAATAAAAATGAACTGCTTTAAAAATAAAGAAGTCAATAAATTCCCCTCTTCTTATAAGGACACCAGGCATTAGATTGCTGCTGTTGCTGCTAAGTCGCTTCAGTCGTGTCCGACTCTGTGCAACCCCATAGATAGCAGCCCACCAAGCTCCCCCGTCCCTGGGATTCTCCAGGCAAGAACACTGGAATGGGTTGCCATTTCCTTCTCCAATGCATGAAAGTGAAAAGTGAAAGGGAAGTCGCTCAGTCGTGTCCGACTCTTCGAGACCCCATGGACTTCAGCCCACCAGGCTCCCCCATCCATGGGATTTTCCAAGCAAGAGGACTGGAGTGGGGTGCCATTGCCTTCTCCGAGGCATTAGATTAGGGCCATCCTAATCCAGTAAGGACCCGTCTTAACTTGATGATATCTGCAAAGACCCTATTTCTAAACATAAGGTCACATTCACAGGTTCTGAGGGGCAGGACTGGCATAGATCTTTCTAAGGGACATCATTCAAGCTGGCTGAGCAGGCCAGCATTACAGGGCACCTCCACCCTCGAGGCCCTTCCCATGCTGACAGCAAAGTGTAAGAAAGATGGATCTGAGGGACGGTGCCCTCCCAGCTTGGGGAGAAGGGTTGGACCGCCAGGGACAGCTGGGGACCCCTGGGCGGACCCAGCTTCCCTCACATGTTTCCGTTCCAAGGAGTAACTGTCTGGAGGGCAGCCAGTTGGCAGCTGGCAAAGCCAGGCTAAGACACGGACCTTCAGTGCTGGGCCAGGGCTGGACTGTTACCTGGGCATGTTCCTGGGGAAGAAGCTCAAAGCCTCAGCCCCAGGCCAGGAAACCGGCCCCGCCAAGGGGCAGATTCACAGCAGAGGGATCCACGCCTTGGCCTTTCGGATGGCAGGAGGGCTTGACTCTGCTGTGAGGGCCCTTCTGTGTCCCCCCAGGATGCATGCAGAGACATGGCAGCAGCCACCAACCTGGCCTGACCTCGGTCCTCTGGATGCAGACCAGAGTTTGCTCACAGGCTCCCTGGAGGCTGACGCTGCAGGGGGGACTTGAGTCAACCAGAACTACACGCTTCCGAGAGAGGGGTGGTAACCAGCCTGAGGTCACACAGAGATCATTCAGTGCCAGCGTGAGAGAGACCTGCCTCCCAGTTCTGCCAATGCGAGCCTTTTACCCACTGAGATGGTTCTATCAGGGGAGGCTTTCGCCCCTGGGAACCAGGGTTGACTTTATAATGGTTTTACAGTGTTGTCAGGAAGAAAGTGTCACCCACTTCAAAGCCAGGCCTGCTGGACACTTGATCTTTGGAAAAGGAGAGAGAGAGAAGCAGCTCTGACTAAACACCTACTGTGCACCAGGTGCTTCACGCTCCCATCCCCCATCTTGCCTGTGAGCAGCAGGAGGCGTGGGGTGGCTGGAGCCATCCAGGGGCTCCTGTCCCCTCTCGCACCATCTCAGCATGCCAGTTGAGACCTCAGACCTCGCTGAGGCTCAGTTTACTCATCTGTAAAGCGAGATCACAAGCTCAGCGTCACAGGTGCTCACAAGGATTAGGGATCCCATCCCAGGAACGGGCACATAGTAGGTGCTCAAGAAAGGTGACGTTCGCTAATTATTAGAGAATGCGGATCCAAACGACAGTGATTTCTCACACCAGTCAGAATAGCCATCATTAAAAAGTCTACAAAGAGGACTTGCCCTGGTGGCGCAGTGGATAAGGATCTGTCTGCCAACGCAGGGAACATGGGTTTGATCCCTGGGCTAGGAAGATGTCATATGCCGAGGAGCAACTCACCCACGCTCTAGAGCCTGTGCCCCACACCAAGAGAAGGCACCGCCATGAGACGCCTGAGCACTGGAGCCAAGAGTAGCCCCTGTTCGCTGCCACTAGAGAAAAGCCCGCACACAGCAACAAAGACCCAGTACAACTAAAAAAAGTCTACAAACAACAAATGCTGGAGAGGGCGTGGAGGAAAGGGAACCCTCCTACACTGCAGGTGAGACTGTGGACTGGTGCAGCCACCATGGAAAACAGCTGGAGGTTTCTCAAAAACCTAAAAGCAGAGCCGCCATGTTATCCAGCAGTCCCCTCCTGGGCGTATGTCTGGGGAAACTGTAACTGGGAAAGACCAGGCACCCCTATGTTCACTATTTGCATCAGCCAAGACATGAAAGCAGTCTACGTGTCCATCACCAGACGAACGGATAAAGAAGGCGTGGTACAGGTATAAGATGGAAACATCACTCAGCCGTAAGTAAGATTCACGACGAAGTAATGCCGATGCAGTGACACGTTTGGACACAGAGACTATCACAGAAAGGGAGGCAGCCAGAGACAGATATCACGCGGTGTCACTCACATGCGGAATTGGAAATATGACACAAGTGACCTTATCTACAAAACAGACACAGAGAGAACAGACTTGTGTTTGCCAAGGGGAAGGGGAGGCGGGAGAGGGGGGGCGCAGGGGTGTGGGGCTAACAGATGCAAACGGTTACACAGAGAATGGATAAACAGGTCCCACTGTATAGCATAGGGAACTACATTCACTATCCTGTGATAAAGCTTAATGGAAAAGAACATGAACAAGAATGTATGCAGATGTGTAACGGAAGCACTTTGCTATACAGTAGAAATTAACACGGCACTAAATCAACTATACTTCAATAACTTAAAAAAACACACAAAGAAAGGTGGCGTTTTAACTTTCCACTGCTAATGGAATACTTTTCTGCAAACTTTACCACTTCAACAGCACATGCTCAGTGTCTGCTGTCTGGGGTCAGAAACTTTTAACCCGGTCTCACTGGGTCAAACCGAGGTGTCAGTGGGGCCCCTGAGGTTCTGGGGACAAACTGTCCTTGCCCCTTCCAGCATCCAGCAGCGGCCCCTCTTTCTTGGCTCATGGCACTGTCTCCATCACCAAAGCCTGAGACCCTGCGTCTCAGACCCACCTCCATTGCCTCCTCTTTCTCTGACCACAGCTGGGAAAGGGACTCTGATTTCAAGGACCTGTGATTCCACGGGGCCCACTGGGATCACCCCAGGACCATCCCTCATGACAAGGCCCTTCACTCAATCACGCCTGCCAAGTCCCTTCTGCCACGCCAGGTCACACACACGCAGGTTCCAGGAACCAGGCGAGGGTGTCTTGGCTGGGGTCGGGGCGGGCAGGGGGCAGGCGGTACTCTGCTGACCACAGGTGAGCCGAGTTGAACTCCATCGAGCAAGGGAAACCTGGGCTGGTCCTGGCAGTTCTTCCTGAAAGAAGAGGATTCCACTACACCCGGCTCACTCAAGGGCCATTTCCCACCCCTGCTGTTTTTGACTCTCTTCAAAGAAGCTCTGTCTAGCCAAGGAGACGGGGTCAGGGCTGCCAAACCTTTGCTTCAAAATAAACCTACTTGGAAATTTCCACCGGACCAGGCCCTTTCCCCCTCCCAGACCTGCCCGAAATCCCAGACCAAGCAGGGCATCTTACAGAAGGACCATCAGACTCCAAGTTCTCCTGAGAAGGTGTCTGTTGTTATTTGGGTGTTTTCTTTTCTTTGGTTTGTGTGTTTTCCCTGTCAAACTAAACAGCACCCGGCACACTGTCACGCAGGAATGATGAACTGGTTAGGACATTACCCTTGACTTAGGAGAGGGTTTTACAGTTGTAATCGTCACAAGGATCTTATCTGTTCCCCCACCCAGCTCGTATCCTCCAGGGTCCCTCCTTGCAGCCTTCAAAGAGCACACAGCTATTTCACAAGCTCCACACATTTACAGGGAGCGTATTTTATGCCGACACAGAGGCAGGCACATATGTCCCACTTGTCTAACACCCAGCATCTTTTGGTTTGAATGGATTCGCGCAGGAAGTCACTCTCAGGATTAGATGTTTCGCATGAAGACGCACACTTGTTTTGGATTTCCAACAGGTTCACATGTCAGCTCATGGATTCCCACCCCAACAATTCTGGGGTCCCTGATTTCCTGACGAGGAAACAGGGTGGGAGAGAGAGGGGACATGGGCCCTGTCACTTAGCTGGTAAGTGGCAGGGCTGGGTTTGAGGCTGGGTCCTCGGACTTCAGATCATCCCAGCTGACTGTGGCCACACTCACTTCTCTTGTGATACTGTGACAGAATAAGAAATACATGCATGGTCTTCATCCTGGTTCCTGGGACAAGAGATCCTAGAACCCGTGTAATCTGCCGACGGAGAGATAGGAGTGTCCTTGGCTACTCCTAACAAAACCCTCTCAACCGTGCCTGAATTTATGCTAATGAGATGACTCTTGGTGCCCCCAGAGAGCTTCATGTGGGGGCTGGTTGTGGGGGGAACCAACCATCTGATTAGAGGGCTGGAACTTGCAGCCCCATCCCCAACCTCCAGGGAGGTGACTGGGGAAAGACCGGTGGCGAATGATTTACTCAGCCCTGTCTATATAATGGAACCTCCATGAAAACCCTTCTGGGTGGGTGAACACATCCATGTGTCCAGAGGGTGTGCAACAAAGATCAACAAAGATCAGACCTGAAACTCCATGGGGACAGAAGGTCTGAGCCCATTCCAGACCTTCCACTATGTACACTTTTCCATCAGTATCCTTTACAGTAAATGTAAAGGATTCATATTTACAATAATAATAAATGTAAGGAGGGAATTCCCTGGTAGTCCAGCCATTAAGACGCCATGCTTTCACTGCTGAGGGCTCAGGTTCAATCCCAGATCAGGGAACTAAGATCCCAGAAGCCACGTGGTTTGGCTAAAAAAAAGTAAACATAAGGAAAGTATTTTCCTGAGTTCTAAGAGCCATCATAGCAAGCTATTGAATGGAGGAGGGGACTTATTGATTTGTAGCCAAACCATAAAGAAGTGGGTGTCACCTGGGGACTCACCACTTGTGACTGGCATTTGAAGTGGAGGCAGTCTTCTGGGACTGAGCCCTTCACCTGTGGGGTCTGCTCTGACTCCAGGCAGTTAAGTGTTAGAACTGAATTAAGTTGTAGGACACCCACTTGATGTCCGTAGAGAATGAGAAAATTGCTTGTTGTGAAAAATCTACATATTTTGTGTCAGGAGTGTTACACATGAAACACAGACCTTCAGTTCAGTTCAGTTCAGTCGTTCAGTCGTGTCCGACTCTTTGCGACCCCATGAATCACAGCATGCCAGGCCTCCCTGTCCATCACCAACTCCCATAGTTCACTCAAACTCATGTCCATCGAGTCGGTGATGCCAGCCAGCCATCTCATCCTCTGTTGTCCCCTTCTCCTCCTGCCCCCAATCCCTCCCAGCATCAGAGTCTTTTCCAATGAGTCAACTCTTCACATCAGGTGGCCAAAGTATTGGAGTTTCAGCTTTAGTATCAGTCCTTCCAAAGAACACCCAGGACTGATCTCCTTTAGGATGGACTGGGTGGATCTCCTTGCAGTCCAAGGGACTCTCAAGAGTCTTCTCAAACACCACACCTTAGCAGTAACTATATTCATTCATGCATTAACTCATTCAATGTTTAACAAGTTGCTTAAGTCAACTCTGCACTGTGGTAAGTGATGAACAAGAAAGGCGCATCCTGAACTCACAGAGACGGGACGCACAACCTCCAGATCACGGTCTCTCCACCCGCTGAGCCCAGGGCTGTGTGATTTACTGACAGAAAGAGCAGAGTCTAATTCAAGTGTGTAGGGTGGGGTCATCACACTGGTAACTTAAAATTTCCCTTTCAAATTTAGTTATATAGCAGGCTGAATAATGACCCCCCATCGTATCAGGTCCTGATCCATGGAACCTATAAATGTTACCTTCTATGGTAAAGACCTGCAAATGTAACTAAGGATCCTGAGATGAGATAAGTATCCTGAGTTATCTGGTGGGTTTAAATGCACACTGGTGGTCCAGTGGCTAAGACTCCATTCTCGCAATGCTGGGGGGTGGGGATGGGGGGTGGGGGCTGGGTTCGACTCCTAGTCAGGGAACTAGATCCCACAGGCCACAATTAAGCGGTCGAGTTCACATACCGAAATTGAAGATCTCGCACGCGGCAACAAAGATCAGAGATCCCGAGTCCTGCAACTAAGACTTGGCACAGCCAAATAAATAAATAAATATTTGAAAAAACAACGAAAACAAAAAGCAAACGCTATCACATGTATCCTTATAAGCGAGGCCAAGGAGGATCTGACACCCACAAAGCCTACGGCAGAGTGGTGGGAGGAGCAGAGACACGGGTTTGGCCACAAGGCTGCCAGAAGCTAGGGGAGACAGGGTCCCTCCTGGCAGCCTCCTGGGGGCACGCAGTCCTGAAGCACCTGAGCTTGAGCTTCTGGGTCCCAGAACTGTGAGAGGATACAGTCCTGATTTGTTTTTTGCTGTGTTTTTTAATCACCAAGTCTATGGTAATTTATTACAGCTGTCACAGGAAATGAGCTCAAGGCATAACCTTCACAAATCCGAAGTGCACAGCACGATGAACTGCCGCACCCACACAGCACGCGTCACCCTGCAGACCAAGACAGACGTTCCCAGCACCCCAGGGGTTGGGCACTACCCTCCACCCTCCCCAGGAGCAAGGCCTCTGCCCGCCTCTGCCAGGAAAGTCTGGTCTTCCCTGCTCTCGAACTTCACATACAAGGGATCGTACGGCACAGACTCTTGTGTGAGGTGTCCTTTGCGGAACTTAGTATCAGTGCAGTGCATGCATGCTGATGGCTTTTTCTCTCTTCCTTTTCCTACTATAGGACTCCAACCTGTCTGTCTAGTATCCTATGGATGGACACCTCGGCTGTCCCCGCCTTCAGCTATCAATAAGCTGACAAGAACATAATTCCACGGTTTTGTGGACGTGCCTCCTGTCTCATTCCTGTACCTAGGAGTGGCCCTGCAGGGTTTGGTTTAGTCGTTTTCTGTAATTTCCAGGTGATTCAAATGTGTAAATCAGGTGTGAGAACCACTCTCCAGGCCAGTGGCTCTTGACCAGGAACAGTTTTGCCACCAAGGGACATTTGGCAAATCGGAACATCTCGGCTGGTCACAACTCAGAGCTATGCTAATGGTATCTCGTAGAGCGAGGCTGGGCTGCTGGTCAACCCCCTGCAGTACATAGGGCACACCCTACCCACCCACCCACCCACACAACAGGGATTATCCAGAGCCCATGGTCAAGAGACCTGAGGGTGAGAAATTCGACTATAGTCATTCACTCAAGACCACAGGTATGAATAACCCACCTGCAGGCCACGGGCAGCTCCCAGAGTCTGGCCCTGCTCAGAGGGTGGGAAGGGTGATGATGGTGAGACCCAGAGGTCTGAGCCCTCCAGAGAGGCAGGCTGCTCTGCTGAGGATGTGGGCCTTTAGCGGAAGCTCCCAGGTGCCCTCCTGCCCCACGGACAGTAGTGTGGACTTCCGCTCAGTCCGCCCTTCCTGGGTCTGTCAACTCCACAGACACAGAAAGCCCCCAAGGGTGGGGACCATGTCTTAGCCGGTCCTCCGTTCCAGGTGGCCCTGTGGGGGGGCGGGGTGAGCACTGAAGTGAGGCTGTCCCATGGGACCCAGGACATGGGAACCAAGTTCCTACAGGAAGGCTCCCCCCGCTCCATCTGTGCTCCTTCCAGAGGTGACCCCATGTCCCTTCATGAGCTCCTCAACCTGCCCCCTCAGCCCTAGTCCACACTCCCCACTGGGGTACATGGCATTCCTCAAGCCCTCACACGCCACACACGGGCCACGAGAAGGCGGGCTCTTTTCTCAAGCCCCAGTCTCCACCATTTCTAGTCTATCATTTGGGGCCATTTTGGAGGTGGCGCTGTGCTGTGGAGTCCTTCAAATCCCCTCCAGCTCTCCCCTTGCTCTGTCTGGCCTCTCCGCTCTTCCATCACCTGTATCATCAATTCCCTGCATTCAGTACCCTCTGCTGAAAGGCCCAGCAGGGTGTCGGTTTCCTGGGCTGGACCTCGATTGCCCCGTGGGCCCACAGTGAGGCTCCCTGCTGCGGTCACACTTCTGGGCCCACCAGGGAGGGCAGGGAAAGGCCGAGCGGGGTCTTTACCCGGGTCTTCACCTCCCCGGGGTCGGGCTGCGGCCAGGCTCCGTCTCTCCCACCTACCCTGTCCCCCGGCTCTCCTCCCCCTCAGCTGCATCTCACATCCCCCTGCTGTGATCTGATTCACGCCGAGGTGAGTCCTCGTTGCGCGACTCTTCATGGGAGACGGCCCAGAAGTGGGAATTCCAGGAACGGTTACTCATGCTCGAAAGCCCGGCTTTCGAGACCACTATTTCACCAAGGATTAAGAAGACAACTCAAAAAAGTTACTTTCCTGCTCAGAGCTGTGTTTAGTCCTCTGCAGTCATTCTCCTCTGCCCTGAGCAACAAGCCACATCTGTGGCCTGGTTGGGATAACAGAAGGGGTGCCACTGGGGGCACCTCAAAAAAGGCACTGGGCTATTTCAAAATCTTCTTCCCCTAGAGAAGTAAAGCCAGTTCAGCCAGCAAAAAACAGGCTGTTTTTATGGGAGCAAAACCTCTGTAGAAACTGGTGGACCCTTGGTTGCTGCTCTGTATCTGGTGTTTCTGGAACGGCAGATGAGAAGGTGGTGAGAAGGGAAGTGGGACTCCAGGGTGAGAGGGAGACTCAAGTGCCCTTTAGCACAGTCACACTTCCCAAGAATGAAGGGGGAAAAACACCTCCCCTCCCTTTCCACAAAGTTCAGTTGGCTCAACCCATCCTGTCTGAAAATAAAGAAGAAAAGCAGCTGATCAACGTCTCCTGCTTGAGGCCGTCCTTTGAGGAAGAACCCAAGCCATGACTCATCACTTGCCTGCGATAAGCATTTGCAGTTTCAGGCAGAAACAGGCCACAAGCATGCCAGGGAGGGTGGGGGAAGCTGCTGCGGGGTCCAGAACTTCTGGCTGGCTGGGGCTTATCTGCCTTTGGTAATGCAGGGGGATCTGAGTTGCCATTCCATCGCCCCTCACTGGAAGGGTGTCTGTCTGTTCGAACACTCACAAGCACACACCCATGTGAGGTCCAAGATTCCCCAGGATGGGGGTGGGAAGGTAATCAGGCTCCCTTTCATCCTGTCTGAAGTTAGACCCAGACCAGGCACCCCGCTGGAGAAAACCCAGGCCGGCCAGACCTTTCGCTGTCTGGGTCTGCTCCACGAAGTGCTGGCATGTCCGGTTGGTGTCTCCTGGACAGCATGCCTTGGTGGCATGCCATTTTGGAGGCCGGCCCCTGTGAGCCGTGTCCACCGGCGTTAACGGGGCAGGCAGTCTCAGAAGGACTGCATCTCCAGGTCCGCAGCAGAGGATTAGAACCAAGCCCAGGACAGGTCCTGGCCGAGCGCACCGAAGCTGCGGCTCCTCACACAGCCACCAGAGGGTGCCGTCCAGGCCCGCCCCACCACTCCCCTT
>NW_011494867.1:10450386-10471719 GCF_000754665.1 Bison bison bison | reverse complement strand
TTCCCAGGACACAGGCCAGCTTTGTAAACCCACTGACACGGCCGTGACCGTGATCTGGCCACTGACCTTTCCAGCTTCACCTTGCTCTCCCTGCCCTGTGCTCCAGCACGAATGGCTTTCTCCCCATTCCTCGAGAGGACACTTCCTGCATCCATAGGCTTTTGTGATCACTGCCCACTTCTCAGAGGCTCTCCCATTCATCTGCACCAAGAGAACCCCGGTGGTCTCTCAGGTTTAATAAGCATCAGCTCAGGTGCCGAGGGAAGCCTTCCAACACCGCGATGAGGTTACGTGGCCCTTCGGCGCCCTGGTGTCCTGCACTTCTCGACAGCACTTACCACGGATGCAATTAGACCATTAATTCTGCTGTGGCTCGTCCACTGTGTCCCCAGCTAGACCACCAGCATCTGAGGTGCCATGTTCACTGCTGACCCCAGGCCCACCCAAGGCCCCACTGCAGTCCAGTCTCTGGACATCACTCTCGGCACCTGGGAGGGCACGTCATGGCACCGGTGAGAGCCTGTAATTGTCAATGTGACCCGAGCCTCACAGCCCAGAGGGCAGCTGCTCCCTCACCTGGGGTCCCCTGTGAGGGACACAGGGAAGGAGCAGTCCCGCCACCTATCATCTGTGTGACCGTCACCCATTCCTCAAATGCCCCCACACACCTCGACACACGCAGAAACACACAGGGACACGCAAACACACGTGTGCGGACATTCCTACCACCTAGAGTAGTACCTGGCACACAACTGGCACTCAGTAAATATCTATTTAGTAAAATAATAAATCATTGAATGAAAAACGTGACTAAGTCAATGATGCGCTCACTATGCTGGGCGCTGGAGGAAACCCCCAAACACGCAAGTGTCTTGGCTTAGAGTCGTCACCTCGTACCCCCGAGGGGAGGCCTTGCAGGCAGGTGATACGGGAGGGCCTGGGAGTTGAGGAGCAGGACGGGACAGGATGAAGCCTGAGAGCGTATGATTTCATGCCCAGTCCTGGCCTCAGCCTGATCCAGCTTCGTGTGTCACATGCACGACTCGCACGTGATACGCACGAAGTGCTTAGAAGAGAAAAACACCTTAACAAGTCTGCCCTGCATATGGAAATCGAAGGGAGAGGAAATTATGTGGCCAGTTCTGTTAGCATTGGCCAGAGTCTGCGGGCCTCAGTTTCCCCTTTACAGATGCACAATGACCCAGGGCCTGGCCCGCGAGGCCTGCTGTAAGCCTCAAGCAGGGGACTCACGCCATCAGTCATGACCATCAGCCACCATGCTGTGGGCACGCAAGGCTGCCCTGGTACAGCTTCTTTCTGGTTGCTGTGGGGGCCTGTTCATGACATGAAACTAACCACATACCTTTCTGACTGAGGCAAGTGGCATTAAAGTACAATCGAGACGAAGAGCCACCCTCTGGCCAAGGCCATCCACCACGCTTACTCTGCCAGTCCCACCCAGCATCTGCCCCGCAGCGAGGCCTCACTGCTCCGCTTCTGGTAAATGAGAGCCGAGTGCCCACTGCGGGCGGGAAATGGCTTGCAGATGGCAGGTGGGCCAGAGATTGCTAAAAACGGGCCACATTGGGGTCATTGAAAAGGCTCAGTACGTTGAAAGCCTTGAGCTGGCCAAGCCCAGGCCACAGCTGAGAAAGCAAGAGGCCGGAAGTGTGCACTGGGCTTTAGGGGCTGGACAGAGTCTTTTTAAGTGGAAATGTCAATTGGCTTCGAAAAGAAGACTCAGTTCTTGGAGGGAAGCCGGGACTGACCAACAGCCTCAGGGCATGAGCTAGCCCAACGGGGAGACCTGCTCCTATGTGGAGTAGGGACTCAGGGGCCTAAATGGGGCAGAAGAGGCGCGATTCCCCCTTGCCTCCCTCCATCCACTCACCCTCTCTCACCTTGTTTTTTCCTTCTTTCTTGACACCTCATTTTTCTTCCCTCCCTGCTCCGCCTCCCTCTCTTCCTGAGTTTTCTCTTCCACCAAATATTTATTAAATGCCTACCATGTCCCAGAGACTCTCCTGGGCACTGGGATTCAGCAGCGAATGAAAAGAACAGGACAATCCTGCCTTTGTGGAGTTTACAGTATAGTGAGAGATGAACAAGAAAATGAGTAAAAACACGTTTTTAAACAGCGATCTGGGAAACCAGTACGGAAGAAAGGGGGATGTGGTCTGGGGGGTGGGGTGGGGTGGGTGGGGAAGGTGGCGAGGAAGATTGCTGGAGAGGGCATTCCAGGCAGAGGGCGCAGCAGCTGCAAAGGCCCAGGGCAGCAGCGCGCCTGGTGTGTCTGAAAAACAGCAAGGCAGGGTCTTCCCTGGTGGTTCAGCAGCTAGGAATCTGCGCTTCCTCTGTAGGGGGTGGGGGTTCGACCCCTGGCCGGGGAACTAGAGCCCACCTGCCACAAGTAAAGACTTCACAAGTGGCAACGACGACCCAGCAAGGGGAAAATAAGTGAGAAGAACAGCAAGACGGCTCGAGCTCACCCAGGTCCATCCTCTGGACGGCCACAGAACACTCCTTTTTGTCCTGCTTGCCTCCTGGTTCTCTCTTGGGGACTCAGGGATGAATTCTGAGCATCTACTTCACGTACAAGTCTCTGCTCCATGCTGGGCATTCAAGTGGGAAACTCACGCAGGGTCTGCCCTCAAAGAAGGCGTGGACAGATGCGGGTGCCTGAAAAAGTTAACACAGAACCACCTTACGACCAGGTGTGTGCCCCCACACACACGTTCGGAAGAACTGAAAGCAGGGACGCAAACAAACCCTCATACACGCGTGTTCACAGCATCACAGTTCCCAACAGCAACAGGTGGAACAGCTCAAGAGCCAGTGAACAGATAAACCGAGGGTGGTCGGTCCTGACAGTGGGGTATGATTTGGTCAGAAAAGAGAGGGAAGCACTGACAGCAGCAGCAACACGGATGAGCCTGGAAAGCCTCGTGCCAGGTGAGAGGAGCCAGACACCCAAAGTCACAGATCGTGTGGCTCCCTTTATGTGGAATGTCCAGAAGAGAGAAGCCCACAGAGGCGGAAGGTAGGTGGGTGGCTGCCAGGAGCAGGGGGAATGGAAAGAGGGAGAGACAGCTTCCTGGGTGCGGGTTTCCTCTGGGGTGAGGGAACATTCTGGAACTGTGTAGAGGTGGTGGTTTATAACGCTGTGGACGTGCTAAAGGCCACTAAAGTGATCACTTTAAAAGCGTTAATTTTATCTGATACTACCTCAATAAATTAAACAAAACCTACCAAAGTGTGCAAGGCTGAACTCCGGAGAGACCAGCTGGAGGTGCTGCTCAGAGGCTGCGGCAGAGAGGTGCAGGCAGGGCGGGGGTGGGGGAACTTGGGATGTGCTGGGATTTCAGAAGGACACCCCACCCCCAACAAACGGAAAAGGAGGAGTAGCCCCGGCTTCTGTAGGCCTGGGTGGATAGCGGGGTTCATCAGCGTCTGGAGCACAAAGCCCCCGGAAGCTTCAGGAGGAAAAGTGATGAGCCATCTGTGTGTCGGGTTTGTGGTGCCTGGGCGCCTCCCAGGGTGGAGGTGTGGGGTCCACAGCATCTCCCACCCAGTGAGTCGGTGGGAGGACTGCTAACATCTTTCTGGAAAGACAGGCTGTGGGTCCTGTTTTCTGGAGCCGGCTCTCCCCACCCCACCTTCTGGGCTGAGCCCTGAGATCAGAGTGGCTGGGGTCAGCTCAGTGGGCATCAGATGGGGAGTGTGTCTGGGCTGGGTGTGGCCCTGGAGGTTGGGCTTCTCAGGGTGACAGGGGGCTATGCTCGCGTCAGGGGCATGGCCGGGGTCTTCCCAGCTCCACCAACCTGATGAGCCCCTTCCCTGGGGCTTGTGGAATTTGCCCTCATCCATTTCTCTTGTGGGGCAGAATCCAGATGCTTGGCCTTCCTTAGCTGGATCAGGGCAGATCTGCTGGGAGGGCCCACATGAGGACCCCAGGGCACTGCACTGATCCACCGACCAGGCTGGGGCCCCTGCCTCACAAGGGTCAGCAGGGAACTGGTCCTGCTGTTTGTAAACCTCAGAAGGCCGAGCCGAGTGGACCCTCTAGAAGCCAGGCCGGGTCCACAGACATCTGGAAGCTGTCAGCCTACTTCCCAGTCTACACTGATGCCCTTGGCATTGGGAATGCTGCCCTCGGGATGCAGACGCAGGTCTGGGGGTGCAGAAGAGAGATGTCCCTACAGGAGCGGGGCCAGGGGCCAGGGTGTGGCAGGAATGCCGCGCTCAGTGGCCAAGGGCCAGCTGAGGAGGCAGCTTTCGCTCGGGCGCTCTGAGGACAGGCAGGCAGCCGGTTCAGGACCTTCCATGTGTGCGTCAGGCTCGTCTCAGGCTTCATTTCCTCACACAGGAGCCGGGGGCGCTTCCCTGTGCTTGGCCTCTGTCTGGATGTTCCCTGCACCGCTCAGAGCTCACAGAAACACTGCCTGCCTCCCATTATAAGCTCTTGCACACCCCATTAAACACTAAATCTCAGGGTCTGTCTCCTGGTTGCCAGCCCAGGTGGGCAGGGTGTGTCTGGCTGCTCGTGACTGTCTGTGCCTTGTGCATGGTGGAAATCAGGAAAGGACTCGCTGTGTAACTGGACGGATCACTAGAAACCCCTGAGAAATGCTTTTTCCATTGTTTCTCCTGTTATAAATGCATTCAGTGACACGTGGATGACAGAGCTCCTAACTCTGCTTGTATTTTTGTTTTGAGGGAAAAGGAAGTAGATACAAGCAGAAGCTTCTTGTCAACATTGAAGCAACCGAGAGTTGCAGGGGAATGAACACTCGTCACAGCTCTTCAGCTCTTAAACCTTCCGAGGCTTGTACCCTGGGTGGGCAGAGCTGCCCATTGGACTGGGTTTGGGGTGGCGACTGTGGGATCCTGAATCTTCCAGAGAACCAGCTGTGTTCCCATAACTGTGGTACAGGAGTCTAAGTTTCCTTCAAGAGAGCAGGGGTCAAAAACAGAGCTGTGCATCAAAATGCATTTTCCTGGGCTTTGCCACTTCGGGTGTGAGGTCTGGTCTGGGACCCCAGTGTGGAGAGGCTTGAAGGGCTCCGGCTGACGGAATGGCTTGCAGCCTCTCGAGGGACGACCCCTAAACCTGGAGTCTAGGGCTGGGCAACCTCCACGACCCCCAGCTCGTGTGGACACCACCCCCTCCCCACCGTGGTGACTTTGTGGGAATGAAGATAACTGGGGACAGGGTGGCCCTGATTAGCACTGAGACAAGCAGAATGGTCTGACTCATCAACAGCCTCTCTGAAAGCCAGATCTGGAAAATTTATGCAAGGGGAAAAAAAAATGAAGTAAACAAACATGAAGAGAGGGGGGAAAATGTTTTTTAAAGGACTGGAACTAATTTGGGGGTTAAACCCAGCTGCCCACACAGATTCATTTCAGCTTTTCCAGTGTTATCCCGTATGATTTATTTCCTGCTAAAGCATCTGACAACTATTGTGTAAACAGTTTCCATTATCCTGGAAAGGCGTCTTCTCCAGCTCTGGGGAGGTCCAACCAGGCCCCAACTTAATCAGAACAACAACAACCGGTTTTGATTTGGAAAGACAAAACCCACAGAGAAACAGAAGAGTAAGACAAATGAGTCCAGAAGGGACCTTGAGACAGCCTGGAATGAGTCACTCAGGGCGCCGCTGGCTCTTGGAAAGATCCAGGTTTGAGTCCTGCTGTGTGTCCTGGGCAACTGACTTAGCCTTTCTGAGCCCCGCTCTCCCCATCTATAAAATGGGGAGAGTACTTGGACCACCTCACAGGGAGGCTGTGAGCACAGCACGTTGTGAACACTTAGAAACAGTATTACTTATTATTCTTATAAAGTGAAAACATGGCGCACAGTGAAGGACTTTTTCTCCCTACACTTAATACACGGGCTCATTCTGCAAAGGCTCCAGAAAGAAGGAGAGCACCAGGATTTTGGTCTTGGATATGAGGTCACTTACTATGAAGGAAACAGGTGAAGATCAAGAAAGGCTAGGGGATTTGTTTGTTCAAGGCTCAGTCAGCTAAAGGCATGACTGTCTTCTGAATCTAGGAGTCCTTTAGGGGACCTCTCTGGCAATCCAGTGGTTAAGACTTGGTGCTTCCAAGGCAAAGGACATGAGTTCAATCCCTGGCCAGGGAACTAGGATCCCACATGTTGCATGGCACAGCCAGAAAAAACAGTCCTTTAATCCGAAAGAAAAGGGACCTTCCTTTTGAAAAAAGTGGTCTGCCAACCTCACCACTGAGTCATTCTTTCAACGCCATGACCGAAAGAGACCCTTAAAGCCTGTGCTGTGAAGCTAGCTGGAGGAAAAGGAACTTCCCATGAGCTGATACGGGGGCAGGACGGAAAGCAGGCACGGGGGAAGGGGCTTCTGGAAGTGAGTGAGGGGGGCTTTGTGTGCGTGCTGGGGTCCGGGGCAGCCTGGCAGGGGGCTGCAGAAGAGCAGCGTGGCCCCCGCCTGGCACAGCTCCTGAGTAGCCACTGTTCTGTGGGATGTGATGCAAGAGGAAGCCCCTGGCTTCGGCCCAGGGCAGCCAGGGCTACCAGGTTGGCCTAGGAAGTCCACTCTGGCCATGTCTGTGGCTCAGCACAGGCCCTTGCAGGTCAGGGCACAGGGAAGGGCCACTGCCACCTGGGAAGTTCATCAGCAGAGCTGGGCACCACGTGGCAAGAGGAAGCGAGAGGCCAAGGTCTGGAGGCCAGGAGAGCAACTCAAGGTCAGCATTGGCGGTGCCCAGCGAGGGTGAGAGGGGGCAAGGGCAGGGCAGGCCGGCGGCCCCACGCAGCCCCGGACTCCAGCAGGCAGCAGCCAGGGTCAGCACTGCGGGGCCGGCCGGGCAAGGAGAGCCCAGGGTTCCCGGCAGCAACCCCAGCTGTGGCCTGAGGACACAGTTCACTCACTCTCTGCTGTGACCTCGGCTGCCTCCTGTTGGGGAGGGGCAGGTGAAGGGTCAGCGGAGGAGGCGGTGAGGACAGGGAAGCTGGGATGATCTCAGTGTCTGGGGAGGCACCCGCATTCCGGCCTCTTAGCTGTGACGTCCACTCTGACTCAAAGCCAGGCTTAGCACAGGCCTGGAGAGGCCTTGGGATGGGGACACTCCTCAAATTCCAAAAGCATTCCATGCAAGAGGGACTCAAAGGGGTAGCCTGGCTCCTCCCCCCATGTTCATTAGCCCCTCTGCCCTGGGCTGTAGGTTAGGGCCTCCAGGCAGAGAGCCTGAGACAAGGATTTGGGACAAACAGAATATAGCAGAGGTGCTCCCGGAAGGCAGGTGAGGGGTGCAGAAGGGAGAAGGCAGGGGAAAGATGAGGGAGAGAGTGGTCCCGAGCGGGTGGCCTGCTGGGGAACCCACGACTAGGGGTGAGCCTCTGGGCTGTCCCACGAGAGGGGCAGGACCCAGGCTCCCCACACCATGCTCGTCCTTCCCTGCCTCAGGGCAGCTCCCCAAACATCAACTCCTCCACGAGGTGACACCCATCCTCGTCTGCCTGGGACTGAGGGCTTTCTGGGCTCTGGGACTTTCAGCCAGATGCAAGTGGGTCAGCCTACTCTCTGGCTCTTCTGGGGAACACTGCTGCACCCCGGGCTTGCTCCTGTGGCCAGAGAAAACCTCAGATGGGACACGGCAAGTAAGAAGCCGTTGGCATGCATCACAGCGGGGAGCTGAGAGGTGACATGGGCAAGGGCATCCAGTAGCATCTGCCCCACCAGCCCTGTCACCCTACAAACCTCTAATCGCCCCACCTCCTTCCTGCTGCCTTCCCTTATTCACCAGCTGCAGCGTGCCAGCCAGCCATGACACTGCCCTAAACATTCCCAACACCAATGACCTCAGGGCCTTTGCACTGGCTGTTCCCTTTGCCTGGAAATCTTTTCCCAGACACAACCACAGTAAAGTGTGACCTCCACGAGGGAAGCCTGCGTGCAATCGGTGCAGTGTTCCCAATCACAGAACAGCGCCTGGCACTTGGTGAACGCTTATCCACTCATAAAGCAATGAAAACGACGTAAAACAACATGAAGGAGAATGAATGATCTCAGTGCACCTGGAGACGAGTTTCCAGGCCCTTCCACCCAAGGAGACTGCCTCCCGCAAAGGAAACTGGGGGACAGTCCTCTAGACGACTGAGAGAAGGTGGGGGTTCCTGACGCTCACCCTGGGGTGCTGCCCCTGCTGCCTCATGCCCTGTGCGGCCCCAGCGAGGTGGTCATCAGAGGAGGCGTGACCCAGAACCAGGACTTCTATACTTCTCCACTTCAGAAAATCAGCCTATGCAGAACCCCATCAAATAAACCCCCAAATGTGGTTTTGCCTTACTTAAGCAGGGGTGAGGCATCTAGGCCCATGGACAACCCCAGGGACTGGGGTACAGCCTGAAGTCCACTGACTCGGAGAGCAAGGGGTTTCAGCACAGACATGGAATGCTAAGACCAGAGCTTCTCAAGTGGCTGCACACCCCCAGCTGTGGGTCGTATTCAATGCAGAATCTGAGGCGCAAGGTCTGAACGAGAGCCAGAGCCTCTGCGTTTCCAACCAAACTCCCAGGTGATGCTGAGGCTACTGGCTTCAAGCCCGCACCTTTGGGAAAAAGCCTCACCTCTGCCCAAGTCAGGGAGGATTTGATCCTCTTGCCTGCAGTTGCAACCAGCTCAGCAGAGGGAAGATCTAGGAGAGAGGCGGCAGCGACCTTGGAGTCATCGGCAGTGGGAGGAGCAAGGCAGCCTCTCAGACACACAGGCCCATGTGTCTGAGTCAGGGTACAAGGTCCGCTGCTGTGACAGAGAGGCCCCCAAATACATCTGCTTAACAATACAAGATATTATTTCTCTCACAATCCAGAGGGAGGTGACTACTAGCAGGGCGATTTTGTGAGCTTCAACACATGGTTTGTCTCTCTGGATCCAAAGTGGTTGCTGCAGCCCCTGCCGTGGTGTCCACAAGCCCGACACTGGGAAGTGGGGAGAGACGAAGGCAGCCCAGGCCCGTGCTTTTTAAGGGCACACATAAGGACATGCGATGCGTCTGCTCACACTCTGGTGGCCAGACATAGTCATGCGATCATTTCTAGCTGCAAAGTAGGCTGGCGAGTGAGCAGTCTTAAGCCCAGTGAAAACTGAAGCATTCTATCATTAAAGGAAGAAAGACGGTGAGTACTGGTGACATCTGCAGGAAGAGAAGTTGTTATTTTAAAACTCAAAGTTATATGAATGATATTCCAACAGCTTTATTAGGCAGAGGCTGCCCACCCCAACTATGTGGATACAGAGTGTGTGGTCAGTGGAATACTGACCTCTCGCCAAAGACATGCATGTTTCAACCTCCAGAACCCGTGACTATGTGACTTCACACGACAAAAGGGACTTTGTGGATGTCATTAAGGACCTGGAGGTGAAGAGAGGATCCTGGCTTGTCTCATGGGCTCCATGTCATCATGAGGGTCCTGGCAAGAGGGAAGCAGGAGGATCAGAGAAAGGAGACGTGAGGATCAAACAGAGGGCGGAGGGATGAGCACTGAAGACCAGGCTGCGAGCCAAGGGACGTGGGTGCCTCTAGAAGCTGGAAAAGGCCCGGAAATAAGTTCTCCCCTGGGGCCTCCAGAAGGAGCAGCCCTGCCCCACCTTGATTGTTGCCTGAAAGACTCATTTCAGACTTCCAGCTTCCAGGGCAGTAAGAGAACACGCTCGTGCGGTTTTAAGGTGTTGGGTATGTGCAGTTTGCTAACAGGAGCCATGGGAGGCTGTGTGGGGAGAAACAGCCTGCTGCTCAGCGGGGCCCTCCAGTTTGCATCCATAGGGCCCTGGGCTCTTTGCTGCTCCCACAGACCCTGCTCTGACTCAGATCAGACCTTCAGCGGCCTCAAAAGACCCCTTTTGGGAGCCATCCTCACCAAGCACAGCTTAGCTTTCACTAACTGATGACGATCATAAGTAACCCGGATGAACCCAGGCCCCATGGGGCTCAGCAAGTCCTCAAAGTTCCCGTCACTCTCCGCCTTGCAGCCACCAGGGAACTTCTGAGAGAATACATGAGTGCAGCCAGTCCAGAGGTCCCTGCAGTGGCTCTAGACACTACCTCCCTCTCCTCCTGTTCCGTAAGAGTGGCTGGTCTCACTGTGCCCCCAGGCCAGGCTCCGTCTCTCAAGCCCCAGTGTCTGCTGTCACCTCAGCGCCCACGGCACCTCGTGGATCACAGCTCCTGCCGCCCCCTGACCCCCACAGAGGGGCCCACAATCCTCTCTTGACTCTGAAAGCGCAGTTTTCTCTCCCTTGGCCTCTATCTAGAGGATTCCTGATGAATTCTACAAATAAGTAATCTTTTCACAAATATGTGATCTTCACCAAGGGTTTCTTATGCACAGGTGCTTTGCCCAACACAAGCTGACCTCCACGACCTCTAGACCTCACGGCCACCCTTCACAACAAGGATGTTGTTACGCACCCCTCGCCCCTGCGGCAGGAAGGAAATGGGTGGAGAGGTCCAGTGCTCCGCCAAGGTCACCTTGCCGGGAGGCAGAGGAGGAAGCTGGACCCCGGGCTGGCAGGGCACAGCCTCCTGTGGCTCCACTACTCTGGTCTGTGGCCAGAGCTGCCTGCAGAGAACACGTCCTCCCGCCGACCCGAACAGCCTGTTCACATCTGCTTCCAGAAGGGTGGCCCTCAGGGTCCCCTCAGGCCACTGCCCCCTTTCCTGATGGGAAGATAAACGGAGCTGGCGTTGTGTGTTGCTGGTTGGGCGGGAGGCAGAGAACTCGGGGGCCAGGAGTGATGAATCAGCAAGCATGAGCGCGGCCCAGCCTGAGGGTCAGGTTCTTCTCTGCCAAAGGACACGTGACCTCTCTCCTTGGCTGGGCTGGGAGGCTCTGCTTAAACAGCATCCTTTCAAGAAGCCCACGGAGGGGCCATGACAGCCCCACTTTCACCCGAGGTGACAAGGCTCTCTCCTGCTGTCTCGGAAACCTGGGAAACACTGAGGAGGAGGGGCAGGCTGGCCGGAAGCCCAGCGCTCAGAGACTTAGCTTCTCATCTGTAAAATGGAGCAACAGCCTGTTTCCTGTGTCCAGGTGCTGGAGAGGACCAATGAGATCCTGAAAGAGGAAGTATTTTGGAAACTCAGCTGTGCTTCTTTAAACACTTTGGTAGAGAGCCTGTGAGGCCAGGCTGGGGAGGGGACTTGCTAGGGGGACCGCCCTGCCCTCCAGGAGTTTTCAGCATGGACAAGAAGGCCCCCACACCATCACAGATAGGCCCAGGAACCCAAAAGTGCCAGGACATTCTGGAAGGCCCCAGGGATAGGAGGGGAGCTGAGGCTGGAAGGATGAGTGGGCAGAGAGCAGTCTGACTCTGCAGAAAGAGCAGTCCTGGAGGCAGTCGGAACACAGACTCAGCCCCAGAGTTCTGGCCTTCAGATCCCCACTGGTCACTGAGGAAGCTCCTCAAATAACCTCCAGGGATCTGAGGCCCAGGAGGGAGTGACCTGTTCAAGGGCACACGGCTGGGACCTGGTGGAAGCTTCCCATGACAGCCTGTGCAAAGGCCCTGGGGTGTGAGGGAGTGGGGAGAAGTGACAAGTGTGTCTCGGGGGCCGAGTCAGGTTGTGAGACCTTAGGGCTGCCCCCACCCTTGAAGCTGAACCCATGCAATGGTGACAGCACGATGTGAGAGGGTCCCAGCCAGAGATGAGGCTGGGGACAGAACTGCTCGGTCCCCGTGGGAAGCACACGTGCCGGGAACCCCATCCATCCCCCAGTGGCTCTCCTCCTCCGCCAGGGCTGGGGCGGGCAGGGAGGGAAGACTTTCTCTCTGGCTGGGGATGTGGGGCTGCCTCGCCCCTTGGGACTCCGCTTGGCCCCATCCCTCTGGACAAGCATTTGGAACAGGGTGGGGTGACTTCCTCCTGGAGATAAGGCCCAGGCAGGCGTCCATGGCAGCTGCTGCAAGGACAGCTGTGGACACAGAGCCTGGTTCCCTGAGCCTGGAGATGCTGCCATTTTCTGATGATAATTGAGCCTAAAGCCCCCAAAGATCCTAGGGGCTTAACCCACCTCAAAGACTGTGTGATGTTTTCAGACGAAATGCAGCTGGAAAGCCTGCAGCCTTTAAAAACAGCCCACAGTTCAGCAGGCTGCCCTGCTTTGCTGTGTTATGAGGCCTGACCTTGAGGGCAGCCGGGGCAGAGCCTTTGCTTGCAGATGGTACGTAGCTCATGTTTCTAACCTGTTTTGCTTTTTCGGGAAAAAATTAAAACGTTCACAGGTCACTCTTTCCCTCCCTGCCCTCATTAACAATAAAAAGTAGCTTTAGGGCATCTGATGGGGAAAACATAGCTTTTTTAAGGAGCTCTTCTGGGATATAACTCGCAGGCCACACAATTCACTCTTCTAAAGCACACAGTTGCATGGGTTTCAGCATATTGAGTCATGCAACCATCAATACAATGACTTTTAAAGCATCCCACCACTCCTAAAAGAAACCCTGGATTCTTAGCCATCACCTCCAACCCCTCCACCCCTGGCAACTACTGATCTGCTCTCAGTCTCTCTGCATTTCCTTTTGGACATTTCATATACATAGCATCACACAAGCTGCGGTCTTTTGTGTTTGGATTGGGCTTCCCTGGTGGCACAGACAATAGAGAATCTGCCTTGCCATGCAGGACACCCGGGTTCAATCCCAGGGTTGGGCAGATCACTGGAGGAGGGAGTGGCTACCCACTCCAGTACTCTTGCCTGGAGAATTCCAAGGACAGAGGGGCCTGGCGGGCTACAGTCTATGGGTTGCAAACAGCACAACACGACTGAGAGATTAATTTCCTCTCCTTTTTTTTTGACCTGAGCATGATGCTTCCAAGGCTCATCCACGTTGCAGGCAGAGTCAGTGCTTCGTCCCTTTTTACGGGCAAGAGATCCTATTCCATTCTGTGGACAGACTATGTTTGGCTTATCCATACATCTGCTGATGGAAATTTCGGTTTTTTCCACTTTCTAGAGGCTGTGAATACTGCTGCTACGAACATTTGTGTGCAAGTTTTTGTGTGAACCTAACTCTTCACTTCTCTTGGGTATATAAACAGAATTGCTGGATCATATAGTAACTCTACATCTAACTTTCTGGGTAACAGCCAGACTGGGAAACCATGAAGTATTATAACTTAAATGAAGCATTTATGAAAAACTCACTAACACTTGCGGAGCATTTACTCTGGTCAGGCTGTCAGAATGTTGCCGTTATTTCAGCCCCACGACAAGCTCGCTTGGCGCGTACTGCTTCCGTCCCCACTGTGCAGGGCAGGAAGCTGGGAATCAGAGACGCTGAGTCACTGAGTAGGGGGCCCAGCTGCGAAGTGTGGACCAGGGATATGAACCAGGTTGTGGTCCCTTCCCTTCTGAAGACCTGGGACAGGCGGCCTGCTTCCAGTGTCAGGAGGACTGGGCTTCTTTTTTAGCCAGAGATGTTCTCATTTTGAAGAACTAACAACCCAAAGACCACTTTCTAATTCCTCCTCCTGGGAACTGATCAGAGGCCGGGTCACGATGCTGTGTGGCCGTAACTGACTCACTCGTCCTTCACCTTAACGGTCCACCTGGCTCAGCCCTGGGAAAGGCCTGCCGGCTCGAATCCCTGCTCCAAACCAGCATCCCTGCGGAGAACAGAACCCAACCAGGCCTTTTTCCTTACAGCAGCCCCGACACATGACGGCACATGAGCCAACTTTCCCAGCTTGCCTGCCGAACTGAAAGCAGTCGTTCTCGGCCCTGAGCTGAGCAGAATCCCGGGGGCCATAAAACCCCAAGTGACTAAACAACCTAAGTGTCCACCAACACATGAACGGATAAAGAAGATACAGTACATATACACACAATGGAATACTACTTGGCCATAAAAAAGAAGGAAATAATGCCATTTGCAGCGCATGGATGGACCTAGAGATTATCATACTGAGTGAAGTGAGTCAGCCAGAGAAACACCATACGATATCACTTATATGTGGACTCTAAAATACGATACAAATGAACTTATCTATGAAACAGAAACAGAGAAGAGACAAGGGGGACGAGGGAGGGATGAATTGGGAGTCCGGGGTTAGCAGATGCAAACTATTGTATATAGTCTGGACAAACAACAAGGTCCTACTATAGCACAAGAAACTATATTCAGCATTTGCGCGTCGCCCTTCGGCCTGAGTAGACCAAGACCATGCTACGTGGGCTGGGTGCACAGCTGGGGGACTGGGCTGGAGAGGAAACATAGTAAATTGGGAAGAGGACAGACAGGACAGCCTGGGCGCTTGAACCAGCGTAGGGAGGGTTGATGACTGCAAGACCCGAGCAGCATCATCCTTTATACCAGAAAGCTGGCGAGCACTATGGGGAAAAAACAAATCAAGAAGAAAGTGGAAGAGGTGCTAGAAGAAGAGGAAGAATATGTGGTGGAAAAAGTTCTAGACCATCGAGTGGTAAAGGGCAAAGTGGAGTATCTCCTAAAGTGGAAGGGGTTCTCAGATGAGGATAACACACGGGATCCAGAAGAGAACCTGATTGCCCTGACCTCATTGCTGAGTTTCTGCAGTCACAGAAAACAGCACACGAGACAGATAAATCAGAGGGAGGCAAGCGCAAAGCTGATTCTGATTCGGAAGATAAGGGGGAGGAGAGCAAACCAAAGAAGAAGAAAGAACAGTCAGAGAAGCCACGAGGCTTTGCCCGGGGTTTGGAACCAAAGCGGATTATTGGAGCTATGGACTCCAGTGGAGAACTCATGTTCCTAATGAAACGGAAGAACTCTGATGAGGCTGATCTGGTCCCTGCCAAGGAAGCAAGGTCAAGTGCCAGCAGGCTGTCATATCCTTCTATGAGGAAGGGCCGACGTGGCATTCTTACCCCTCAGAGGATGATGACAAAAAAGATGGTAAGAATTAACTTTCTTGAATACCAGCCCCTGTCACATCTGACTGGGTTTCAAGTGGGGAAAGAAGGTGTTCTCCTTGACGCCATAAAGGTGGCTCGAGATGTCCTTTGAAGAGCCAGGATAGTTTGTGTGCCCTACAGCAGCCCAAGGGCTTCAAAGCTGCACACCCATCCGGTGGAGGGGAAGGAGGGTCAGTGTTTCAAGGCAACCCGTTCTGAACTTTGCTTAAAAAAAAAAAAAAGCAAAGGGCCTTCTATGAAGGACAAAAAGTAGAACGGGATGTGGGAGAGCAAGAGATACTGTAGATCTTCAAAGAGCATCTCCACAACCCACACAGCCTTCTTCCCAATGGTGTTAACTCTGCATTTTTACAGCATAGCATGTGTGTAAGCTAAGCTAAGTCACTTCAGTCGTGTGTGACTCTCTGTGACCCCATAGATGGCAGCCCACCAGGCTGCGTCGTCCCTGGGATTCTCTAGGCAAGAACATTGGAGTGGGTTGCCACTTCCTTCTCCAAAGCATGAAAGTGAAAAGTGAAAGTGAAGTCGCTCAGTCGTATCAGACTCTTAGCAATCCTATGGATTGCAGCCTACCAGGCTCCTCCATCCATGGGGTTTTCCAGGCAAGAGTACTGGAGTGGGGTGCCAATGCCTTCTCCAAGCATGTGTGTAGTTTTGGGCTATTACTGGTGTATTATTTGGGGTGGGTGGGGTGGGGTGGGAAAGAAGGGAGATGGGTTAGGATCATTTTTGTTAAAATTTGGGGAAACGGTGAAACAAAGGAAAGAACAACTAATGATGATTGGGTTCTGTGTCCAGAATATTGTATCCTTTCAAAAATGTCACTGGCAACCTAAATGAGGACTGTGAGAGGCTGTTTAAAAGCTGTGAATGCCTGAAACTTAGAAGCCAAGGTATTCCCTGCCTGAGCGTAATGCTGTTCCCAACAAAGGAATAAGAAGCTACCAAAGGTGCCATTTGGGGGATGGAAACTGGTTGAGGAGGAAAAGTCTTACTGGAGTGTGTACACAGGCAGATCACTCTGTCTTAGAGGTGCTATTCATGAAACTGACAAGAAGACCCTTTCTTTTCCTATTGTGAAGTTACAAATATCAGCTTCTCCATCCAAGCCACTGGGGAAGTATTTAGGGAAGGGCAGAGAGTGGTATAGGAAGTGAGTTAGTAGGGAAAGACAAGGGCTGGTGCTCATAGGGTGGAAAACTCTTGGAGCCTCTGCTTTTTGAACTCTGAAACCATCGGTGGCAGGGTTCAGGCACTGACAGCCCAAGTTCAAGAGCTGAATGATTTCAAAAGCCCTGGTCTCAGGAGAAGATAAATTTTCATACTGGGGCAGTGGTTCACTTTAAAACAAATTTTTAATCCTAAGAATTAACTAAAATCCAAAACGCTGTCTTGAGTCATGAGATCCATCAGTTGTTGACATCGTCTTGATCTGCATCTAGAACTCTATTGTAATTTTTAGGCGTGTGTTAGGTTTTTGTGAAAACTTTCATTTAAATGTAAACTTCATATCAACACTGTCAGTTTTTTGTCTTAATAAAACTATATACATTTATTAAAAAAAAAAAAAAACTATATTCAACATCCTGTGATAAACCAGAATGGAAAAGAAAATGAAAAAGAATATGTATGTGTAACTGAGTCACTCTACTGTGCAGCAGAAATTAACACAACATTGTAAATCAAGCATATTTCAATAAAATAAACTGAAAAAAACCCGCTGGGCCTAACCCTCTGAGAGCCTGAGCCTGTGGGTCTGGGGTGGGGCTGAGAGTCGGCAAGCTCCCGGGCGAGGCTGACGCTCCAGGTCGCTAAGAAGCCAGGTGTATCAGGGCTGGGCCACAAGGCCTGCGCTCCAGGTCACTAAGAAGCCAGGTGTATCAGGGCTGGGCACAAGGCCTGCACAAGGTGTGAAGCGCTTCTGTCTCTGCTTGGGCAAGCCTGCCCGTGAGGGATGAGGCCCCTGCTGCACTTAGGACCTTTGTATCCTTGGGCGTTGTTTCTTCAGTTGGAAGGAAGAAGGGCTGTCTAGACGGGTGGGCAGTAGTTTCACAACTTACCAAGGTACCCACTCGGACCCCTGCCTTTGTATTTGTAAACTGATCCCTGGTGCTCTGCTGCCCCCCAGTGGCGGGCAATTCTGCACCACCTCCTTTGGGAGGTGCCCCTCGATTGCTGACTGTAGGCAGGGGTGCCTGCTCCCTGACCCAGAACCAGGGTCCTCATACTTGGTTTTCCTTGGGAACTGATCTGTTGTCAGTCATTTACACTTTAGTAAGAGTAAGTTCAAGTCCTTGCACTTCGTTCCAGCAGAGAGTGCCACCTGAACTCCAAAGCTCATACTGGAGGATAGGAATGCTTTGCCGCTGGCTTTAAGTTTTATGTACCCGAGAAGGGCAGGTAGGGTCCTTCCGAGAACAGAGGGCAGCTGTCTCCTCTGACCCTGGAAGGTAGGAGAAGCTGGCCGTGGCCCTGCTCCCAGCTCTGGGAGCTCCAAGCTGGAGGGGCGGGTGTGCACTTTGCATCTGCCTTGAGAGATAGACACCAGCCAAGGCCACAGACACCAGCGGGGGCTCAGATAGGCTACAAGCTTTCCTACCTTCATTACTGGCCAGTGAAGAAACTGGAAGACACTTGAGTGGTTGGCCCTGGAATTCTATGGACCCAGAACTCAGGGAGGCAAGAGCTAAAGGGGGTGTGAGGTGACCCGCACATCGATGACACTTAAAACTCTTAGAAGGTGGGTCTAAGAGGAGGGAAGAGGCCCAGGGCTGGGCATAAACGGAGAAGGACAGGAGCTGGCAGGAGAGGCCAGGGAGGGTGAGGAACTGCGAGGGGTGAGGACTGTAAGTGTTGACTGACAGATGCCAGATGGAAGTGTGCGGTCTCAGAAAAACGCGCCGTTTGATCAGCCACTTTGCTGGCTGTGGGGCAAAGCCTGACTGCTTGGAGACAGGGCCAGGGATCCAGCCTGCGGCTCCGTCCTGGGGGGTGGACTTGAACTCGGGCATCTTCCCTGTCCTTCTGCTTGAAGGCCAATTTTGAAGGATGTGGCCACAAGTCAAAGAATGTCTGGGGCCACCGGGAGCTGGAAGGACCCTCCCCTGGATCCTCCCAAGAGAGCTGACCCTGCCCACACCTTGATTTTGGACTTTTGGCCTCCAGACTGTGGGAGAATATATGTTTGCTGATTTAAGTCACCCAGTTTGGGTAATTTGCTATGGCAGCCCTAGGAAACTAATATGACATGGTATCAATGTATCCACATGTGTGTGGATGCTAAATTGCTCCAGGCTTGTCCATCCCTTTGTGACCCTATGGATTGTACCCCGCCAGGCTCCTCTGTCCACAGGATTCTCCAGGTAAGAATACTGGAGTGGGTTGCCATGCCCTCCTCAGGGGATCCCCTCGACCCAGGGGTCTAACCCAAAACTCTTCCGTCTCCTGCATTCTTTACCAATAGAGCCACCTGAGAAGCCCTTTTATCTCTATACGTACATAGATACAAAATAGCCTCTCGTGTGTGTGTGTGTGTGTGTATATAAAACGTATCATGTAATGAGAGTTTACTATCTCCACCAGTGCTTTTCAAAGTGTGGTCCAAGGAACCCCTGTACGGTCTGGATACCTCATCAAACATGAAGATTCCTCCCAGACCTCCAGGATCAGGCTCTCAGGCGTGGCCCCCAGCTGGCTATTTTATGACAGCTTCCAGGTAATTCGGAAGGACCTGGAGGCCTGGGACCCCCAGTGGCCCCTGGATGCGGTCATGAGGGTGGCCTGAGGGCAGTGGGAGGAGATTCCTCACTGAGGGCCCGGGAATGCATCCAAGGAGAGCAGGAGGGACAAGGACAGGCTGTTCTGTGGATGGGAGGTGGCCGGCGTCCCTGCCTCGAGGCTGGTGTGTGTTGTGGGCCCAGAGGTTTGGGGTCACGAGGACCCAGCCCCTCCCCCACTGCAGCTGCCTGCAGGAGGAGCCAGGAGCACAAAGGCTGTTTGACGTGGCCTCCTGATGTTTCGGCAGCTGCTCCGTGTCAGGCTGCTCCAGGAATTCCAGGGCCCAGGAAAGAGGTCGGGGCTGACATCCCAGGAGCAGCTGGTGGGATGGCCACAGGCCCATCTGGAAGGTTCGAGGCCTCAGGGAACACTTATGTGACGGGCTTAAAGGGAAAGTTTGGAAGTTAGCTTAGGGGCTGAGGACAAAGGAGCTCCCCATACAGTGGGCTGAGGGTCCGGGAAGCCCCTTCAGTCCAGTGCCTGCCACGAGGACCCTCTCTCATCCCTCAGGCCCCCCACAGCCCCCACGGGCTCCATGCTGTCAGGGAAGGAAGGACAGAGGGGTGTGTGTAACCTCCCCTTTTGCCCTGTCAGCCTGGCAGAGGGCTGCACACAGTAGGCGCTCACGAGAGTTTGCTGAGTGAACGCGTGCACACATGGACAGTTTCTGCTCTGGGGAGGGGGCGGTTTCTCGGGGGGGTGGTCTCTGACCAGCAGCTCAGCACCCCCTGAGAGATTAGTAGAAATGCAGTTTCCTGGGGCCCCCCAGATCTCTTAAATCAGAAACTCAGAAGGTGGGTGACAAGCTGTGTAATCATCAGGGGTCCTGCTGCCCCCGGCGTGGAACTACTGTGCAGTGTGGTGATGGTCACCCCGGCTGAGTGCCAGATCGCCCTCAGAGCTCACCACACAAAACCAAGGCCAAGCTCTCCACAGACTGGCTGAGCAGAGTCCCTGGAGGGGCCAGGCACACTGGATCACAGGATCCAGTGATCCTCTGGGGCAGCCAGGCTGGGACCCACACAGAGCCTGCGAAGTGACACGGATCCAAATTTGGATTCAAATCCTGGCCCCGCCTCTTGACAGCTGAGAGACTTGGGGCAACCAAGTGAACGGCCCCCGCCTCAATGTCTTCGTAAGAACACAGGGGACGGTGAGGACAGGACCTTTCCCGCAGGCGTCAGGGAGGCGACTGTGTTTGCTTCTGTCGCGCGTTTCCAGCGGCACCGGGTACACAGTGCCTAGGAAGCGGCAGTGACAGCGGTACTGTCCCACTATCATTGTTGCCACTGGTATTACTTCGCAGCCACGCGTTCCGGGAAACAGACTCACTCAGAAGGACGATGCAGAGGGTGGGGTGCAGTTATTACACCGGCGGCCCAAGGCAGAGTCTCCTCTTAGCCAAGGACCCTGACCCGTTTTTCTGAAAACCTTATATACCCTAAGTGTATGTGCCAAACCCACCTCCCCACATTCCCTGAAACTAGTCTGAACAAAGGAAAAGAAAGATACAATCAAAGCCTAGGTAGTTAACAGGGGACAATTATCAGTAGGCCGGTGGTCATACCCCAATAAGCATAATAGAATTTATGATTCTCTTCGGTTACACAGATAATTAGGGTATTCTTTTAGGCAAGAGACAGTCTAGGTACGAGTCCTGGGGCTCTTCCGTGCAGGGGGCCTGGTTTTCCAGTTGGTATGTCGTTTCCACAGATACTGGGCATAGAGCTCAAAGTCCACCGTCCGGCCCAAGGTGGAGTCCTGCTTTCAAGATGGAGCCTGTTCTGTCTGTTTCCTCCTTCATTCCCCACTCCTGATGCTCTTAACTCATAGTATGAGCACCATTCATAGGGATATATTGCACCCTGACTCTCCGACCTCTAATTTGGGAGAACGTCATCAACCTTTGGGTTACAAAGTTCATAATGCATTGTAAAATAAAGGGTCCACAAAGCAGAACTATCAAGGCAGCTATAACAATGGGAAATACAGTTTTCCACCAATCACCCTTCATCCAAGATAGGACCGAAGTCCAACAAGGAAGATTATCATCAGACATAAATTTTACCTGACCTTTCGTGACAGCTAGGGTGGCTGATATATAGCCAGATAAATCAGGAATACAGACATAACATTCAACTTTAATCATAGCACAGGTCCCTGTTTGTACTGAAACTCTGGTTAGTCTCAAGATGATACCAGCAAGTCCTTGTAGCAGCAATTGATTGCAGAGCTTCCCCTCTGTTTCTTCTTTAAGATGATCTTGGTTTCACGGGGCTCAGTGGGGGCCTGTTGTGTAGTCCACTCGGCGTCCTCCGGGTCTGCGTGGTATGCTCTCCTCACCGTCATGTGGTGGATCCACACCTGCAACTTTAACTGCAGTAGGGCTGGTCAGAACAACAGTATATGGACCCTTCCAGTGTGGGGCCAAGGAGTCGTGTTTCCAGGCTTTGACCACACCTGATCCCTGGGCACAAATTTGTGAATCTGTTCCCCAAGGGGGGATGGCACCCTTTCTTGTACAAACTTCAGTTCAGTTCAGTTGCTCAGTCGTGTCCGACTCTTTGCAACCCCATGAATCGCAGCACGCCAGGCCTCCCTGTCCATCACCAACTCCC
>NW_011494867.1:10444703-10450286 GCF_000754665.1 Bison bison bison | reverse complement strand
CAAATTTGTGAATCTGTTCCCCAAGGGGGGATGGCGCCCTTTCTTGTACAAACTTAGTTACCTGATTTATCACCTGGTAAGGTGTTCCTTACCCAGTTGTTCCATCTGCTGTGAAATCTCATCTCCCCTTACCTGAGGCAAATTTGTTGGCACCTGTTTTATTATGGGAGGGGGCCTCCCATATACAATTTTGTATGGAGAAGAGCCTTGGGACTGTGGCGTCATCCTGAGTCTGAGCAGAGCTGTTGGAAACAAGTCCACCCAGGAAGAGTCAGTCTCTTATGATCCACTTGGAGACTGTCGCTTTAAGTGTCCAGTTGGTTCCTTCCACCATCCCAGGACTCGGGGGCCTATATGTTGTATGTAATTTCCACTTGGTTTAAAGGCTGCTTACTTGCTATACTAAATCAGTTACGAAAGCCGATCCAGTGCCGGTAGGAAATCCAAATCTGGGAACTACCTCCCTAAGCAGACACCAGGCTACTGCTGATGCTCTTTCAGTCCGGGTAGGAAAAGCTGCTACCCATCCCGAGAAAGTACATATTATGACCAGCAAGTAATGGTAGTGTCGGTGAGGTTTCATTTCAGTGAAGTCCACTTCCAGGTGTTCAAAGGGCAGTGTGCCTTTTACCTGAGTCCCTGGAGGTTTCTGTCTGTGCCGAGAGGCAGCATTGACCTGTGAGCAGGCAGGGGGCCTGGTTTTCCAGTTGGTATGTCGTTTCCATAGACACTGGGCATAGAGCTCAAAGTCCACAGTCCGGCCCAAGGTGCAGTCCTGCTTTCAAGATGGAGCCTGTTCTGTTTCCTCCTTCATTCCCACCATGATTATGATCACTACTATTACTACTGCTATCATTACCTCCTACCATCACTATTATTACCGTAACTACAAAAGACTCTGATGCTGGGAGGGATTGGGGGCAAGAGGAGAAGGGGACGACAGAGGATGAGATGGCTGGATGGCATCACTGACTCCATGGACGTGAGTCTGAGTGAACTCCAGGAGTTGGTGATAGACAGGGAGGCCTGGTGTGCTGCGATTCACGGGGTCACAAAGAGTCGGACACGACTGAGTGACTGAACTGAACTGAACCATTATCACTGCTATTAATCCCTTGGTCAGGAAGATCCCCTGGAGGAGTAAATGGTAACCCACTCCAGTATTCTTGCCTGGAGAATCTCTTGGACAGAGGAGCCTGGTGGGCTACAGTCCATGGGGTCGCAAAGAGTCAGAGATACTGAAGCAACTTAGCACACATTGTTACTATTACTATTACTATTAATATTATTGTCACTGTTATGATAACCATTGTGTTACTATCATTACTAGTCTTTTTATCATTGCTAGTATTAATGGTGATACCATAACTATTACTACTACATTGCTACTACAATTTCTATTTTGACTACGGTTAGTACTATCACTGTTAGTATTCCAGCTACTATGACTGTTATTGCTCTGCTACTATTTTGTCAAGGCAGAAGCACTCTGTCCTCCAAACTTCTTCAAGGAGGGACAACCACCTCTCGCGCAAGCTGAGATTTGGACTTTTGGAACAGGAACCTGACTAAAAACCCAACACTCTGCAGAACCAAAGGGGTCAGGGTCCTCCCAGGTCTCCAGTGCTGCAGTGCCAGGCTGTGCCCGGCGGGGAGGGAAGCCCTTTGGAAATCAACGGCTGGAGGCTGCAGGGACCTGGAGTGCAGCCCCCTCCCCGACATCTGCATCTGGGGGTTAATCTCCAGGAATGGAGTCACGATCTTCCCCAGACAGTCAGGGGTCCCCCTGCGCCAGACTCAATCCTGCAGGCTCATGTTTTAAAGCGTTTCAACCTTTTGTCGTTCCTGAGCAAACAGACTGGATTTACTGGGAAGGCTGCTTCCAAGGGGCTCTTCCTGACCCAAATCCTATCTTCCTGGGGCCAGATGTGAAACAAAACAGAGCAGCTGTCCGGCCTTTTGAAGCCAGGGAAGGGAACACTTCATTTTTTTTTTTAATATAAATTTATTTATTTAATTGGAGGCTAATTACTTTACAATATTCTATTGGTTTTGCCATACATCAACATGAATCCGCCACGGGTGTACACGTGCTCCCCATCCTGAACCCCCCTCCCACGTCCCTCCCCATCCCATCCCTCTGGGTCATCCCAGTGCACCAGCCCCGAGCATCCTGTATCCTGCATCGAGCCTGGACTGGCGTTTTGTTTCACATATGATACTATACATGTTTCAATGCCAGTCTCCCAGATCATCCCACCCTAGCCTTCTCCCACAGAGTCCAAAAGACTGTTCTAGACTTCTGTGTCTCTTTTGCTGTCTCGCATACAGGGTTATCATTACCATCTTTCTAAATTCCATATATATGTGTTAGTACAGTACTCTTGCCTGGAAAATCCATGGATGGAGGAGCCTGGTAGGCTGCAGTCCATGGGGTCGCTAAGAGTCAGACATGACTGAGCGACTTTACTTTAGCTTTTTACTTTCATGCATTGGAGAAGGAAATGGCAACCCACTTCAGTGTTCTTGCCTGGAGAATCCCAGGGACAGGGGAGCCTGGTGGGCTGCCGTCTATGGGGTCGCACAGAGTTGGACACGACTGAAGCGACTTAGCAGCAGCAGCAGCATACTGTATTGGTGTTTTTCTTTCTGGCTTACTTCACTCTGTATGATAGGCTCCAGTTTCATCCATCTTATTAGAACTGATTCAAATGTATTCTTTTTAATGGCTGAGTAATACTCAACTGCGGGAAGATGTTGAGCGCATGCAGCTAGTTTGCTTTACAAGTTTTCTTTGGGAGAACAGGAGAAAACATGACATTGAACTTACAGAAGAAAACGGCAACGAGCTTATAACATTTGGAGTGCTACACACCTGGATTCAACAAATGGAGCAAGAACTGCTTTCAGAGGAAATGGGGGCTGAGCCTGGCTGGCAGATCCTGATGGAAACGGAGAGGTTAAGCTATGCAGTGCCAGCTACGGGAACTTTTCTGCTCTGACCAGCTAGACTTATTCTCTGGGAAAAAATGAAACACTACCTCCATCAGAGGCTGGACTGTCCTAGAACTGATGAAATACACATCCCTTTTCATGTGTGGTTTTCCCTAATTATTGTATTAGTACATGGTCATTAACAATTATTTGGGAAACAGAAAAGCAGAAAGTCGAGAATCCTGTGTGCAGAGAAAACCTCTGTTAATCTTCGGTGAATTTCCTTTCAGTCTTTTTTTCCATACATTTAAAAACAAGGACAATATTGTACTGTAAGCTACGTTTTGTACTTTTTAAGTTTATGATGACAAAGAGTTTTATTTCCCCCTCTCACATGAGTTACCTGGACGAGCAGACACCGCCTGGCCCAATTCTCTAAGCCGGACACCTGGAGGCAACTGTGACTCTGACTTCTCCTTCTGCCCAAACCTGTGAACCCGAGTCCTGTCAGGATGGTCCGTTCAGTATCTCTCAACCCATCCACCTTTCTCCATCCCCTCAGCCCAGAGAGTGGGAAGCACTTCAGAAATATTTGGCTGAGGCCTCTCACCAGGGGTGGGCGACAGCCTCCTCCCTGGCTCCCACCCTCAACTCCAACAAGCTGTTCTCCACAATGTCGGCAGAACACACTTTCAAAATGCAAATCTGATCACCATCACCCCCTGATTAAAACCTCAACTGCTGTAGCCAATTGCTCTTAGGATAAACACCGGACTCCTTCTCCAGGAAGCCTCCCTGACTGCACACACAAGCACTCCCACTTCATAGCACCACATAACCCCACCACCGACTGCCATTCTCCTGGGTGTCAATGGGCCCACCATCCGGCCTCCCTGAATCATGGCGCCCTGGGAAGCTCCCTATTGTCAGTGCTCAGCCAAGAGCAAGCACTCTGAGAATACATCTGCGTTAGATGAGTGAAAAAGCACTCTGAGAATACATCTGCGTTAGATGAGTGAAAGCAATCCATCAACACAGTACTAGAGCAGCCTTATCATTCACGTCGTGTTTCAGGGTATGTGATCACCCAGTGCAGCACATCTCTGTATGGCCACAAAATTTTGGCATGGCCATCTTAAATGCTGAGGATGCCATGACACTCCAATGTCATTATTCAGGGGAGAGATCTGGTTCTCAGTCTACAGAATTTCTAGGGAAATAGCCCAGCAAAAATAACTCAGTTTGTCTCAGGGACTGGTCTCCAGTCCCTGAAAATCCTGTTAGTTATCTGCATCCTTGCCTCCTGGGCATGGAAGGAGGGATGTCCCCTCTCCTGGAGTCAGGAGATGCAGTGGTCCTTTGACCATGCTAATCACTGAGGACCATTATCAGTGACGGAGCCTCCTGGGGCCGTTTTGAAAGGCAGCTTGCCCAGGTAAGCTGAGGCCACAGGTCCAGCCTAAACACAGAAGCCGCTGGAATCTTTCCAGGTGCCAGCCTCTTAAATCCCTCTCCCCAACTGTACTTTGGGGTTAGATCCCTGAAGCCCCTGCAGCAGACACACCAAGAGGCCACCGTGGGGTGAATGTGGAGTCTGAGACCCATCCCTGCTGACACCTTAGGAGTTTCCTACTGTTTCCTAAGGTTTGCCATCCCTGTCTTCTTGGTTAAAATAATGATTTTCTTCCGAAGGGCAGGTGGTTAAGTCTGTGACTCACTTTTGGCAAAGCAACGAGGGGAAAAACCACCACACAGTCTGGAAGGAGTGGAGCCGGCCAGAGAAGGAGACTGGACCTCATTCCTCGGTATCTGGGCCACAGAGGGAGAAAATGAGGTGTTTCAGTCTCAAAACGACCGTCATTCTGATCAACACCACCGCTGTCCTTATAAAGCCGTCCAACCCTGAGCCAAGGCTGCGGCACCACTGGTGCCGGTGTTTTAGGGACAAGACGGAGGCCCAGACTCGAGACATCAGGCTTCTAAGCGGCAGGGCTATGCATCTGGCTCCTTACCTGGGCATCTGGTCTGCGGTGCTCTCCCGCTCCCCGGACATCCCGGCAGCTCTGGCAGGTAGAAGGCTGAGAAGTTGAGAGGGCAGGTTGAGTGGCCCGATTTTCCCCTTGGAGTGATCTCTCCAATTTCATTATCAGGGGAGAAACCTGGCTCTTAAGATTATGGAATTCTGGGGAAATAGCTCCGCAATAAGTGGAGACTGGAGACAGTGGTGCCTGAAAATCCTGCTGGTTATCTACATCCTGGCCTCCTGGGAATGGAAGAGGCAGCCCCTACCCCAGATGTCCCCCCTCCTAGAGCTGTCTCCGGTTCCCATAGATGCCACCCTTCTCACTTACAGGAAGGTGGGGCAGTGAGGATCCCAGGGCCAGCATGTCCCAGCCATGGCACCTGTTTTGGGGCAAGTTAATTACACACCTGGAGCCTCAGTTTTCCCACCTGTAAAATGGGCTCAGGACACCTAACTCACAGACTTGCTGGGAAGCATTTTGCCCCTTCTCCTCTCCTAGCTTTTTCCTCTTCCTTTGGATCTTGGTGTAAACTATCTCCACCTAGAAGCCTTCCTGCTCCCACCCTGCTCCAGACTACTGGGTCCCTGAGCCCCTCTCCTCCCACCCTCCTCCCCTTGTAATTCCT
>NW_011494867.1:10423212-10444603 GCF_000754665.1 Bison bison bison | reverse complement strand
TTGTAATTCCTGTCCTGTGTCTGTTGCTTCCCTGAAGGTGGGGGCAGGGTCTCTCTCACTGACCCACCAGGGTCAGCGCTAGAGCCCAGCATGTAGTGAGTGGATGCTTCTGGCATCTCTCGAGCTAGGAGGAGGAGGATAAGGACATCCAAACCATCCGAGGAATGGGCCACCCACTTGAGCAGGACAGTCTCCAGTGCCCTGGCGGGCGGGGGGGGGGGGGGCGGACCAAGCCGGCATGAGCGTGTTTCAGGGTTGGAGGAAATCGAGAACCTGAAAGAGCAGTGCTGGGATACAGCGTGACATCACAGGTTTGGGGCTGCTTACTCATTTTTTAGTTATTATTTTTTGTAACTTTTTATTTTGGTATAAATTCAACAGACAGGTTGCAAGAATATAAGGGATTCCTGTGTACCCTTCACCCAAATTCACCACCACTGACATTTCGCCCTATTCTTTCTCTCTCTATGTGTTCATGTAAATACCATACATATGTAAGTTGCAGACATCGGCCCCCTTTCTCCCTAAACACTCTGGTGTGTATTTCCCAAGAACATGACTTTCTATCACCCAAATACAATAAAATGATCAAAATCAGGAAATTTAACATTTTAACGGAATATAATACAGGGGAACCTCCAAGATGTTGCTGGCTTGACTCCAGGCCACTGCAATAAAGCAAATATTGCAACAAATCATACAAATATTTTGGTTTCCTGCTGCTTATGGAAGTTATATTTCCACTATGCTGTAGTCTGTTGAGCATGCAATAACATTATGTCTGAAAACACAATGTTATGTGCCTTAATGTAAACATATTTCATTGTTTTAACATTCTAATCATCACCTGGGCCTTCAGAGAGTCCTCCTCTGTTTGCTGGTGGAGGGTCTTGCCTCAGCACTGATCTGCTGACCGACAGGGTGGTGGCTGCAGCAGTTTCTTAATATGAGACACCAGTGAGGCTGGCTGCAGTGACTGACTTTGGTGAACAGCTTCTCTGAAGCTTGCAGTGCTGCTGGACAGCATCTGGCCCACAACAGAACTTCTTTCAAAATTGGAGTCAGTCCTCTCAAACCTGTTTTATCAACGAAGTTGAGGTCGTAGTCTAAATCCTTTGTTGTCATTTCAGCAGTCTTAACAACATCTTCACAGGAATGGATTCCATCTCACGAAACCACTTCCATGTCGATCCATAAGGAGAATCTCCTCTTCAAGTTTGATCATGAAATTGCGGCAATTCAGCCACATCTTCAGGCCCCACTGCTAGTTCTCTTGCTGTTCCCACCACATCTGCAGCTAATTCCGCCACTGTATTTTGAACCCCTCAAAGTTGTCCATGAGGGCTGTGTATTTTGATACTTGAACCTCTTCCCAAGAATCATGAATGTTCTTAATGGCTGTCTCATCGCCTGCACTGAACGTCTGCTATTCACCGCAGGGCCGTCACGCATGAACTGAGCTAGTGCTTCTGCACGGTGCACTGTGTCACCAGGCACTGTTATGTTACAGAGATGGCGTCTTTCCTTCAACCTCACGAACCACTTCTGCAGCTTCCTCACCTCTCAGCCTTCGCAGAACTGGAGAGAGTAGGGGTCTTGCTCTGCATTAGGCTTTGGCTTCAGGGAACGTGGCTGGTCTGATCTTCTATCCAGACTGCTCAAACTTCCTCCGTATCAGCAGTAAGGCTGTTTCACTTTCCTATCATCCATGTGTTCACTGGAGCACCCATTTAATTTCCTTCAGGAACTTTCCCTTTGCATTCACAACTTGGCTAATGGTTTGGTGTGAGAAGACTAGCTTTTGGCTTGCCTTGGCTTTCACTAAGCTTGTTTCCAGCTTTTGATTTAAAGTGAAAGACGTTTGACTCTTCCTTCCACTTGAACACCGAGAGATCACTTCAGGGTTATTAACTGGCCTAATTACAATATTGTATCTCAGGAACAGGGAGGCCCAAGGAGAAGGAGAGACAGGAGAACACCTGGTCACGGAGCAGTCAGAATACACACGACATTCATGAATCAAATCTGCCTTCTAGTATGGGCGTGGTTCATGGTGCCCAAAACAACTGCAATAGTCACATCTAAGACCACTGATCACCATAAAAATATAGCAATAATGAAAAAGTTGGAAATACTGAGAGAATTATCAAAATATGACACAGAAACAGGAAGTGAGCAAATGCAGATGGAAAAATGGCACGTGACAGACGCAGGGTGGGCTTTCCTGGTAGCTCGGCTGGTGGACAATCTGCCTGCAAAGCAGGAGACCCGGGGTCAACTCCTGAGTCGAGAAGATCCCCTGGAGAAGGGCAGGCTACACACGCCAGTATTCTTGGGCTTCCCTGGTGGCTCAGATGGTAAAGAATCCGCCTGCAGTGTGGGAGACCTGGGTTCGACTGCTGGGTTGGGAAGATCCCCTGGAGAAGGGCATGGCAACCCACTCCAGTATTCTTGCCTGGAGACTCCCACGGACAGAGGAGCCTGGCAGGCTACAATCCATGAGGTCGCAGAGAGCCAGACACGACTGAGCGACTAAGGACAGCACACAGACCCAGGGTCACCGCAAATCAGCAATCTGTGAAAAATGGATATTCACAAGGCGCGATCAAGTGAAGAGCAATAGACCAAGGCTGGCCTGTACTGCTGGGGTCTCACAGTATGAACGCATTCTGCGTGCTCTAGTATACCTCATTACTCCTATCTAACCCACCGCTCACTCTCAAGGTCATCTCAGCGACACCGCTAAGAAGCCTTTATTTCCTGGGTCCAGGACTCTCCAGAGACCTATCCCCCTTCACTTTTCCCCTATTTTATTCAGAATCACTGAAGGAGGTAGGCGGGGTGAACATGGGGAAGGAGGCCTTACAGAAACAAATCCTCTTCTCTGAGCTGAGGAAGCAGCCTGCGGCTCCGGCTTGCAGGTCTCCCCCAAAGGGAACTCAAATTCTCCCCCTTCCATCTGTGTGGGCTCAGTTTACAACCACATGTCTTCACCTGCAGCCCAGGGCTCCTGAAACTGGAAAAAGGGGCCAGGCTTGCATGGACTTCTCCTGAACTAGTCTGGTCAGTTTCGCATTCATTCATTCACTCACTCACTCATTTATCCACCTGTTCCTGGTATGATCACTTCTTGTTGCTCAGTTATTTTTATAACCTTTCACTTGTTATTGTGATGTTATCGACACACTTACAGGGCTTTCTTGGCTATTATCCATCAGCCTTTATTAAATAGTCCAGTCCTTTATTAAAAATTGTTTCAAACATGTTACACACACTATCTCACTGACTCCTCATGATCGCTCTGAGACAAGAACTTATGTCTCTTGTACAGTTAAGGAAATGGAAGCACAGAGAGGTTAAGGAACTTGCTCAAAGTCACATAGCTGCAAGAGGCCCCAACAGGACTCCACCCCGGGAGCTCCTCATTCTTCAGTTATACTCCCTTGTCTGATGATACAGATGGGGGCGGGGGTGAAAAATAGACTTTCGAGATGGTGAGAGGCTGATGCTCATGCAGTTGGGGGATGAAAACCAGCACAGGCGCATGTGAGGTGTGTGATGAGTCTCTAAGGCAGGTGGGTCTCCCACTGGAGCTCAGAGAGGGTTCTGCAAGGCCAACTACACTCAGCAGGTGGAGTGGAGCTGGGATCCAGCCTAGGTCCAGGGTTCTGGTGTGTATCTGGCTGCTGTGTGTCCCAAGTCAGCAGTGGAGGTCACAGAGTGGCATCTGGGTTCTACAGGAAGGTCTGGCCAGAACCTGGTTCTGCCTCTTGTCAGCATGACTTTGGCCAAACGATTTAAGTCAGGCCTCAGTTTCTTCATCTGACAAGTGGGCCTGGTAATAATTCTTAAGTCTTGGTGTTGTTGTGAAGACAACCCACAGCATCTTAGCAGGCTCAGCTCAACAAAGAGTAGCAAATGGGGCCCTTCATTTTGACACTGCGCCGTGTCTGTTACCTTCCTGAAGTTAGCCGGGGGAAGGCTCAGGAAAGGAGGGAGGGGAGGGGGTGGCAGTATGGTTTGAATTAAGCTGTTTATATGCACCCCAGTTCAGTGACAAATGGCTGTAGTGACGGAAGAGCGTGGTTTCAATTTTCCATCTGGGAGCAGACGTCTCGTGGCTCTGCCAGCCTCGTCCACAAGTAGGCAGGTCATCCCAGCGGCCTTGGGAGCCATGGACAGTGGCTCTCTATCCACATGCTCACTCCCAGCCAGGCTGCCCTGCCACCAGGCTGGTGGGGGAGGAAAACTGTCCTTGCCAACCCCACTCAGGCCTCCCCTGGACAAGGTGCTGGGCTACACTGGGCCTGTTTCCTCATCTGTAAATGGGGTATTGTAGGGTTGTGGTGAGGAATAAACAGGGGATGCCCATGAGGTGTGAGGAGTTTTCCAGCCACCCACTCCTATAAGTAACTTGACCTTTCGATCTCAAGTCCTGCCCATGCCTAGTGAACTTGGTAGAATAAAATCAGTCATTCAGGGAAAAGCATCCTGGTTTTTGCTGTCATTTCAAGTTTAAATTGGTTCATTCAGAAGGCCCTGCTTCTCCTTGAGGTGGCGTTTAATGGCCTTTAAAACTGGAATCAGAGCCCAAACCTCCTTGGCTCAGGTCCCACTCGCAGCCCCGGTTTCTCTGAGCTGAGTCCCAGCCCTTCCCACAGCCTCAGGGCTGTCCTGACCGCTCTGGACTCTGGCCTCCCCTCCCCTGCCCCTGCTCTCCCTCCCTCCAGCTTCGGTGGGGTCCCTCGGACCAGGCGCTCTGACTCCCCAGCACCCTGGGGCTCGCTGCTGCCTCCACCTGGGACGCGCCGCCCCTTTGCAAGGTGCCTTCCTGACCACTCAGGGTAGAACACCGACAGCCCCTGCCTCAGTGCTCCCCGCCCCCTTCAGGGTTTATCTTGACAGCACTTCTCACCAGCTGATATACGTGTGTAACTTGTCTTAATGCCTGCCTTCCCTACAGGAAGGCAAGCTCCACGTGGGAACAGACACATTTGTATCTGCTGTGTCTTCATCGGTGGTGTCTCCAGGACCCAGACAGTGCCTAGCACAGAGCAGGTGTTCAATTCTGAATGTCAGGTGGATGGAGGGATGGACAGACAGTGGATAAACAGATGGTAGATGATGGATGGACAGATTGTAGACGATGGATGACAGATGGAGGGTGGGTGGGTGGATGAATGGATGGGAAGATGAGTAGATGGTAGATGATGAATGGATGTGTAGGTGACTGTCTTCAGTCTGCAGGCTGGGGAATTCTGCAAATTCTGGAAGGAAGTGGGGAACAAGACCCTTCTCCGCTCCAGTTTCCAGAATTGATCTGGGGGTTTCCTCTCTTTTTCCCCACCTGACTCCAGCACAATGAGAGGCAGGCACAGATGGCCCTTCACAGCACTCACAACTTATTTAAGCAAAAAATGGACCATTACAAGAATGTTGTGGATTCCCAAGAATCTCAAGGAGAGCTGGAGGCACAGGCGGGAGCATTCTGCAGCCAGAGACCACCCCACAGAAAGGCCTGGTGGGGGTGGGACCTACCTGCTGGGTGACTGCCATGCGGCCCAATGGGACTGGAGTCCAGACGCTCCTGTTAGGCCCCGAAACACAGGCAACCCAGTCCACTATAAACTGCAGATAAACAATAGCATTTTAGTAAAGGTATGCTGCATGCAATAGTTTAATGTTCTTATTCTGTCTAAATCTGGCACCCCCACCTGCTGTCCCTGAAGCCCCTACAGCTCCCCGAGAAAAGTCTCTAGACACCAGCTCCCTCACATCAGAGGCTCCCAGTCTGAAGTCATACAGACACATCCTAGGTCTGCACCTAGCTGCAAGGCATTCTGGGAAAGCAACCGTCTCCAAGCTCCTACAGCAGGAGGGGGCTCCGCCTCCTGGGGTCGGGGACTTGCTTAGACCACGGTCAACAGCTGGGTCTGGGCTCCCACTCACCCGTTGTGTGGAGAGCCTGGGCAGGGTGAAGAACCAGATCCTGCCCAGATCTGTTGTGTGGTCCCTGAGATTTGGCTTTTGAGATCTGAACTTTTTTTTCCCTCAACCCATTTTCTCAACTAAATATGTCTATTTAGATACAATCTCCACTAAAAGGAAGTAGGGTTCCTTGGAGAAATGGCTGATTCCAGGACTAGGGCAAATTAAGTACAAGGCAAGCCAGGAACACCATGTGCCAGAAGGCTGAGCCAAAATTGATGGGGCTGTGTCAGAAGGACATAGGGCCAGCTGGAAGGGGCTCCTGCTGCTCAAATCTGGGATGACCTGAGCATGAAAATACAGAAAAAAAATGTAATCCACCACATGAAATAAGAATGAGTCCGTAACAATAAACATGAGTCTATGTTTGTATATAACATAATACACATGGAATATACATTTATAAAATACACTGCGTGAATAAATGAATGAACGGAGGAGAAGGGAAACGTTTTCCTGAGGTGAAACTGCCAACTGACAGATGTGGAAGGCACAACGTAATGAGAAGTAACATCCGATAACCATCACAAAATGCTTGTTTCAGGGAAGAATCATCACCAGATATTAAAATTGGGGACTGAAGGTTTTATGGGGGTAGGACATTTACACAGTTCCAATACATCTCGCTACAAGATAATTAAAATATTTACCACCAAAAAATATAGGCTCTTTTCAGTGGAGAAACCTGGCAGATATCATCTTAACCAAGATATCAAATTGACATAAGAGCCCCACAGCGAACAGGCACATGGCCCCTGGTATGAGGCACTAACACTTACAATATCCCTTCTGTGAGATTCCTTCCAAAAACATGTCATCTGAATCTCATAAGGAAGAAACGTAAGACAAACTTGATGTGAGGAACATTCCACAAAACACTTGGTCAGTCATCTTTTTTAAAATGTCAGCATCATAAAAGAAGAGCATAAAGTGAAGAGCTTATCCAGATTCAAGGATACTAACGAGATGAGAAAACTGAGTGTGATTCATGATCTGAGATCTTTTGCTGTAACAGACATTCCTGGACAATCGGCAAAATCTGAATAAGGTCTGCGGATTAGATTACATAATGCATCCATGTTCATTTCCCTGATTCAGATAATTACACCAGGGTTATGGAAGAAAATGCCTCCTTCGTCCGAAGAGAACATCTGTGTTCTTAGGAAACACATACTTAGGTATTTAGAGATAAAGGGGGTTTCATGTCTGTAACTCCCTCTTAAATAATTTAGAGGAGAGAGAAAGAAGATCAAGGAACAGCAGTAAGTGTTCCTATCTGGGGAAGCTGAATGAAGGGCAGAGGAGAATCCTCTGGAGTATTTCTGTGGCTTTTCTACAAGTCTGAAATAATGTCAAAAGAAAAAGAAGAAACAAAAATCTGTCTAGTAAGTCAAAAGCTAAATAAAACTCACGTCTTTGTTCCTGCTCTTCTGCTATGGCCTCCCTTCCCAGAGAAAAACAGGGGCTGCTGCCTGAAGGCTTAGGGCAGAACTTGAGGGGGAAAAAAACAAGGAATGCAAAACACATTTGTTAAAATGATGATATAAACTAACATGTATGTAGGGCTTATTATGTGCCAGGCTTCCAAATGCTTTAAGAAAAATATTAACTTGTTTGAACCTCATAACAACTATACAAAGCAGCTGCTATTACAGCTCTACTCACAATAGCCAAGACATGGAACAATCTGAATGTAAACAGATGAATGGATAAAGAAGATGCGGTACATATGGAATGGAATATTACTCAGCCATAAAAAAGAGCAAAGTAATGCCATCTGCAGCAACTTGGATGGACCTAGAGATTATCATACTAAGTGAAGTAAACCAGAGAGAAAAAGACAAATATCACATGTAGACTCTAAATTACAATACAAATGAACTTATCTATGAAACAGAAACAAACTCACAGACATAGCAGATTTGTGGTTGCCAGGGTGGAGAGGGTGAGCAAGGGATGGAGTTTGGGATTAGCCTACGTAAACTATTATATATAGAATGGATAAACAGCAAGATCCTACCGTATAGCGTAAGTGAAAGTGAAAGTGAAGTCGCTCAGTTGTGTCCAACTCTTTGCATCCCCATGGACTGTAGTCTACCAGGTTCCTTCCTCCATGGGATTCTCCAGGCAAGAGTACTGGAGTGGGTTGCCATTTCCTTCTCCAGGGGATCTTCCCAATCCAGGGATCGAGCCCGGGTCTCCTGCATTCCAGGCAGACGCTTTAACCTCTGAGCCACCAGGGAAGCCCGTATGTATAGCATAGGAAACTATATCAACATCCTGTGATAAACCATCATAGGAAAGAATATGAAAAAGGACATATATATATATATATATGTCACTTAGCTATACAGCAGAAATTAACACACTGTAAATCAACTACACTTCTACAAAACAAACTTTTAAAAAAGCCAAAGTAGCTGCTATTATTGTTCCCATTTCATATATGAGGAAACTGAGGCTGCTGCTGCTGCTGTTGTCACTTCAGTTGTGTCCGACTCTGCGCGACCCCACAGACGGCAGCCCACCAGGCTCCCCCGTCCCTGGGATTCTCCAGGCAAGAACATTGGAGTGGGTTGCCATTTCCTTCTCCAATGCATGAAAGTGAAAAGTGAAAGTGAACTCACTCAGTCATGTCTGACTCTTAGCGACCCCATGGACTGCAGCCTACCAGGCTCCTCCATCCATGGGATTTTCCAGGCAAGAGTACTGGAGTGAGGTGCTATTGCCTTCTCCGAAGACTGGGTTGAATAGTATCCCTCCCAAATTCATGTCTCCCTGCAACCTCAGAATGTGACCTTACTTTGAATTGGGATCTTTGCAAAGGTAATTAGTTAAGGAGCTTGAGGTGGCCACATGACCTGGGGCAGACATTGGAGTGATGTGGTGAGAAGCCAAGAGATGCCTGGGGCCCCCAGAGCTGGAAGAGGCAGGAAGGATCCTCCCCTAGAATCTTCAAATTCTAGGAAGTTTCAGACTTCTGATCTCCAGAACTGTGAGTAAGTGTCTGCTGTTTAAGCTACTGGATTTATGGTCATTTGTTACAGCAGTTCTAAGAAGCGACACCTGTAGTTCTCACCTGTTCACAGGTGAGCCGGACCTGACCTACCCAAGGTCCCTTCTCCCATTCGTCCTCACAGGACCCACTTGACAGCCGGATCTCAACGTGGAAAAAAGATGTATCTCTCCAAACTTCCTTGCAGCAAGGAGTGGCTGTGGGACCCAAGTCTGACCAAGAAGGTATCAGTGGAAATTCACAGGCTGAGACCTCTGGGAAAGCTATGCTTCCGTTGTTTTTCTGGTTGAGGCAGACTCAGGTTCTTGCTCAGAATTCCGGAATTGAAAAATACACTACCTGGAAGAAAAGAGGCAGAATCAAACAGCCATGTGGCTTCTGCCCTTCATGGTATCGCTTCCTTCCTGGAAGGTCTGCTACGGGGTAGAGGTGAAGACTCATAACCACAAGGACACACGCCACTCTCTGAGGATGGCAGAGCAGTAAGTGGAAAAGAACCTGGAGGACTCCGCAAGCGTGCATCCCCGGGACCTCCCTGCCACTGCGGTTGGGTCTCCGTTACATGCAACTCAATGCATTCCCAGCTGACATTTTGACAAAGAAAATCTAATTAGGATTTGAATTATATTCGACACGTATATTGAATTAGCAAACTGTTGATGGAGACGGGTGCTTATTAAACGAGACAGCACAAGCTTGGTGCCCAGTTAATCCTGGCATGTAGTGGCACTTGGCACAGGTGGGTTCCTTTGCTGCCTTCCTGGGTCAGACAGGGGCAGGGGGACAGTGGGTCTGGACTGGTGCCAGTGGGATGGAGTGGAAATATCCTTGGACCACAGCCATGAGAAGGTGAGAGCCCACGAGCTGGGAGCCTGCTGGCTGACAGGCCAGCCCATCCCCATTCAGGTGGCGGCAGGGCCCAGAGGGCAGCCTTCTGCCCACGTGGGATCCAGGCCAGGCACTGACAGAAGAACTGGTTTAATGGTCTGTCTCCTGGTCCTTGGATGAAGGCTGCTACCGGTTTAGTTGGCCAGGATGAGTCAAAGGAACACCATGAAGGTTTCGAAACCTGGGCCTTCAGCACCAAATTTATTTTTTTAAGGGGCTAAAAGATTTTTAAAGTCCCAGTGGTAGTCTAGGACAGGTCTTAGTGTGAAAAATTGGAAGGAAAATGGGTAAGACAAACAAACAAATCAACCCCATAAAACATGTAACGGTTTCAGGACCACCCACCAAGCTGCAGGGTTTTCACTTTTCCTTTTTAGAATGAAGTGGCCATGGTTTGAGGAGCCAGGATTTCACAATTCCTGCCATCCCTTCCGTGGGTCCCCAGGGCCCTCGGGGCAGGGCAGGGGAAAGAGGGAAGGCAGGTCTCTGCTGGAAGCCAAAATCAGGAAAAAGGCTCTGCGGTCGATCTAGTTCAAGGATCTTCCAGCTTCCGTTCATATTCTTCCAGGGAAGAGGCGTCACTCCCTCTTCATAAGGCCCAGTTCATTTTTGGAAGTCCTGCAATCTGAATCTTCCTCATTGTACTTGGTAGAAACCTGTCTCCCTGTGGCATGTACCCACTGGTATTAGTTCCATGCTGCAAAGCAATGTAGTGATACATGCGGCAGCCACGGGCACCCACCAAGGGCTGAGCACGCCTCAAGTATGACCTCACTGAATCCACACAAGCACCCCGTGAGCGCTTCATTATTGCCCCTTTACAGAGGAGGCCACCGACGCTCAGAGAGGTTCAGCAACTGGCCCAGTGTCACAGCGCTGGTGAAGAGCTGATGTGGGATTCAAACTCAGGCACGTCTGCATCCTGGCTCGTAACTCTTAGACCACGTGACCCCTTCATGGCCAACGGTCTGCCTTTCTTCACTCTAAACCTTTTTCTGTCACAGTTGCTCACGATAAACCTCGGACTGGGCATGTGACCCACTGGTGATGAAATGAATGCAAAAACAGGCCTGCTGGGGAATCCCAGGAATTGATTTTCTTCCCCAATAAAAGAATACTGTGGGAAAGAGGACCCACCCCCTCGTCCCTTCTTCCCATCTCAGACTCAGTGTGGGGACAGTCTGTGACCGGCAGCCATCCTGCCCACAGAGGAGGGGGGGAGGTTTGCATGGATGCTGACCAGCTGTCCCAGCATCCCTGAGCCTCTGCCCCCAGATCACCTCCCTTCTGACTTCTCATGTGAGATATCTGGATGTTTTCAGAGTGATAATTCTCCAACGGACCCAGCACCAGAATCATCCTGAGGGCTTGTGAACTCCAACAGGTTCTGATTCACAGGATCTGGGTTGGGACCTAAAAATCTGCTCTTCTGACAAGTCCTGGGTCTACCGCATGGGTTCGTGTTAGCTGCCGCCCCAAAGCGTGTCACCCAGCACAGTGGCCATGATTACTAGAGCACCTTTCAGCCCGCAGCTCCCCTGGAATCACTGTTCTGCGGTGAGGTCACTGTGAGAAATTCCTAAATGAGCAGAGGCCCAAACAGGCAGAAGTGGCTTCTCTGGCAGGCCAGTGGTTAAACCTCCCCCATTTCAATCAAAAGGCATGGGTGTGATCCCTGGCTGGGGAACTAAGATCCTACATGCCACACAGTGCAGCTGGAAAAAAAAAAAAAAAACTGTCCAAGCTTCCTCAGTTGGTAAGGCGGTGGGAGGCAGGCCAGGGACCCTCCGGTCAGTGCTCAGCCCCTGGGTCACCTTGTGCGACGCCTCCTCTGTTGGGGTCCCCAAGCAGCATGCTGGCATTCAGCCTGCTCACACCACTCCTGCACACCTTTGCTGTGTCTCAGACCAACTCTGCAAGAAGGGAGCACCAGCTCCCTCCAAGTTGCCATTGTCTCCTCAGCCAGTGCATCTTTTGTGTGTTGGACATTTAGGGGCAAAAACTTCAGGACCCAGGGTTGCGGCATCCTGGGGGTTCAGAATAACTTCCTGAAGCAGGAGAAAGAGGTGTGGGCACCAAGGAAAGCTGCAGGCTCTGTAGGAGAAAGGCTGGAAGGGCCGCTCCCAGTGCCCGGAGGTTGCCGTTGATTTGGGAGGGGGGGCATGTCTATGGCCTTGACAAAGCATTTGTCAGAAACCTGCATTTCCCAAAACATCAGTAGTCATCATCTCATCTTTGTGATTTCTGTGACCCACCCACAGACCTGCTTATGCCGTATTTTTAAATCAACATTTAAAAAGCCTTAAATGGGAACTTCCTTGGTGGTCCAGTGGTTAAGAATCCACCTGCCAATGCAGGGGACACAGGTTTGAACCCTGGTCCTGGAACTAGGACCCTACTTGCCACAGAGCAACAGAGCCCATGTGCCACAACTACTGAGCCTGAGCTCTAGTCCAGGAGCCACAACTACTCAAGCCCATGCGCCCTACAGCCGGCGCTCCACAAGAAAAGTCACTGCAATGTGAGCCCAGGCCCCACAATGAAGAGTAACCCCGCTCGATGCAACTAGAGATCGCCTGCCTGCAGCAATGAAAACCCAGCGCAGCCACAAATAAACAAACTCTAAAATTAAAAAGCCGCAAGTGCATTTATTAAAAAGGAAAGCTGAAAATTCCCTGGTGGTCCAGCAGTTAGTACTCTTCAGCTTTCCCTTAGGAGGCAAAGGTTTAAGTAAGATTTCGCATGCCACTGCCAAAAAAAGAATAAAGGACCACTAATCCCACCATCCATGGGAATGAGAAGCACTTCTTACAAATAGATGGCCGGTGAAGGCAAAGGCAGAGCGTGGATGGGGAGATGAAAAAGGTCGGCCGGGAACCCCCAAAATGGTTTGTGGATGCTGGCGCTGGAAACACACAGAGACACACGACTCAACTGGACAAAAACGGACTGGCACCGGGGAAGATGACGTCTATTTAGGGCTGAGCGGGGCTTCCCCCTCCCCAAATTCATGTGTTGAAGCCGTAATGCCTGCTATGTCTGTATGTGGAGATGGGGCCTTTGAAGATGAGCGTGCTCAGTCGTTTCTGACTCTTTGGGACCCACTGGACTACAGCCCTCCAGGCAAGAATGCTGGAGTGGGCTGCCATCTTCTCCTCCAGGGGATCTTCCCAACCCAGGGACTGAACCCGCATCTGCCCGCACTGCAGGCGGATTCTTTACCACAGGGCCACCAAGAAAGCCCTTCTGGAGATAACTAAGGTTAAATGGGAGTCTACATGGCAGGAATTGATCCTACAGAACCCGTCCTCGTAAGACGAAAAAGAAACACTAGGAATGCTCCAACAGAGAAGACTCAATGAGAAGGGGGCGCCTGCAGGCCCAGAAGAGAGGCCTGAGGAGAGCGGCCCTCTGAGCCTTCATCTTGGACTTCCGGCCTCCAGAGCTGTGGGGTCCGCAGACTCTGCGGTGGGAGCGCCGTGGGCAGCCGAGAGGACTAAGACGCTGATGGAGTGAGGGTAAGGCTGTCATACTCACCACGCCGTGCGACTAGGTGGTCAGGAGGCGTCCCCTCAGGCCGCAGCCCAGCCCGGCCGACCGGAACCCACAAGAACGCACACACCCACGTCCTCACACACACATGCCTCCACGTCCCCACGTCCTCACGCCCCCATGTCCGCAGCCCCCCAACGTCCTCACGCACACACGTCCTCACGCATACACGTCCTCGCGCCCACATCCTGGCGTCCCCACGTCCTCACACCCCCACGTCCTCGCGCCCAAATCCTCACGCCCTACATGACTTAACGCTTTACGCACATCGGAGATAGAAATCCTTCCACGATTAGCGTCTCCACGCCCGTGCGCCGCGTTCCCGGGAGAATGGCATGGAAAAGAACCACCAGCCTGTTGCTGCTGCTAAGTCGCTTCAGTCGTGTCCGACTCTGTGTGACCCCATAGACTGCAGCCCACCAGGCTCCCCTGTCCCTGGGATTCTCCAGGCAAGAACACTGGAGTGGGTTGCCATATCCTTCTCCAACCAGCCTGAAAGGAGCTTTTAAACTTTTTATTACACAGATGAGGTGTGCCCTTAAAAGATAAGTCCCAGAAACGTTTTAGAAATAAAATCAGTTTTATTGAAACGACAGCAACGTGGTCCCTGTTCAAGCGAAGCACACATAAATTTACAATAAATTTTTGTACATAGGAAGTAGTAAAATACATCATTTTTCATAGAAAAAAGCACACATGTAAGCTGCGGGCTGAGTGAGCCTACAGACAGTATGAAAAATCAGAACATGACGGGAAAAACCGGAAGGAAACCAAAACTTTCTATTTTGGGGATCCCAGTAACACTGTCGGCCAGATTTATCATCTTATGGGTGAGGTGCTGAAGGCGCCGTAGGCACTGTTAAACATTAAATGAGAAGGAGGTCCCTGATTAGTAGGAGAGCTTCTCCTTTGAAGCCCTGTGTTCATTTCTGGAAGATAAATGGTTCCAGTTTCAAAATGTTTGTGAGAGTGAAAGAGATAGCAAGACCTGGTTCTGGGCAAGGAGTTTCTAGTCCATTATATGGGCCAGTTAATGAAGGAACTGGGAATTTTACTTTTAAATGATAGAGTTCACTCCTATTGGATGTTTCAGACTCCCTCGGGCAGAATGCTTCAAAAGCAAACCTGAAATTCCCCTGGACTGTCACTAATTCTGAAAACCCAAATTCAGAGTTTGGACATGGTCACAGCCACCAAAGCCTGGTGACAAGCAGAAGCCCAACAGTGTAATACCTAGCTAGCATCTGATCCAAGGACTCAGATCTTTGGCAGGGACAAGATGAGTATCTGACAGTCTGACCAAATTCTTCCACTCTGACATTTGGAGTCGGACAGTCAGTACTTATGAATTATAACAAGCCCATAGTGTGCAAAGCAAAAACAGTCCTGCTCATTTCAGCTCTGTCAAGGTTAACGGTTTCATTCCTTCTACAAACTCCCGCTAGCTGGGAATAGTATTTAACTTCTGTTTCTGCTCTAATTACGGATACACTAACGGAAGCAACCAGCTTGGTTCCTCAGGTAGAGTTCCTTGTCCAGACGATCTTAGTTTTTTTTTTAACTTTTTGCTAGCTCTTTTGCCTTAGAAATATGCTGATCGAGGGTGAAATCAACTTTGAAACTGGCGTTCATGAAAGTGATCTTTTGGCCGGTCTGGTGGTGGAAGGTGGAATTTTACCTTCTGCAAAGAAACACTATTTACAGAAGGGTTTTTTATTTCACTGTGGGTTCAGGTCGAGGCTTATGAAGTTTTATATGGCAATGGGAGCCAGAGAGCACCACGCTCCTCGGAGCCTCAGAAACATTTGGCAAGAACCGTTCCACAAAAACAGGAAGAGAAATCCCCCGCGCGTGTTACCATCTCTTGTTATTATGCCGCAAGATGGTTTCATAACCACAGGCTGTGTCTCCTTCCAGAGCTGCTAACCTCGGCGAGGAATGTACTGAAGAATGAAGCCATTCCTCCCACTGCAGAAAAATAGGTCATCTAACGGATGGGGAATCTGCACACTTCAGTGCCATTTTAAAGGCAGCAACTAAACAGCCCTTCTTTGGCTGTTTTTAGACATCTTGGTGGGACCCACAGAGAACGAGGGGTTGAAATTAAAAGGTGGGCTTCATACAGAATCACTTACTAAGCAAAGACCCTGGTGGGAGACAAAAAAACTAGTCTGGGTGGAGTGTGAGCCGCAGTGAGGAGGGGATCAAAGAAGGGTCCTGGTTCGTTAGTCCTCAATGAGACCAAAGGTCGAGCAGACAGACAGGCCACGTGGACGTAGGGAAGGACCAAGACAAGACACATCTCTGGAATTAGGGCTGAACTTGAAGTCAACCAGCACTGCTGTGTATAGAACCAGCCCGCATGCAGCAGGACGGGAGCAGGACAGGCGCCAGGGCAGAGTCCCCCAGACCAGCCCGTTTGTCTGACCAGCAAACATTAATCCCATTTTCACCATTGGTAGGGACAGATTGTGTTTCTGAATGTTTTAAATAGCTACCTCTACTCCATCCCTGAAACTCCCCCGCCCCCCAAGTGTTCTCCGTGCGCCTCTTCCCATGGCCCCAGTGCCTCGCGGTATCAGCTCCAAATCCTTCATTCTCTCCTCCGGTAGGAATCCTCTCTCCATCCATAGAAAGACGCCTCTGCGGGGAGACCCCCGGGCCTCAGCAAGATGATAACCAGCTGTCTGCTCAGGACCCCAGGGATGCTCTCTCTTCCAGGTGCGAGGAGCTGAGCCCAAGGCACGGCAGATGGGACGCTGGATGCCAATCAAAGGAAGCTTCCTGACTCCCCACATTCCCGGCCCACCCCCCCCATGACAAAATAAAAATAAAAAGAGAACCCCTGAAGCCGTCTTGAGGACGTGCCCTTCTCCCCAGCCCTGCAAGTTCACTGCCTGACGGCAAAGATGCGGAAGGCCTTTCCGTCTCTAAGGGTCCTCAAGCTGAAAAAGAAGGAAGAGCGCATGTTACCGAAAGTTCTGCAGGGATCGAGCTGGGATGGGGGAGCTGGGTGTCCACAGGTCCCCTCAGTGGAAGCAGTGTGGCCAAGAGATGCCTCCTAAAGCTACAGGAACAGGGCTCGCCCCGGCCAGGAGCAGTTGGCAAAGCCCTCTACCTCTGCAGACACACCTGGGTCTGAATCGAGGGCTGGGTTGTTAAGGTGTTTCTGTTAACTTGGAATTGGCTGGCCCCCGTCTGTCTGAACGCAACTCAGCCTTTAGGACTTCTGCCTAGTTTTGCTACCACCTGTCAACCCAAAGAGAAGCCACCTGCTTGACTGATTAACAGGGTGTTAAAACAGTAGTGCATGTATTCCAGTTATTAAAAGAGGCACCACAGTTGGGCTCAGATATTGTATAGGAGTGTAGAGAAAGTTGCTCAGTAGTGTCCAACTCTTTGTGACCCCATGGACTATACAGTCCATGGAATTCTCCAGGCCAGAATACTGGAGTGGGTAGCCTTTCCCTTCTCCAGGGGATCTTCCCAACTCAGGGATTGAAACCAGGTCTCCCGAATTGCAGGCAGATTCTTTACCAGCTGAGCCACAAGGGAAGCCCTGATGTGAAGAACTGACTCACTGGAAAAGACCTTGCTGGGAAAGATTGAAGGGGGGAGGAGAAGGGGATGACAGAAAATGAGACGGTTGGACGGCATCACCAACTCGATGGACATGAGTTTGAGCAAGCTCTGGGAGTTGGTGATGGACAGGGAAGCCTGGCATGCTGCAGTCCATGGGGTCGCACAGAGTCAGACACGACTGAGCAACTGAACTGAACTGAACTGAGCTGTAAAGGAAGCATTTTCTATCCGCCTTTACCTCCTTCCCACAGTGGAGCCATTTGTATCCCTATTTTGCAGGCAAGAGTATGGAGGCAAGGAGAAAGTCAGTTTCTACAAGTCACACAGCCAGAAAAAACCACCCTCTCAAGATGGGAGCTAAATCCTTTTTTAAAAAGGAAAAAAACAAAACAAAACAACCACCACCACCCAGCTTCATTGAGATACAACGTGCCATGAAATTCATACTTTTGAAGTGGACAATTGAGTGACTTTTAGTGATTGGGGGGGCTATGCAATCATCTCCACAGTCCAAGTCATTACAGTCATCCCCGGAAGGTCTCTGGTGCCCATCTACAGTCAGTTCCCCTGGCCAGTTCTGTTCCTATGGACCTGCCTCTTCTGGACCTCTCATGTCAATGGAATCACACAGTGTGTGACATTCTGATTGGCTTCTGTTCTGGGCATGGTGTTTTGACGTTCACCCATGTTGTGGCCTCAAAACATCATGCTCAGAACAGAAGCCAATCACAGAAAGCCAATCATCCCTAAAGGAGAACAAGTCCATCCTAAAGGAACTCAACCCTGAATATTCACTGGAAGGGCTGATGCTGAAGCTGAAGCTCCAGGACTTTGGCCACCTGATGTGAAGAGCTGACTTGTGGAAAAGACCCTGACACGGGAAAAATTGTGGGCATGAAGAGAAGGGGAGGGCATAAGGAGAAGGAGACAGCAGAGGATGAGGTGGTTGGATGGCATCACTGACTCAATGGACATGAGTTTGAGCAAACTCTGGAAGTCAGTGAAGGACAGGGAAGCTGCAGTCCATGGGGTCGAAAAGAGTCGGACACGACTTAGTGACTAAACAACAAAACAGCAACATGTTGTAGTGTGTTCAGCACTTCATTACTTTTCTTACCAAGTGATATTCCATCACCTGGGTAGATCACACACCATTAATCCCTTCCTCAGTTGATGGACTTTAGATTTCAATTTTTGGCAAATATAAATGACGCTGCGATGAATATTTGCATACAGGTTCTTGTGTGAATGTATGCTTTCAACTCCTTGTGGGTATATACATGGGAGTGGAATTACTAGGTCGTGTGTTAAATGTATGCTCAACTTCTTAAAAACCTGCCAGACTATTTTCCAAAGCAGCTGCACTGTTTTCCATCCCCACCAGCGACACATAAGGATCTTCCAGCTTCTCCACATCCTGTCAACATTTGTTTTTGTCCCTTTTACAGCCATTGGCTCCCTGTACAAAAACAGCTTCCTCGTGCTTTTGATCCAACTGCACAGTATTCTCTCGTAGGAAGCTATCGTGTACTCACTCGCTAAGTCGTGTCCGACTCTTTGCGACCCTGTGGGCTGTAGCCCACCAGGCTCCCTTGTCCATGGGATTTTCCAGGTAAGAATACTGGAGTGGGTTGCCATGCCCTCCTCCAGGGGATCTTCCCGACCCAGAGGTCAAACCCGTGTCTCCTCTGGCTCTGGCACTGGCACTGCGCCACGCTATTATCATATAGTTAACTGGGTCCCTGAGGATGGATATTTAGCCATTTCTAATGTTTTGCTTTTGCAAACAATGCTACAGAGAACAACCTGGTCCATGGGGCTGCCTATATCTATAGGAGGGCACCCAGGGATAAGCTCCTAGGAGTGGAATTACTGCATCAGAGGAATGCCCACTGGTGATGTGGGCAACCTGCTGAATTGTGTTTCAGGAAGGTTACCGTGATTCACAACCTCCTCAACTACGCACGGGGTGGCCTGTTAACCCACGTGCCTCCAGCACAGCCCCTCATGTGGCTTTTTTATTACCATTCATATTTTTTTGGTTGAGCTGGGTCTTCTGGAAATGTGTATCAGATGGGAGCCCTTGGCAAGAGGGGGCAGTGGAGAAAGTCCAGAACCCAGAAACGACGGAATGTTGGTGCCAGAAGCCCCCATGGGCCCACAGAGGCAGAGGGTGGACACTGTGGTGGGGGCTGCGGTGACCCTGGCTGCCCTGCAGGTTTCTCAGAAGCTCAGAGCCCTCCTCGGGCCTCTGGGCTGCAAGACTTTCCTGGATTCTCTGCCCAAATGAATCGTCTGGGAGAATCACTCAGAGCCACACGCCCTCGGCTATTACACGTGCTGGGGACAATAACCAGGGTTTGTGATTCTGAAACTCTACGGATGGGGCAGTGGGTGCCCCCATCCATAGGACCCCCAACAAGCCAGGGACAGGGGCCACTCAGGCTGTCATCCAGACGGGAACCCTAAGGTTCCTGCCAGACATCCCCACTGAACAACCACCCCACCCAGAAGGCACAAGCAAGCTCTGCTGAACGGGCTGTTTATTTCTCAGCACATCAGACAGTGGGCCAACTGGGTCTCATGTGCCATCAGATGGGTCCCTCCTGCTGCCTCAGGCAAGGTCCATGCTTCAAACGTTTACCAAGCTCCAGTTCTGCTAGCAAAGTGGACAACTGTGTGGGTCTGATGAAAACCAAGTGTGACCTGATAAATTATAAGACAACCTCCTTTTCTAAATCTCGCCCTCTGACTCTTTCTAGGTTAGTTTGTAGCTCCCAAGAGGGAATGTAAACCAGCACATTTCTGAACAATTTTCACCAAAGGTGTTGGATGATGTTCCCAAAATTATTGAATAATTTTCATAAAGGGTATTAAAAATCCTACAACTGGTTCTGAACAAATAGCTGAACTCATCATTTTGTCAGTCACTCAACCAGTATTTACTGAACACCTACTATGTATGGGCATTGGGGTGGGTGTCGGGGACACGGGGTTAACCACACCTGTGAAGGGGTTCTTACCTTCATGGAGCTTACGGTCTGGGGGTGAGAGATCAACTGCTAAATAGGTGTAAGGAGTAATTGCAGACAGTGGTGGGTCCTGAGGATCTGGTTAGATCGGGGGCACAGTCAGGGGGGAGGGTGAATGGAGACCCCACAGCAGGAGGGTGCCTCCTTGGGGAGCTGGCATTTTTGTGTAGATGTGCACAACATGAGGGTCCAGCCATGGGAGGTATAGGAGCTGCGAGGGCCCAGGGTTGGGTACCAGCATGTGCAAAGGCCCTGAGGTATCCAGGAAAGAGAGCAGGCCAGTGAGGGGCACTGCTGTGACGAGGCAGATGCTGTACCAGGAGGGTGGGGAAGTGGGTGGGGTGACCTGCCTGATAAGAGTTGGAGATTTTTTTCTCAGCAGGGCTTGAACAGGAGAGAGACGTGCCATGCATCACAGAAAGAGGTCAATTGGTGGCTGTGGCTATGCTGCTAACAGGAAGTTACCTAAGCAAAGTGTAGGGAAAGCACACAGGTTGTGCAAAGATGTTCTTTGCTGTGTTGTTTACAAAAACAAAAAAAGGAACCAACCCAGATGTCAGCCAACTGGGTAAAGAAACAGTCCGTCCATGCAACAGAATATCATGGAGCCATGGAATGATGGTGTGGCTATGTCAGGCATGGGAAGTATTGGGAAGACACTCACAACTGTTGTTGACTGAAAAAAAATTAACAGAACAATGTGGGCAGTCTGATTCCTTTTTCTGTAGGAAAAAAAAACAAAATCACAAGGGAGTTCCCTGATGGCACAGTGGATAAGAATCTTCCTGCCAATTCAGGGGACACGGGTTTGATCCCTGGTCTGGGAAGATTCCACATTATATGGAGCAACTAAGCCTGTGCACCACTACTGAGCCTGAGCTCTAGAACCCATGAGCTGCAACTCCTGAAGCCCATGTGCTCTCGAGTCTGTGCTCTGCACCCAGAGAAGACACTGCAAAGACAAGCCCGTGTACCTCAACTAGAGAGTGGCCACTGCTCGCCACAGCTAGAGAAAGCCCTCGGAGACGCAGCGCAACCAAAAGTAAAATTAACTAAGAAAGCTAAGAAATAAACTGTTACTGTGCAAACAGAAAAAAAATCTGGAAGGAAACCGCTAGAGTGTTTACAGTGGGATTTTCTGTGATAGTAGTTTCTTAAAACTATTTGCACTATTTCTTGAAATTTCTCTAATCTTACTATGAAAAGTTAGGGGGTGAGGAGGAAGAGACAAAGAGAAAGAAAGGAAGGAAGGAAGGAAGGGAGAAAGAAAGAGAAAGGGAGGGGGAAGGGAGGGAAAACCAGCACAAAAACCCCCTCTGAGAACTGGGGAAGA
>NW_011494867.1:10405443-10423112 GCF_000754665.1 Bison bison bison | reverse complement strand
GGGGAAGAACCGGAGCTGGCCTGGGAAGCCTCTGGGGCATCCCCAGGGTCACTGATCTACTTGACGAGCTGGGATGGGAGATCTGGGAAAGGTTGAGGCACTGTAGCCTCGGGTGGTGTCACAGCCCAGCCCTGGGGAGTGCTGTGACGGCCCCTCGCCTGCGCTGGGCACCAGTGCTCAGCTCTCCCAGCCAGCGGCTGTGTCTGGCACACACACCGCCGCACCCCACTGCCGCCTCCGTTCGTTATGTAATCTTACCCCATCCAGTCCCCGCAGCCCCCCGAGAGATCTCCAGGGTTCCTCCCACTTACAGAAAGGAAAGCAAGGCTCTGAGAGTTGACGTGATTTGCCCCAAACAGAACACCTGTTCCAGGTGCAGCTGGGACACGGATGCAGCTCTGTGGATGCTCTGGGACCCTTTCCCAACCCTCATCCTAAATGGATGGGCTGTGGCCACACCACTGCTGAGGACCACACTGGCCAACCCCACATGGCAGTTGGGGCTCAAACTCCGGGAGCCCCTTGGGAGGGGGGGAGGTTGCAGGTCCGCCAGGAGCCAAAAGCATAAGGCTTTTCCTGGAAGCTCACTCCTGCGGGCGAAAATTACTCAGGGAGGAAGTGGTTGGCGTTTGGCAGCACATGACAGAGACTGGATTAAAGAGAGAGGACAGTGTACCTCTGTCCTGGGATGGACGGTCCACTAGTTGGCAGCTAACCCCGGGGGTATGGAACCCAGAGACAAAAGGATGGCAGAGGATTGCTATCCTGGCTTTAAATGTGCAACATCTTTTTTAGTACTAAGCAATATCACTTATATGCATACAAGAACATGTATGTATTTATATGTATAGCGTATTATACATACATAAACATTTTTTTAAATATTCTAATCTGTTCTCCCAGATTCTCACCCTCTACTGATCTTCCAGGAAACTTCAAGAGTCAGACAGAAATAGTTCCAGATCTTATCTATCAGACCTTGGGGTGGTTAATCCATTTCTCTGAGCCTCAGTTTCTGCTTCTGAGGACAGAATTTGCAAAAGCACCCCCTCCTCAGGGGCCCTGTAGGAGGTGAATGAGCTCATCCAGGGAAGGTTCTGGGTCAGTGCTGTGCACTTGACCGGAGCTCAAGCCCTGGGCCATGGACAGCGTCACCCCACAAGACTGAAACCACATTCTCCCATCAAGGGAATGGTGGGCAGGTGCACGGCGGTGAGTGAATTATTCATGCATAAGCCCAATCCCCAAGGAATCCTCAAACCTCTTCATCTCATTTCATGAAATAGAAAATATTTTTTAGGAGAAAACAATTTTAGAAAATATTTTTTTAGGGAAAAAAATACAGTCTCCATTTTCATTTTTATGTGTATTGCCCAGGGTGGGGTAGGGGAAGCCTGGAAAAGTTATAAAAAAAAGCAGTTAACAGAGATTAACAGAATGCTTATAGGAACACTTCTTTTCTAATCCCTAGACATATTATTTAAATAGAAAGTGAAAGTGTCAGTTGATCAGTCATGTCTGACTCTTTGCTGACCCCTTGGACTATACAGCCCGCCAGGCTCCTCTGTCCATGGTATTCTTCAGGCAAGAATTCTGCAGTGGGTTGCCATTCCCTTCAGGGGATCTTCCTGACCCAGGGATCAAACTTGAGTCTCCTGCATTGTAAGGACACACTGACAGAGGCAGGGGAGACTGCCGGCCCAAGGACACCCAGCTGGCAAGCAGTACAGAGGGGTCCCAGATGCGATTCTCTACCGTCTGAGTTACCAGGGAAGCCCTATTATTTAAATAATAAGTATTTCTCTTCTAATTAATATTCGTAAAGTTTACAAACAAGTGTACCTTAGGAGTGTTAAGGCTCACCCCAGCCCCTTCTTCGGTCAACAACTTGTCTGCAGTGAGAAGTCACGTGTGCTGGTTACCAGCCTGAGTTCAAGTATGGGCCCTGCCGCTTACTGGGGTGCCCTTGGGCAAGTCCTTTAACCTCTCTGTTAAGCCTCCCTTTCCTTATTGATACATGTGGGTAACTGTGGTCTCTGCCTCATGGGACTGTTGGGAGGTGAGCTGAGCTAATGGTAGTACAGATCTGAGAGTGCTGGGAAATAGGAGCAGAGAGGGAGGGAGACGCCCGGGGAAACCAGCCCAGCTTGGTCCAGCCAGCCTGGGGGAGAGTGCAAAGCTCATTCCATCTGGAAATAATGGCCCAGTGGTTTCTGCTTCCCAGAGTTTCTGCACAAGTTGAGAGAGTTTCAGACACCTGACCCTCGAGACTCCTGGAGCTCACGGTGGTTACCGAGGGCTTGAAATGCAGCTCACCCAAACTGAGACGCGTTGTGTGTGTGAAACACCCGCTGGGTTTCCCAGCTCTTATGAGAAAAGAGGAGTGCAAGTTTCCCACCAACACTTCTGTTTGTACATATTGAAACAATAATAATGTTGATTCATTGGATGAAATGAATGTACTCTAAATTCTCCCTTCTGTTTCTTTTTCACTATGATTACTAGAAACCTTAAAATCCCCATGTGTTGGGGAAAGAATCTAAAAAAAAAAAGTGGATATATGCACATGTAGAACTGACTCACTGTCTTGTACACCTGAAACTAACACAACACTGTAGATCAACTGTGCTCTAATCATTTGTTTCTAAATCCCCTGTGTGGCTCACGGTATGTATCTGTACATGCCCCAGTAGACAGAGGCCTCTGAGGACAAGAATTTTGGCTTCTTCTGACTCTGCTATGGCCCCAGCCCCAGGGACAGTGCCCAGCACACAGGAGCTGCCCCATAAATGCTACTCCAGGTGGCCTACTATTTGGGTAAACATTGATCCACGTATATACCATCAACCTCTGTAAACAGGTCATTGTGACCAAGAGTATTATCTGTCATTGTTTGGTATATTTCCCAATCTCATTGTGAAATCTGTCTTTAAAATCAGTCCTGGCCTCAGGAAAAAAAAAAAAAAAAATCCTGAACTGATATTCTTCCAGATGTCACTTCTTTCTGAGAACATCTGGACAAACCCAGGTCCCAACATCTAAAGTTCTCCCGGATTCCTTTCCCTTCCATGCTTTCATGGGCACATGTGTGTGAGAGAGAGAGAAAGTGCCTGTTGTCTTACGTGGTCCCGGTTCTGCATGGTCATCTTTCAAAACTTTCAGGAAATCCTCTTCTAGAAAAAGACAATTGCTAAACTGAAGACACTTTGACGCAGAACCAACTTTTGGTCCGTGTACTGAGAATTCTGTTGAGGAGGTTTGTTTGTTTGACTGATTGAAGGATTCCCTAAATTTAAAGGTGGCTTTCTGTGAACGGGTGCTGTATGTCCAGTGTCCACAGTCTCCCTTGGGACAGCTATGACCACTCCAGGGGCCCTGCAGACACTGAGGACAGAGTCACCAGCCTCAGGCTGGGTTCCCACAGTCCCTAATGGGAACAGGCTCCAGGGAAATTTCTCAGCACTGGTCTGTACGCAGAGGGGCTCTGAGGTCCCATCTAAAGAAGGGGAGGAGGGGGCTGCCCTGCCTGGGGCAGCCAGACATCTCTGCAGGAGCCACATTACCACAGAGGCCCCTCCTGACAGTAAGATGGGGCCCTGCTGGGTGTGCTCGGCTCCCGGCACCACCCTCCACAGCAGAGATGCCTGTGCCCTGCTACTGAAGTTGTTATTTCTGCACTGTCTGTCCTGCAACCAGGTGACAAGTCCCGGGAGGCGGAGATGGGGACTATGTGTTCCCCGCTGGGTCCCAGTGCCTGGGACACTGTAAGGGTTCACCCCATGTGTTACATCTGATAGGTGAGAGCATGCGGAACGGATGGATATCAGGATGAAAGAGTAATTCCTGCACGATGCTTTCTCCCTTGTCCTGGAATAATCCATGTAGGCTACTTCCTAGAGTCGCATTACCTGACCCTACGTGAAAAGAACCAAAGCGTCCTGAGGTTCAAAACTGGCCTTGAGGTGTCATAACGGCCAGACCAGCGGGTCTATTAGACACTTGCTCTAAGCCGCTGGTGAGCGCTTTGCACATACTTTCTCATTTAATCCTCACAGCAGACACTGACGGAGGCCTGGGGAGACTGCCTGCCCCAGGACACCCGGCTGACGAGCAGTGCAGAGGGCTCCCAGCTGCCCTCAGACCCCATGTTCCCTCTGGGCTGGCCTCTCCCCTGCACACGCAGGGCAGACTACCCCTGGCGCCCACCCATCCCGGCATGGGTCTGGGCCCCCGCAGATACACTACCTCACAAACTATCAGAATCACGGACAGTGCAACTGTGTGTGCCGGGACGTGGCCACCCTGCATCACCCCCTCTGGCAGCAGCGGTCACCCTCCAGCAGGAGTCAGGGCCCCCAAGGGGAGGCTACGCTCCCCAAGTGTCTGTCCCGGGTCGGCCAGAGAATGTGCTTCTCTAGCAAACTCCCAGTCAATTTGGATGCTGCTCTGCAGAGCCTACTTGGAGACCCACTGTTTTCCCCAACACTGGAGGTGGCTGCTATCATTTTCCCTCTACAGGTCGGGAAGCTCACCACAGAATTCAGCTGATCACAGATTTCAGCCTGCACGACCTACTCAGGGGGAAAGAGCCCAAGAAGGAAGGGAAGCAAACTGTCCGCTCAGTAGAACCTGTCTGAGTAGTGGGCATCAACCACTCCGGGGCCTGGGGAAGGCTGCCCGCAAGACACAGTCAGCCCTCTGTATCCATTCCACGTCCACCCGTGGCTGTGGAGACCATGGATGTGGACGGCCTCCTGTTCTTTGTCATTGTATATAAGGACTTGGGGGCTTCCCTGGTGGCTCAGAGATAAAGAATCTGCCTGCCAATGTGGGAGACGTGGGTTCGATCCCTGAGTCAGGAAGATCCCCTGGAGAGGGAAATGGCAACCCACTCCAGTATTCTTGCCTGGGAGATCCCATGGTCAGGGGAGCCTGGCGCGCTACAGTCGATGGGGTCACAAGAGTCAGACGTGCCTGAATGACTAAACAACCACAACGACAATAAGGACTTGAGCACCCTCGGGCTGGGGGATCCTGGGGGGCCCTGGAGCCAAGGCACCGTGAGCATCAAGGGCAGGTAGAACGACAGCATTTCAGGCGGCTCCTTGGGCAGAGAGAACTACAGATGGACGGGGGCAGTCAACAGTGGGGAAGAAGGCACTTTGGGGGACCCTCTGTTGGTCCCCAGTCCTCCCTAGAGACCCCCCTGTGTCCCAGCCTAGGGCGGGGGTGGAGCTGCTGGGGCCCTCTCAAGGATAAGAAGGCCAGCCTATCAGCTTCTCACCAAGGCGTTTTCTCTTTCAAAGGGACACAGCGAACTCAAGAGATGGGTGTCCTGGGATTTCTTTCCAGCCCCACCAGGAAATTCCACCTAATCAGCTGCTTCATTTCCCTCCCATTAAATCAATGGAATTTCCCTTCATTAAGCTTTTCCCACACAGAGGTTGCAGGCTTTGAAGGAGAAAACACAGAAGCCACTAACTCCGGGTGTTCGTGGCTGATGGCTGTGACCGAGCACACCCCGTGCGCCCCTACCCCCTGCCAGGATCCCTGTCATTTGATTCTGCAGGGTCCACCCTTGCAGCGCCCCAGGAGGCTGGGAGGGTGCGGACAGTGGCAGAGTGCCAGGGAGCCACGACAGCCTGGGTTTCACGGGGCCCGGCACAGTCTGTACCCTTGACTCTATACGCCTTTTCCAAAGCGGTCCCCCAAGTACAACATCTTCATCATTTCCCCTAGAGTGGGCTAGCTGGCTTGTGCGCCCCCACCCCAAGTTCCCATGTGGACCTCCCAATCCCCGCTGCCCTCGGAACGTGACTGTACTTGAAGGGGACTTCAAAGAGGTGATTAAAGTAAATGCGGTCATCAGCGTGGGCCCCAGTCCAATGTGGCTGGTGTCCTGGCCAGAAAAGCTGGGCAACAGCCCCGTCAGCCTTGCAACACCCCCCAGAGGTGGGGACTGTAGTTCTCCCCATGTTCCAGGCCAGAAAGCAGAGGCTCGAGAAACCAGGCAACCGGCTCTGGGTCACAAAGTTGGGAAGGAGCAGAGCCTAGGTCTGCTGCACTCCAGACTCGGCTCTTAGCTGGGTAACGGAACGCAGCTATATTGTGACGCAGCTAGAGAACTGCTGTGTGACTATAACTTGATTCCTTTGTCTTTTGAGGGGAGGGGCGGGGGGGCATGCACACATACATTCCGAAAAAAGGACCATGGGGACGCACACCAAAGATCTCTAACTCCCCCAGGTGAGAGGAAATGGGTGATGGTTTTCCTTGGGGCTTTTCTGACACCTCTAAATTGTCTACAAAAACATGCGCTGGGCAGAGAAACAAGCTCTTATTTTGAAAAAAGAAAGGAAGAGAGAAGGACAGGCTTGTTCTGGGTGTTCTACTGAGAACACGCGCCAAGTCTGCCCAAGCTTTATATTAAAGGGCACTGACTGTGGCCCTTCTCCAACGGCCGCCACAGGCCTTGGGTGTTGAGTGTCCAAGAAAGCAGCCCTACCTTTCAGACTGGACTCCATTCCTGAGCGAGGCCACGTAGGTCTTCTTTTTATCCACGGGCATCACGTCCACGTAGCCCCCACTCTCGTTTCGGATGACCCCTGCATGCACGGCAGTCTTACAGATGCTGGAAGTCTGAAAGTGCAGGAGGGCTGTGATTAGTGTGAAGGTCAGGCCTTCAGTCACGCCCTCATGGGGTCAACCGTGCCTTGGCTTGCTGGTTGGTAGGATGTTGACCCCACCAAACCCTAGGAAGTAACCATCACTACCTCAATTCCTCCGCGGCCTCTCCAGCGAGACCTGGCCTCATCCCTCATTCGTTCCTATTTTGACAAATATTTTCTGAACACCTACTATGTGCCGGGCACTGTACTAGATGCAAGAGGATTCGGGGGGAACAAAATAAAGGTTCTGCCTTCACGGAGTCAAGAGAGACAGACAAACAAATACACAAACGAGGAACTCACCCACGAAGAAAACAAAACCTGATCATGAGATAAGATTAAGGGGCTCTTTTAGAACAGTTAATATGGGAAGACTCCCACAGGCATGGGGACGTCTCTGGGAGGAGTGTCCCAGGAAGAGGGAGCAGCCCGTGCAAAGGCCCTGGAGCACAGTGAACTTGTCATATCCAAAGAATAGAAAAAGGGGCCAGGGTGGCTGGAACACAGTGAGTCAGACAGCAAGCAGCAGGAGAGGGGGGAGGAGGTGAGCAGGGGCCAGTCACTTGGGGCCGTGAGGGCCGTGGGGCATCTGGGTTCACTCCAGGTGCCACACAAGCCCCTGTTTCAAGCAAGGGCAGGAGACGCTGTTTTCTAAAGTCATTGAGTCATCCAATCCCTGGGTAGGACAATCGTCGGGTTCAACTTCCATTAGGGTCTTGACTTATCCAGTAGAAAAACGCTCTTCAGACTGGGTTGTCTGAGAGTAATTAATCAACGTTTCTCAAAGCTGGGGAGACTCATTCAGGGCTGGGGAGGCCAGTGCTTGTGAAAGATGCAGGCTCCTGGAGCTCACCCTGACGTACCTACAGACTCAGAACCATCCCCTCAGGTGAGGGCCAGGTGATGCTGAGGCCGACTCAAAGTAACACCCTTCTGCGGTCCTTTATCCAGCCTGTGCTGGACTCCGACGCTGGCCTTGGCAGCGAGCCTCCACCCTCACTGCAGCTGTGGTCTTTACCTGGTGATGCCCTTCCTATGCCCCCCGATTCCACAGATTTGGCTGCTCTGGGGTGAAGCCTGAGGCGGTGTTTGCCAGGTGCAGCCAGGGCTGCAGGCACGAAGGGGGCCGGCCCACCTGTGGAGTCGACAGGCTCCCACGGTGAGCAGAGCTGATGGCGACTAAGCTTACTGAATACCAGCCCTGGGCTGCTTTTGCTTGTCATCTCATTTCATCTTCCAGTGAGATGGGTGACTACGTTACTCCCATTTTATAGTCCAGAAACACAAGCTCAGTGAGACTGGACAACATTGCCAAGGCCCTGAAGACACTTCATGGTTTAGTAGCAATTCCAAACAAGATCAGGCGAAGGGTCAAGTCTGAGCCTCTGTGGTCAGCAGAATAACGGAAATGCCCACTGAAGATGCCCACCCTCATTCCTGAAACATGTGGGCACGTGACCTGACACAACACAAAGACTCTGAAGACGTGACAAAGCTAGGGACCTCGAGACGAGAGGGTCCTAAATTACCCCAGTGGGTCCAGTGGAATTCCAAGGGTCCTTGCAAGAGGTAGACTGGAGGGTCAGAGGCAGAGAGAAAGACCCAACATCCCTGCAGACTGCCAGCTCCTGCCATGTCCCTTCCAAATCCAGGCTATTCCAAACAAGCTGCTGGTTTTGCAGAAGAAGGAAAAAACACTCACAATAGAAGGCCCTGCCCTGCCCGCTCCCTGGGAAGTTAATATTGCTGTTAAAAGCTGGAGAGTCTCAGAGCCGACTGGCACCCTCACACTAACGACGAGAGAACTGGATTTCTTGCTTCCCACCACTGACTGACCTGAGGTGCTGAAGGCCAGTTTTTCTAATCCTGCGTGAACATATCTTGTCTTCAGTTCATACATTAAACAGATAAGGGCCGGATTCCTTAGCCTGAAGCAGGCTCCGGGACATCTGCGAGGCCCTGAGGCTGCAGGCAGAACTCTGTGGACCTAGAGTGTTGGCAAGAACTTTCGAGGTTTTAGCACTGAGCCTGGGAAACCCAGCATCCCAGGCAAACTGGGATGGTTGGTCAACTTTATCAATACAAAGAAGCCTTCTCCACCCCCACCTCCTCGGAGGAAGGATCCACAACTTTCCAGTTCTCAGAAGGGTTTGTGTCCCTAGAAGATTAACAAGCAATAAGTCTGCTCCGTCTCAAAGAGAGGCAGGGAGACTCTATGAAGGAAATGATCGTTGTGGAATCCTCCTACGTTTGCTGTTTGCAGGGCTGAGCTGGGGCTCACTGTCTGCCGGTGGGCAGGACTGGGGGTTCTTCCGTCTCCCTCTCTGTATTGCTCACACTCTATGAGTGACCAGACCCAGGGACTGCCCAGGAGGCATATCCTCTGACCACAGCTGCCAAGAGGCCAGGTGCTCCGGTGTTGGGGCCTCTGGGACGGTCCTCTGCCCCGGCCCCCGAGGGTGTCTGGGCACCAGCGGTACAGAAGTTCCCACGATAACAGCAGGCATGGGACCCTCACACCCAGGACCTCATCCTCCTCACTGCATGGGCTGGTGATCACTGCACACGCCTTCCACTGCTGATGGCAGACAGACACTCTCCTCCGCTTCCTCCTCCCACACGTCTCCTCTCACCTCTGCTTCCCCAAAGGTACAAGGTATCTGCTTTCTCTCCTCAAGACCCGAGGCAACACCAACTTCGTTGTTGTTCAGTCACTCAGTTGTGTCCGACTCTGCGACCCCACGGACTGCAGCAGGCCAGGCTTCCCTGTCCTTCATCATCTCCCAGAGTTTGCTCAAACTCATATCCTTTGAGCCAGTGATGCATCCAACCATCCCATCCTCTGTCGTCCCCTTCTCCTCCTGCCCTCAACCTTTCCCAACATCAGGGTCTTTTCCAGTGAGTCGACTCTTCACATCAGATGGCCAAAATACTGGAGCTTCAGCTTCAGCATCAGTCCTTCCAATGAATATTCAGGGTTGATTTCCTTTAGGATTGAGTGGTTTGATCTCCTTGCTGTCCAACAGACACTCAAGAGTCTTCTCCAACACCAACATATTGGCAACACCGGTATCTGGATACTTATTCACAAGCACTATCAACAGAGATCTGGTCTCAGCACCCCTGCCCCCACCACTGGTTGGCTGGGTGGCCTTGGATGACCTATTTTAACCCTCAGAGGCTCTATCTTCTCAACATAAAGCAGGGATCATCATAGGTAATCTTTCTGAGCATTTATCACTACAGGCCAAGTTCTGAGTGTTTCAAGTGATTGATACAGTAACTCCCAGTAACCTACACAGTATCATCATCGTCATCATTATTATTATGTCATCATCACCACCACCACTATTATTCCCTCTTAACAGAGGTTTAAAGACTTGCCCCAAATCACTGGGCTGGCAAACAGCAGAGTCAGGACTGCTGCTCAGAGCCGGCAAGCTGCACACTATTCCACAGGGTTCAATAAGACCCCGAGAGGGGCTAGCGAGGTGATTATGTAAAGATCACAGGCTAAATGCAGGCCTGCACACAGCAAGTGCTCAACAGATGTCAGGTAACAAAACAAACACCACCATAATCATTGCTCTTACCATCACCATTATCGAAAATTCCCACAGGACTGTCATCTCCAACCGAGGGGTCCTTGAAGTGCCATCTCAGACCAGCAGCATCAGCACCACCAGGGAACTTGCTAGAAATGCAGATTCCCTGGCTCTGCCCCAGACCCCCGAGTCTGAAACGCGGTGGGGGTGGGACCCGGAACTCTGTCTGAACAAGCCCTCTGGGGATTCTGGTGCACGCACGAGTGTGAGAACTCAAGGAGCCACAGAGGGAGATGGGACAGATCAGAAAACTGAGGTTCAGAACAGGGCAAGGCTCATCCACCATCCCAGGCCTGTTTAATGTCACAGCCAGGGCTTGAGTTTTTGCATCTTCTGACCCAGACGTGGTTCACAGGCTGCACCCTGGTGCTCCCCCTGCCTGCAGCTCACCACAAAGTGCGGGGTCTGCCAAGGAACGCTCGCCGAGGGAGGCACTGTTGGGTCCTTCAAAGGCCTGGAGACAACTCTCCCAAAATAAATCTCTTAGCTAAACAGACATTTTCCAGGGGCATCATCATTTCCCAGAATACAGAGTGACCTAGAAACCGAGGCCAGAAAAGAGCCTCTGAAACGGGGTTAGTTTTCTCTTTCTTTCTCCCTTCCTTCCTTCCTTTTTTAAAAAATTTTCTCAAGAGATGTTTAGGCATTGACTACTGCAGTATTTTTATCTACTTATTCTTTTAACAAACATTAATTGAACAATTACTATACGCCAAGCCCTGTCATGGGCACCGGCACAGTGATGTCAAAAGCTCAAAATCCTAGTGAATAACTTAGAGACTGAATACAGGTTTTCACACAGGCCTGTTCACACCTGTGTATTCAGAAGTGCAGCAACATTCATGCAGGCAGAACAGACCCAAAGACAAGACACGCCCTCATCTGCATCTCGCCTTTGCCACTGCCAGTGGCGTGATCTGGGGCAGGTTATTCTGAGCCTCCCTGTCCGTCTCTGTAAGATGGGAGTAACAATACCTAGTGATGATGTTTTTAAGAACCTATAACAAAGTAAAATGTAGCCTTATATTATTATTAAAATTTCATCAAGTTTTCCTTGCATTTCTAAACTTTTTTTTTTTTTTTTGCTTTATATGTTTAGCTGCTACACTGTTTGGAGCACATGGACTTGGATTTCACATCTACATAAATTGTACCTTTTGTGCCACTGCATAATGAATTGTCTCGTCCCATTCAGTATGTTTAAATTCCACTTTATCAGATAGCAATATTGCCACTCCTGCTTTATCTATTTGTCTTTTTGTACTTTACTAGAATCATCTTGCTCGTCCTTTTATATTTAAAGCACTTGAAAATCAAAGACTTTGTCTTTCAGTAGCAGGTTTTGGCTTAAATATTTGGTATAACAATTGATTCACATTGTTTTATTCCTTCATTAAACTTTTAGAGCTCCATTTTGGCTAAGCACCTTTCAAGGAGAAAAAAAAAAAAAGGCTCATTTAAAGAGGAGAGGAAAAAAAGATGAGGGGTGGGGGGAGGTCAGTCATGAAGTTTGCTTTGACTTTATAGAACTCAGTGAGCTCACACTACAGGAGTCCAGAATAAATGAAGGCAGATGGAGGCAAAGGTGGGGGTGGCGACAGTGGATGCAGGGGAACTACAGAAATGAAGATGAGGAAAGCTGAGCAAAAACATTAGCTGGGGTTGAGTGAAGCTGATCTACTCATGGACTTTCAGATCTGGAGGATTCCCCGAACTAGAAAACCCCAGCCCTGGCTCATTCTACAGAGAGGTGAATGGCTTGGTCAAGAAGATCACAGAGCCTGCCGGGCAGAGCTGTGACCGTATTCACATTTCCTGGGTCACCGTGTCCCTAAACCCTGGATCACAGGAGGGAGAGACCTTGTTCTGTAGGAGCCACATCTGCAAACTCTTATCTGTAAGATGGATAAACAACATGGGCCTACTCTGGAGCACAGAGAACCATATTCACCATCCTGTGACAAACCAGAATAGAAAAGAGTATGAAAAAGAATATGTATGTGTAACTGAGTCACTTTTCTGTACAGTAGAAATTAACACAACTCTGTAAATCAACTATATTTCAATAAAACTTAAAAAACAACCAAGCTAAAGTTTCCTTGCTAAAGTTAGGATGGAAAAGTGGAATATAATAAGAGTGGTTATCACAGGAGGCAAATTGGTGGGAGTCTGCATTTTCTTCTGTGTGCTTTTAGTTCAGTGTATGTACATAGCCAAAAGAAATGCAATGAGTAGAGAAGACCAACAGCTGCACAAGCATCAGGAGAGCCAGAAAGGTTATTAAGTATCTGGGGGAGTGCAGTATGTGATGCATGGCAGCCTTCACATGAGAAGAGCTTGTCAGTGAGGGAGCAGGAGTCAGTTCACCAAACTCTGAAGCTGTCTGGGTAAGAGGAGGCACACCCATGTCTGCGTTCATCAGCACACATTGGTGGAAGCACAAATACTTCTGAAAATGCAGAAACTAGAGCACTGGTAGCAGAAATGGATGGTATAAATTTATCTAGAGGCACAGGAATGGGATTTTAAGTTTCTAATGTCCAGACCCTGGGACGTGGTTTCTGTGAGGTGGTCACTGATAAGGCCAGAATACTCACGTCTGCATAGATGTTGCTTCCAAACACGGGAGCCCAATAGGATGGCTCGTCTTTGCAGTGCGCTGGACAGCGAACTCTGGAAAACAAGAAGCGTTTAGGGAATGGTTATCATCGGCAGAAAACAAAACTTCTTGAGAAAAGCAGCTGGCCCTCTATTTGCTCATCAAGATTTAGTACTTAGATGAAAGGCAATTATTACCACAGTCTACTCTTTAAGAAAAAATACATACATACCTCTCTCGCCCTAGCAGTGATAAAAGATATTTTTCCTTTTCTTAAAAGCACATGTAGAATTTTATTGACATATACACACTACTATATATAAAATAGACCTATTGTAAGATCCCACTCTATACTACTGTATAGCACGAGCAACTATACTCAGTACTCTGTAATGACTAAGGAAAGAGAATCTCAAAGAGTAGATATAGATGGAAAGATGGAGGGCAGGAGGAGAAGGGGGTGACAGGATGAGGTGGCTGGATGGCATCACCGACTCAATGGACATGAGTTGGAGCCAACTCCAGAAGACGGTGAAGGACAGGGAAGCTTGGCATGCTGCAGCCCATGGAGTCACAGAGCCTAACACTACTGAGCAACAGCAATAGCTGATTACATAACTGATTCATTTTGCTGTACACCTGAAACTAAGCCGACATTGTAAATCAACTACACTGCAATAAAATTTTTTTTAAAAAGCTCTTCATATTAAAAGACATGCACAAACAATGAGGTGAAATGAAACAAAAATCTAGCAGAGGTGAGTATGCAATTGTAAGGGGTTGTATCTCCCATTCTTGGGTGTTTGCCGGTTCACACTGCGAGTACCTTATAGAGATTGTAATCAATAGATTTTTTTTTTAAGGCCACTGCCCTGTTTTGGATGAGGAAAGGGTGGGGGTGCTCACCTCTGTGAGTCACAGAATATTCCAGGGAGGGAACACTGATAACCTGGGGCAGGAAGGGTTTGCTCACTGCTGTGTCAGTCACCACATCCCTGCCACAGGGGATGAGGAGAGTGCCTCAAACTGGAGCCTCTCAAACCAAGAAAGAGCACAAGCTTGACTTAAGAAAAGGTCTTTTGTCTTCATCTGCCACAGGCACACATGGGCTGGAGCCCAGGGACCAAGAAACCAAAAAGGCAGCCGGAAGCCCTCTGGCCCAGAGACAGGCAGGATGCCGAAGGGGAAGAGAGCCAGGCAGAGCGACCGGGAAGTGGAAAGGGTCCTTTGAGGCGAAGGGGCAGAGTGGGCAGAGAGAACAAGGATGTGTCTGAGATTTAAACAGAAAAAAAAAAAAGAGAATCTGGGTAAGAATGTTCTTTCCTGCTTCTAGAATGAGAGGTCAGAAACATTTTGGATACTTGTAGTATGTCAAGTTTTTCTTTTTGTTTGTACTTTCTGAAATTACTTCCTTCTGCTTCTCTTTAACATGCGGGGAAATATTAAAGGGACGTTCTCCCTTGAGCACTCAGGGCAGGTCAGCGTGGTGGTGGAGGTGGCAGTGGCAGTGAGAAAGCCCCAAGGGGAACGTGAGTAGCCAAGGGGAGGAGTCTGGGGCCCAGTCCAGCCCCCTCTCCCTCGTCAGCACCCTCCCGGGGTTCCTCCTGCTCACCCTCAGGGGTCTCCGCCTGCTAGGTTTTGGGGGGTCCACTGCACCCAGCATGCAAGATCTTGGTTCTCCAACAAGGGATCAAACCTGTGCTCATTGCCATGGAAGCAGGAGTCCTAACCACTGGACCACCAGGGAAGTCCCTCACCTGTTGGTTTTAAGGTCAGTCTTCCCCTTGGAGAACCCACAGGCCTCCAGGCCAGGAGAAGGGCTCAGGGGGTGCTACATCCCCATCTTCTGAGAGGGTCTAATAGGTACTTCAGAGGCACCTCTTCTTTAGTTATGACGCACCATCTTCCAAAAACCAGCCAAGTAAGGTTTAGGCAGATGTGTATAAAACTCACTCCTTAGACAAACTGTGGTACATCCACAGAGTGGACCACCACTCGGCAATGTGAAAGAAGAAACAAATCACCCGTTGGCTCTAGGACACAGGTGAATTGCAAAGCATCGTGTGGAGTGAAAGAAGCCAGACACCCAAGTCTCTGCTGTGATGGCTCCATGTACATGAGATTTCAGAAAAGGCACGACTGTAGGGACAGGAAGCTGATCAGGGGCTGGAAGGGATACAGGAGAGAGCGGAGGGAGGGGAACGGACTACAAGGGAACCTGCTGCGGTGATGAAAACGTCCTCTATCGGGACTGTGGTGCACACTGTTCAAAACACACCCACCTGTATGCTTATTACTGGTGGATTTCACTGTGTGTAAGTTTTACCTCCAAAAAGCTGGATTTAACAAGCTTGTTCTAAAGTGACCCACAGAAAATATCACAGATCAAATATAAGAATCAAAGAGCAGATTCCAAGGGGACCAGTGTCAACCAGCTTCCAGAGTTCTCAGCTGATCTAAGGGGTCAAGAATGACAGGTCCTGAGGTCTGTCTTGGGGCCTGGGAAGAGCTTGGCAGCAAATGAAGTCAAATACTCTCTTCTGCTTCCCTGGTGGCTCAGATGGTAAAGAATCCGCCTGCAAAGCGGGAGACCTGGGTTTGATCCCTGGGTTGGGAAGAATCCCCTGGAGGAGGACACGGCAACCCACTCCAATATTCTTGCCATGGACAGAAGAGCCTGGCGGGCTACAGTCTACGGGGTCGCAAGAGTCAGATACGGCTGAGCAACTAAGCACATACTCTCTCCTGCTAGTGGATGCGACAGTGAGCAGGGCAAATCACCTTCTCAGGTAAGTCCCTCATGGCGGGCTGCAGGCACTGGGCTGCACAAGGGACTCATGCAGAAGCCTCCAAAGATGCGATGCCCTCCTGGGCCACCCCTGGAGATCGGGATTCGTCCTTTTAATGCCTCTGCGGCAAGTCCAGTGTGCAGCCAGGGCTGAGAATGAGCGGTCTCAGGGAGAAGTCGGGTGGGCCCTTGACTCAGACCACAAAGCAAATGACTTCCTAGGTGGACACATGCCAGGGCTGCGTCTAGAACTCAGCCGTGCGTGGCTGCGTGCGCTGACCACCCTACCCACCCCGCAGCCCAGACCCCGTGTTTGCAAATCCAGATGCCACGGAGCCTTACCTTGGGCAGTGTGTCCCCGGCTTCTCGTACGGGCAGAGCTGGGCCACGGTGGTGTAGCAGTCCAGGTCTTGCACTGTGAATGGGAGCAACAGGTCATGGGCGGGCCTGAGCCTCAGGCTTCCAGACTGAAAGGGGCTGCTGGTCCTGGGGGCTACTTGGGCCTCTGAACTCGGATGAGAGCCAGGGTGAGCACCCAGCAGGCACCAGGCCCCAGTGCTCCCAACTCCTCCCCCAGGGCCACTCAAGGAATGAGACAAAACTCACAGCCCAAGTGTGTCTACAGGTCAAAGGTCATCACACTTACCAGTTTCTCTGTGGGGCCAGCATTGTGCTTTTCTACTTTGAAGTCTTTCCCTCTACCTTATCACGCTGGATCCTCATGGAAGGTATTGTTCTAATTATGTATACGAGGAAACTGAGGTCCAAAAGAGCTAAGAGACCCCCTGAGGCTGCACAGGACAGGCTGAAGGTCTGGTTTTTGATTCCCAGCCTCAGCTCATTGCTCAAACCCTTCCTGAGGGGTAGGTGACTCCTTCAAGGTCAAATGCTGTGTCTAAGGAAGTACTTCTAATACTGAATACCTGTGGTTTCTAACAGCCTGTCCTTGTTCAGTCCAGGCCTCAGCAAACTCTTTCTTAAAGAGTCAGAGTAAATATTTCCAGCTCCCTGAGCCCTGTGGTCTGTGTTATAACCACTCTACTCTGCTGTTGTAATAGAAACCAGCCTTCAGTTCAGTTCAGTTGCTCAGTCATGTCCGACTCTTTGCAACCCCATGAATTGCAGCACGCCAGGCCTCCCTGTCCATCACCAACTCCCAGAGTTGACTCAAACTCATGTCCATTGAGTCAGTGATGTCATCCTCTGTCATCCCTTTCTCCTCCCACCTTCAATCTTTCCCAGCATCAGGGTCTTTTCCAAGGAGTTGGTTCTTCGCAACAGGTATTAGAGTTTCAGCTTCAGCATCAGTTCTTCCAATGAATATTCAGGACTGATTTCCTTTAGGATGGACTGGTTGGATCTCCTTGCAGTCCAAGGGACTCTCAAGAGTCTTCTCCAACACCACAGTTCAAAAGCATCAATTCTTCCGCCCTCAGCTTTCTTCATGGTCCAACTCTCACATCCATACATGACTACTGGAAAAACCATAGCTTTGACTAGATGGACCTTTGTTGGCAACGTAATGTCTCTGCTTTTTAATATGCTATCTAGGTTGGTTATAACTTTTCTTCCAAGGAGTAAGCGTCTTTTAATTTCATGGCTGCAATCACCATCTGCAGTGATTTTGGAGCCAGAAAAAATAAAGTCTAACACTGTTTCCATTGTTTCCCCATCTATTTGCCATGAAGTGATTGATGGGACTAGATGTCATGATCTTAGTTTTCTGAATGTTGAGCTTTAAGCCAACTTTTTCACTCTCCTCTTTCACTTTCATCAAGAGGCTCTTTAGTTCTTCTTCACTAAATGCAGGGTAGCGTCATCTGTGTATCTGAGGTGATTGATATTTCTCCCGGCAATCTTGATTCCAGCTTGTGCTTCTTCCAGCTCCGCATTTCTCATGATGTACTCTGCATATAAGTTAAATAAGCAGGGTGACAGTATACAGCCTTGACATACTCCTTTTTCTATTTGGAACCAGACTGTTGTTCCATGTCCAGTTCTAACTGTTG
>NW_011494867.1:10388506-10405343 GCF_000754665.1 Bison bison bison | reverse complement strand
CATGTCCAGTTCTAACTGTTGCTTCCTGACCTGCATACAGATTTCTCAAGAGGCAGGTCAGGTGGTCTGGGATTCCCATCTCTTTCAGAATTTTCCACAGTTTGTGGTGATTCACACAGTCAAAGGCTTTGGCATAGTCAATAAAGCAGAAATAGATGTTTTTCTGGAACTCTCTTGCTTTTTTGATAATCCAACAGATGTTGGCAATTTGATCTCTGGTTCCTCTGCCTTTTCTAAAACCAGCTTGAACATCTGGAAGTTCACAGTTCACATACTGTTGAAAAACCATTCTTAGGCAACACAGAAATGAATAGGCATGGCTCCATGCCAATAAAACTTTATTTACAAAACAGATGGCAGGCAGGGTTTGGCCTTGAAGGTTGTAGTTTGCCTGCCTCTAGCAGAGCCTATCATCTAGATGGGCAGGGGTCTGTGCAGAGGTCCAACAAGGGTCTGTTACACAATGGGATGCTGGGGAGACCATTAAAATTAGGTTCAGAAGTCCACTTGAAGGTATAGAAGTATACTCTTGGTATATTATTATTCAAAAACTAAATCAGGCTACCAATTTCAATTTTTAAGAACATATCAGTGTATATATTACCAAAGTATATACTCAATGAAGAGGGAAAATAAACTCTATAGAAATCCACCAAAATGTTCAGAGTAGTTATCTCTGAGTGGTGGAATTTAGGTCTTCTTTTTTCTTTTTTCCCTACTGATTCTCCATATTTTTAAATTATCTGGAATAAATAGGTATTAATTTTGTAATGTGGTAAAATTTTTAAAATTTATAAAAATATGGTACATATTTTTATAAAGATATCTAACCAGGTAGTCAGGTATCCAGGAGGAGAAGGGGATGAGAGAGCATGAAATGGCTGGATGGCATCACCAACTCAGTGGATATGAGTTTGAGTAAACTCCAGGAGACAGTGGAGGCCAAGAAGGCCTAGCGTGCTGCAGTCCATGGGGTCACAAAGAGTTGGACACGAGTGAACGACTGAACAACGTGTCTGGCATCCAGGCCAAATGACAAGCATGGCTTTCCCAAAGGAAGAGAGGGTAGGCGGGCAGCTTCCCAGCAGGGAGGGGAAGGCTGGTGGTGCCCATGCACCCCTGCCTGCTTGAGCCCCTCCAGGCAAGTGCCCAGTCTGGGCAACTACAAATCCAACCCCAGTTCTGATTACAGCCTGCTCTCCCATGGTCACATGCCACCCTGCCAAAGGAACAAGCCACAGGTCAGGTACAAAGCTGGATGAGATACAGCAGATATAGGCCACGTCCTTCCCCAGGTTTCACTCTCTCCTCTGTGGCAGACATGACTAACCTCTCCAGCTCCGTTTTCTGCTGAGCACAGAACTGGACCTCAGAATCCTTCTCAACACAATGTTCCAGGTAGCCACTACCACTCAGTAGAAATCAATACTGCCTATGAAGCCTGTTAGCTACTCTAGACCCAGGCAATAGTCTTTCTGTGATAGTCAGCTGGGAACTCGGGCCTGTGTTTCAGCCTTAGCCATCTAGGGCCAATGCCAAGTTCAGATATGTTTAGAAACTAGCTAAGGAATCCTTCTCAGGAACCTCTTCAATATTGTGGCAATGCTGAGAAAAGCAGTACCAACAGTTATGATATCCATTAAATCAGTAACTAAGGGGAACAAAATTCCAGGGTAACCTGTGGATTGTGGTCATATAAGAGAAGACTGTCCAGCTTACCTTTTACTTTTGACACCGTGAATGAGCTGGAAGCCTTGTATTTGCTGTAAAAGGAAGCATTAGGTGAATACAAAACAGAACTGCTTCTAAACATGCACCCTTGTTACTGTACTTAGTTTATTTCCACCTCAATTTCATATCTTCCTACTTGTTTCCCATCACCCTGAAAGCCCTTAGGACATTCCAGAGCAAGGTCTAGACTGAGAACATTCTAGAACAGGGCTCATTAACCTTCTTTGTGCCAAGGATCCCTCTAGAGGCCTGGTAAAGCCTTTGGATGCCCCCTCAGAACAATGCTTTTTAAATGCATATGATACATTTAAAAGATTAAAAGGAAGTCATGTATTATTAATATCATTATCAAAGTATGAAAACAAATTTGTGTTAGCCTAATGGCTAACAGACGGGGAGGAGGCAGAGCTGGGTCCGTTTGACCCCAGAGCCTGCAGTGGGTTCCACCATCTCCTGGTCACCTTATGCCTCAGGTGCCATGGACAGATGAAGACATGGCCTCCTGCTGGTCTCCATGCCCCCTCCATCCCCCAAAAGTCAGGACGGCAAGGATGGTCTGCCGTGTGACCCATCCACATACCTTATGTGAAAAGCACCTTGCAAACACAAGTAGGTATTTTTAAAAAATGAAAAGCTTCATTCTCGGGGGTAGGGGGGTATGTAGGGAATGCCAGTGAACAATTAGCCTGCAAACTCAAAGATACTATCAGTCATTACTGAGGTGTTGGAAAAGGTCTCAGTGACAAGCAAGGGAGAAAAAGCAGGATTCAGAACTCACATCAGACTGCAAGACTATACACTTTCGAAGGTTGTGTACCGAGACTATCTCGAGCAAGTGGGAAAGAAGGGGTCAATATTTCCTTATTTGTTTTTCTATATCTTAATGGCTATATGTACATTTCATAATTAAGAGCAGTATTAACTTTCAAATATGGAATAAACTTTCCTCAAAGCTACAAAAACAAGCAAACATACAAACAAGAAGCTCAACACATTAGACACACACACAGAAACCCAGTGGAATAAAATATGCTAAACAGCTTATAGGGGTGATTTCTGAGTTATAGCATTGTCATCTGTATTATTTCCCACTTCTTTATATGGTCCAGAACTTCCCAAGGTTTCAACAATACTCTCACAATCAGAAAAGAAGTTTTCAGGAGCCCTGATCACAGAATATTTACCTCAGAGACTGCACGCCGTTTCTCTCTGACTTGACAAAAAAGGGAACCTTCCCATTCCTAGTGACGTCCACCAAGCCTCCCCTGTCGTCCAGGATCCCATAGTGAATGGCGGCCCGGCAGATGCTGGACGCCTGCAGGGCGGGGCCGGAATGTAAGTACATCTGAATTCACCTTTGTCAGCAATCATTTCCAGGAACACACAAGATGTTTGTCCTCAACCCACAAAAAGCCAAAAAGCCGGGCCAAGGCTCACCCCACTGCTGACTCCGACCTCGCTCTATAACACGTCTTTGTTTCTGGGGTTGCTTATCTTTAAGAACTCATCTGTGTTGCTTTACAAACTAAGAACAGTGACAAACAGCCCTTTCTCCCCCTCCAGTGGAGCATATTAACGCTGGGGCTAACATAGAGACTGATCGGCTCAGGGGTCAGCCCCCATTTCCGAAAGTGGCTTCACAAATCTGTGACCCCAGAAATAGGCATGGATCAGCTATGCCTATTAGCCTCAGCTAAGAGGGGGGTTTGACTACTGAGCAAAAAGAAAATCTGTTCACCTGAAAACCAGCCACCTGCTTTTAACACAGAGACAGGAGTCCACGCCAGCCATTTAAAGAAGCTCTGGCCATACTTACACTTTCATAAAAGAGAGTCCCAAAGATCTTTGCTCCACTGTGCAGGCAGCCTGCGGGGCACTGGTACCTGATGGGAAAGAAAGAAGATGATTTTCATAAGTTGAATAAAATACGTTGATAAAACCTTGCCATGAATTTATTGTTTTTATTCCCCTTCAATAGCTATTATTACATATAGAAAAGTGTCAGTGATCTAGCATACACTGTTTGGGAGCAAGTCACAATTTACCCAGGCTGAAGTGTATAGACACATGGACACAATTACAGATTCAACTTGGCCTCTTTAAAGACCATTTTCATGTGCTTCAGATTCAAGTCAAATAGATGGACGTTTCCATGAACAGATGGACAAATGGCTTGTCCAGAAGAAAGACAAGTGGCTTCAAAGGCACCAAAAAAGTCCTCAGATACCAATCATCAAAGATGTGCAGACTAAAAGTTCCAGGTGTCAAACTACAAGGGTGTTGTAATAGAATAAAATTCATTGATGGTGACCATGCTCACAAACAAATATCAATTAATCTTTCCAGAAAGCCTTAACAATTCATGTCCCTTAAACCATAAACCCTGCAAACTGGGAGGAAACATTTGCAAATGAAGTGACCCACGAGCGATTAATTCCAAAATATATAAATTCATACAGCTTAATATAAAAAAAAGAACAAATAATCCCATCAGAAAGACCCCTAAATGAGCAGAAGATCTAAATAGACATTTCTCCAAAGAAGACAGCCAGATGGCCAACAGGGACATGAAAAGATCCTCAATGTTGCTAATAGAAAAAATGTACATTAAAACCACAGTGAAGTACCACCCATCACTAAAAAGTTTACAAATAACAAATGCTGTAGAGGTGTGGAGAAAAGGGAAGCCTCCTACACTCTTGGTGGGAGTGCAAGTTGGTGCAGCCACTATGGAGAATAGGATGGCGGTTCCCTAAAAAACTAAAAACAGAACCACTGAGTGATCCAGCAATCCCATTCCTGGGCATATATCCCGAAAAGACGAAAAATTCTAATTCGAAAAGATACAGGTACCCCAATGGTCATGCCAGCAATAGTCACAATATCCGCATGGAAGTAAACTAAGGGTCCATCAACAGATAGATGGATAAAAAAGATGGTACGTATATACCATGGAATATTACTCAGCCATAAAACTAAAATAATTCCATTTGCAGCAACATGGGTGGATCTAGAGATTACCATTCCAAGTGAAGTCAGAGAAAGACAAATATACGCTATCATTTATGTGTGGAATCTAAAAAAAGATACAAATGAACTTATTTATAAAACAGAAACAGACTCACAGACGTAGAAAATTTAGGAATACAAAAGGGGAAATTGGGGAAGGGATAAATTATGACTTTGGGATTAATATATACACACTACTGTATATAAAATAGATAACCAACAAAGACCTACTGTATATTGTATATAGGGACTATATGCAGTATCTTATAATAACCTATAATGGAAAAGAATCTGAAAAGAGTATATATATATGTATAACTGAATCACTTTGCTACATACCTGAAACTAACACAACACTGTAAATTAACTATGCTTCAATTTAAAAAAATTTAAAAATTTATATCTCTTGATTCTTGACTCTCCCAAGAAAAAAGTCAGAAAGTCAGACCTCCATGTTATTCCAACCGTTTATAACTGGGGAAAACTGGAAGTAAGTCAGCAGGTGTCAAAGGAATAGCCAAATGTATTTCTGTGTGGCCAAATGTCAGCGTATTATACGGCCACTAGAAATGAAGTTTTTGAGGAATAGTTATTGACTTTGGAAATCTTAAGTGAAACCAGTAACATACAAAATTGTACAATAGGAAAGGCCTAATCAGAGCACAGAACAAAGGTTGGAAGAAATGACATCAAATTATTACTGATACTAACGAGATTCTAGGACACTTATTTTATTTATACTTGTTTTGGTGGTTGTTTTTCTGAATTACAATGAACAAGGATATCCCTTAAAGTAAAAAAAAAAAATCCCAGTAAATATTATTCTTGCAAAAGTGCCATGTACAGACAACTGACGTGCCAGGTGGTGGGACGACATCCAGGAAGGGCACCGTGAGAGTTCAGGGGGTTACACATGGGCTGAGCTCTATTTCTTGACAGGAGGCGTCTAAGAGGTTTCATGTACACAGACCCCTGCTTTCTTCATGCTTGGGGAGGGCTCCGTCTACCTCCAATCCTGAAACTCTTTTGATGCCGTCTGACAATGAATGTTTTCCAAACCTTGTCATCTTCCCCACTGACTATTCAGGCATGATGCTCTTATTATGAATCAGCAGTCCGAAAGACACGGCACCGCCACGGGGCAGCTCGGGAGCCTCCGGGCATCCCAGACCTGGGAGTCTGTGGGTGGAGACCCTCTGGGACGACGTTCAGGGTGGGGGCAGATGGTTACTCCACCTCCCCCGCTGCCACCTCTTGCTCGTCTCACCACCAAACTGCCTGGTTCTACTTTCGTGGTATCTGCTGGCCCATCACCAAGGCTGGTGGGACAACGCATGAGCCCCTTGAACGTCTGATCCCAGCTGCTCTCTGTCCCAGGACTTTCCTGCCAAAGGCGAGTGGAGCGTTCTCCTGACAAACCTGACTCCACGTCCCCATGGTGTAAAACAGGACCCTCTCTTTCAGGTGACACAATACACCTTCTCTTTTGAGCATGTGCTTTTTTTTTTTAATATAAATTTATTTAATTGGAGGCTAATTACTTTACAATATTGTATTGGTTTTGCCATACATCAACCTAGATAGCATACTGAAAAGCAGAGACATTACTTTGCCAACAAAGGTCCGTCTAGTCAAGGCTATGGTTTTTCCTGTGGTCATGTATGGATGTGAGAGTTGGACCATGAAGAAGGCTGAGCGCTGAAGAATTGATGCTTTTGAACTGTGGTGTTGGAGAAGACTCTTGAGAGTCCCTTGGACTGCAAGGAGATCCAACCAGTCCATTCTGAAGGAGATCAGCCCTGGGATTTCTTTGGAAGGAATGATGCTAAAGCTGAAACTCCAGTACTTTGGCCACCTCATGTGAAGAATTGACTCACTGGAAAAGTCTCTGATGCTTGGAAGGATTGGGGGCAGGAGGAGAAGGGGACGACAGAGGATGAGATGGCTGGATGGCATCACTGACTCGATGGATGTGAGTCTGAGTGAACTCCAGGAGTTGGTGATGGACAGAGAGGCCTGGTGTGCTGCGATTCATGGGGTTGCAAAGAGTCGGACACGACTGAGCGACTGAACTGAACTGAACATGAATCTGCCACGGGTGTACACATGTTCCCCATCCTGAACCCCCCTCCTACCTCCCTCCCTGTACCATCCCTCTGCGTCATCCCAGTGCACCAGTCCCAAGCGTCCTGTATCCTGCATCGAACCTGGACTGGCAATTCGTTTCATATATGATATTATACCTGTCTCAATGCCATTCTCCCAAATCATCCCACCCTCTCCCTCTCCCACAGAGTCCAAAAGAGTGTTCTATACATCTGTGTCTCTTTGGCTATCTCGCATACAGGGTTATCGTTACCATCTTTCTAAATTCCGTATACATGCGTTAGTATACTGTATTGGTGTTTTTCTTTCTGGCTTACTTCACTCTGTATAATAGGCTCCAGTTTCAACCACCTCATTAGAACTGATTCAAATGTATTCTTTTTACTGGCTGAGTAATACTCCACTGTGTATATGTACCACAGCTTTCTTATCCATTCATCTGCTGATGGACATCTAGGTTGCTTCCATGTCCTGGCTATTATAAACAGTGCTGCGATGAACATTGGGGTACATGTGTCTCTTTCAATTCTGCATTCCTATACACTAATAATGAGAAAATAGAGAAATTAAGGAAACAATTCCATTCACCATTGCAACGAAAAGAATTAAATACTTAGGAATATATCTACCTAAAGAAACTAAAGACCTATATATTGAAAACTATAAAACGCTGGTGAAAGAAATCAAAGAGGACACTAATAGATGGAGAAATATACTATGTTCATGGATCAGAAGAATCAACATAGTGAAAATGAGTATACTACCCAAAGCAATCTATAAATTCAATGCAACCCCTATCAAGCTACCAGCGGTATTTTTCACAGAGCTAGAACAAATAATTTCACGATTTGTACAGAAACACAAAAAACCTCAAATAGCCAAAGCAATCTTGAGAAAGAAGAATGGAACTGGAGGAATCAACCTGCCTGATTTCAGGCTCTACTACAAAGCCACAGTCATCAAGACAGTATGGTACTGGTACAAAGACAGAAATATAGACCAATAGAACAAAATAGAAAGCCCAGAGATAAATCCACGCACCTATGGACACCTTATCTTTGACAAAGGAGGCAAGAATATACAATGGAGAAAAGACAATGTATTAAACAAGTGGTGTTGGGAAAACTGGTCAACCACTTGTAAAAGAATGAAACTAGAACACTTTCTAACACCAAACACAAAAATAAACTCAAAATGGATTAAAGATCTAAACGTAAGACCAGAAACTATAAAACTCCTAGAGGAGAATATAGGCAAAACACTATCTGACATAAATCACAGCAGGATCCTCTATGACCCACCTCCCAGAATATCGGAAATAAAAGCAAAAATAAACAAATGGGACCTAATTAAGCTTAAAAGCTTCTGCACAATGAAGGAAACTATAAGCAAGGTGAAAAGACAGCCTTCAGAATGGGAGAAAATAATAGCAAATGAAGCAACTGACAAACAACTAATCTCAAAAATATACAAGCAACTCCTGCAGCTCAATTCCAGAAAAATAAACAACCCAGTCAAAAAATGGGCCAAAGAACTAAATAGACATTTCTCCAAAGAAGACATACAGATGGCTAACAAACACATGAAAAGATGCTCAACATCACTCATTATCAGAGAAATGCAAATAAAAACCACAATGAGGTACCATTTCACGCCAGTCAGAATGGCTGCGATCCAAAAGTCTACAAGCAATAAATGCTGGAGAGGGTGTAGAGAAAACGGAACCCTCTTACACTGTTGGTGGGAATGCAAACTAGTACAGCCACTATGGAGAACAGGGTGGAGATTCCTTAAAAAACTGGAAATAGAACTGCCTTATGACCCAGCAATCCCACTACTGGGCATACACAATGAGCATGTGCTTTAAATAATACGATTCAGCTTTAGATGAACAGACGCCAGGACCTATAGGAAGAAGAGCAAGGGCCCCTCCACCAATGACACGGTTTTCCTGCCGTGAACCTGAGGGTCTGCACGTGGCCACTGCACCTGTTGGCCATTCGCTGCCAGAAGGAGCAGCTCAGTGGCTATGTTGCCAAAACCAAGCTGCTTCTTCTTGGCAGATGTTTTTCAACATCCGAAATGGATGATACTAAGTGACTCCATTGGCTAGATTAATTCGTTCCACTCTGGGGGAGATGCTGGCTGCTCCTCGTCTGGTGGGGCCCTGGGGAAGCAGGCTGACTGGGACTCCGCAGCAGCCGTGCTGGACCCGGCCATGGCCACGCCTGCCCTGACCCTGCCGCAGCCCAGAGCTCCACGTCACTCTGGGACCCCTTCATGCAGAGGGTGGAAAGGAGCACCCACCTGCACCAAAACATTGTTCAGGATCTCCCTGTCTACAGCACACCTGGCATTTCCACAGCAGATCAGCCGACAGGTCACGAAGGGACCCCTGACCCAGAGCAGGTGTATCTAAGGGCTGCAGGTGGTAGGAGAGGGAGGGGCCAGCCCTTACTTACCTGTTGCACGTGGACCCTTTACACTTGTCCTTCATCTTGGTGTCACACTTGACGACTTGGGCTAGGAGAGAAATGCAGAAACGCTTGTCACGGCAAGAAACGGGAAGATGAGTCTGAGTTAGCAGATCCCATCCCCACCCTGAGGAACTTTCTGGAATATCCTGGAAGCCTCATCATAATGAGAGCAGCAGCGTCACCCACTGGCTGCAGGCGCAGGGTGGAGGTTTGCATCCCGGCTCCTTTTTCTAGTAGCACTATCACCTCGGACACTTACTTCCCCTCTCTGAGGTTCAAATCCCACTTATTACTGGGGATGGGTACAGTATCCACCTCCAGGGGTTTCTCTGAGCCTTGAAGAGAACGTGAACCAACCCTGGAAGGCAGCCTGGTACACTGAGCTCCCCTCAGCCTCACAGGGCCCTGGAGGGCGAGCCTTGTGCAGCCCAGGAAGCGGGGACCCAGCCATTCTCCCCAGTGTCATCTCCCCTACAGCCAAGAGGACTTTGCCAAGTTTTCATTTTGGTTTATAGGGACATATCAGAATCTTGGAGTAGTATTATAGTTTGACAGAAAGACACGTATTACTTTGTAATTTTACATTATGGAAAAATAAAATAATAATGAAAGAGTTTGGAACCTCTGGACAGACAAGGACATCAGGGTATTTCCTGGTCACAGAGAGCTATGGGCTGACTAAACAGGCGGGAAGCCCAGGGGAGAGATAACTGAAGGCCCACGAGAACACTGGCTGGGTGCAGGTGGCGGGAGGGCAACTGACAAAATAGCCAAGGCTTTCTGAGAAACATGGGCGTGAGCCGGCCCCCTGCTCAGAGCCGAGTCCAGTTGTGTGCTGTGTGATGGTGTGGAGGGAAAACAGAGACACTGGCGGGCAGAGGAGCCATACCTAGTGCCGTGTCTGTAAGAAAATGCTCTCTAGAGCCCCCAAACTTCAGTAAACGTGCCGCATACACAGGTGACCCGGGCCGGGGAGGGAGGAATCAGAGCCGAGCAAGGAAAGGCAGAGAGAAGTGAGCCCCAGGAGGGGAAGGGTCTTGGGAGACCAGAGGTGAGCGTGAGAACAGGGCATCTGGGGACCTCCGAAAGTCTCTGGGGAAACAGCCAACTTCCCACCTTAACGGAGCTGTTGGAGGCAACGCTGAGGACCTCACAGTACAGCTGACACGGGGGGACCCATGTGACTGTAAAGAGTCCTCACAGCAACCTGACTGAGCTGCAGCCACTCCGGCAAGGAGATGGGTGAGGAGGGACAGATGAGAACATGCAGCCCAGGTCTAGAATTCATAGCCTAGCTCCTTAGTGACTGCTTCTGTTCTTCTCTGTCAAGAACACAATGCCTCTCCTAAAATACGGACACGGGAAATGCACACACCCGTGTCTCTAAACTAAAACAGTGCTAACAAGAGGCATCAGGGCTCCTACTTTACAGATGAGCACGTGGAGTGTCAAAGAGGCAGGTCCGAGTCACAGGACCCGTGTGCGTGGCGGCCCCGGGAGCTGGGCCCCACGCTGCCTGTTCACTCATCCTTTGGGAGGTGGGCACCCCAACTGGAACCCGACCTCAGCCCCGGTCCTCTCTGAAAGGACAAGAGAAGGTCTAACTTTAAAATAATTGCATGGGGCAGGGAGGGGGGAAGGCTACCCAAGCACAGCTCCTGTAATGCTTCTTTTGAAATGACTTTAAAATATCACTTTTTAGAAACATGTTTGGGTGGTGCTTTTGCAAGCTACACCCCACCCTGGTCCCCGCTGTTTGTCGACTTGAAGACCTCTCAACCCACTGGCTCCCCTACTCCGTCCATCCCAGAGAAAACTGGCCCCTCCAGAGGCGGCCGGCAGGGCAGAGCCCCACTCACTCATGTAGGTCACAGGAGAGTCTTTCTTGGGCTTCTTGGGTTTGATCACCCTCGGGGTGACCCAGACGTGCTTCTCATCCGGAATAGGGGCCGCTTCCACCTCGTTCATGTCGTCCGTTTCAGTTTCCTGGCCATAAGTCTCTTAATAGTGAAGGGGGGAGAGAAAAGCAACATGCTGGGATCCAAATGAAATGCACTTGGGAAGAAGTAAAAAAGCCATCTGGAGATGAAACTAGTTTGAGGTTTGCTTTCACAAAGGGTCATTTCAGCAGCAAAGAGAAAGTCCCACCTCAGGGTCGACTGGCCAGGTGGGATTCTCTCCCCCAAAGGCGACGGATGGCTCTCTGCTCGCTGTGCTTGATTTGGAACCCAAGAGCAGCTGGGCTGACCGGAGGCTAGAAGGCCCCAGCACCCACCCCTGGATGGTCAGAATGACTTCTTGTCACATCTCTGCCTACTCACCACTGCCTACCCAAGGAAGCAGCTTCAGGAAGCTACCTCATCTTCTGACCCCAAACCGCAGCTGTCTCGCCAAGGTCCCTCTGCCCTGGGTTCTCACTGAGGGAGGGGTCCTCCTAGATACATGCCATCGGGGTGCAAGAACACCCGTGTCGATGGTCTTAGACACATTGCCCTTTACCGCCCTCACGTTCTGCTCCCTTCCCCACCCCCGAAGGTCAAGATCACTTAACCTTTCTCTGCACTGAAGTTCTGAAACCCAGTAACATTGGAACCATCACCTACAAAGAGCCAAAGACCCAACTCTTGGTTAAAAAAACTTAGTTCACTGGCTCCCAATCTTTTCCCCACCCAAATATGGTTATTTCTCCAAACATGATTGCAACCTTCATGTTTCAAAACATTCTAATTCACCAAACAAATTGCATTTATTAAGCATCAGTTCTCATCATGAAAGTCACTGTGATCTGTAATAGGCCACTTGGATACCAAGCCCTACACTCCAGCCAAAGCAAAGCAAAGTATTGCTTGCGTGCCCTTATCAAACATGAGCTGGTGCACATCTGCTGGGGGACTCGCCAAGGATGCCGTGGACCAGAGTTGGAAACCCTTGCCTTCTAAGCTTCTCCAGTGAGAAAAGACAACAGATATGCTTTGATAAGAAGTTCAAGGAGCAGGTATGGGGCCCTCGCAGGCTTCTTTGTGTCAATGGATTAAGACTCAAGTCCCATCAAATGTCCACCAATTCTGAGCCTTATCTCCATTTCTCCTTAAGGGTGACAACATTTCTTCTCTGAAGGGCAGACCAACTGTTTTGTGTTGACACAAGCCATTCAATTGAAGGGCTACTTCAAGATTTCTTCAAGAGATCTTCTCTGGATGCCTTTTGATAGGATACTCTGCAGGCATTTCACTGGCTGACTCATCACCGTACAACCACCGCCCCAGGGGAACCCTGGGGATGGGACGGGAGGAGGAGGATGGACGGGATTGAAGCCAGAGGAGAACATCAATCCTGAGTCCCAAGTTCATTACCAGAGCTCGTGGGCCTTCATGTCCGGCTCCTGGACAACAGGCTCACCACCACCTGCCTCCCCCACCAGCTGAAAACTCCCTGAGGCAGCAGCCAGCCTGCTTCACACCCACTCTACAACGAGCTCCAGCACACAGCAGTTGCTCAACAAAACTGGCTGCATGAAGGACCGTCAACCCCCTCCAACCCCTGCAATGAATTCTGTCTTTGAACCCTTTGGAGAGGAAAAAAATAGTCCCAGCAAAGTTTAAAGATATTCAGGAAGGGTAATGTAGGAAACATCATCTGTAGCTAAACTCTATAGGCAAAATCTTTACAAAGATGCTGGGTTTGCAAACAGCACTTGGAACCCAGCAGCGGTCTCTGGTCTGTCTTCCTGTCAATGTGGCTATTCAGGCTTGCCCTTCACTGAAAGCCAGAGCTGTCTCTGGAATAAGCTGGGTTTTCTTCCACTGGCCTTTAGGATTTTTATACCTCATAATCGCAGCTTTATTTAGCCGAATATAGTTGGGTAGAGCAGCCTAAAGCATTTGAGGGCTCACTATTTAAGAAAATGGGCAGACAGTCCTCACCCTCGGACACACACATGAAAAGTGGAATGCTTACCCAGAGGATGGGCTGTATTTGAGCACATCCTAATTAAGATCCCCTGAGTGGACCAGCACAGGCCTGGGGAAATTCCGTGCCCAAGTTCACACCAAGGTTACCCTGTGCACCGTCCAGCTCCGGACCAGGGGTCCCAGGGCACCGAGCATTTCTACATCATTCTGCAGACTCCATCTGGTTCTGTAAGTGTGGACAAAGCTCACAGCTAATGTCAAGTTCTTGTGTCATCCTCTCATTGCCCTGGGAGGTGTGAACAGCCCCATTTCACAGATGGGAAAACTGAGGCTTGGAGAGGCTATGTGACCTGCCCAAGCTCACACAGCTGAGAGTCAAACTCCTTTCCCTGAATCCCACACCCTGCATCGCCACACAGGGACAGGCTAGAGGGGTGGGGACGCCTCTTACGGTCTATCCTTATCCCTGCTCCGTCTCCATTGAGAGGTCAAGGCTTTGCCAGGCACCTCAATAAACGCTTATTAAGTAGCTTATGCAGATAAGCTGCTTTAGAGGAGACTTTCTGCATGGTTAGCTAAGGAAATCAGGATGCCCTCCAAGTGAAGTTGGGTATTTTCCACTAAAAATAAAGAAGCAAGTCCAGGAGGTTTCATTGGGTGGGTTAACCTGTATCTAGGCTGTCTTTGTGTACATTTGTTCTCTGACAAGGCCCCTCTGTGGACTTTGGGGGTGTATTTATTCAGACAACATGCAGAACACACCTGCCAGGTGCCCCTGGAGGCCCTGGCATGAACCAGCGGTTGTAACTACAGGTGATTCAAGTTCATGGAGAGTCTGGGTGCAGTAAGGGCGTGGAGGCAAGTGAGCAGCCTGGCTGTGAAATCAGGGAAGTCTTCCTAGAGGAGGTGTGACACCACAATTGTGTTTTCCAAGAAAAGAAGGCATGTGCCAGGATCCTGAGATGGATGGGGGCCCCAGTAACCCCTAAGGTGAAGAACTCCAGGCCAAGTGACAAGTGAGGTCATACCTCCTCACCTGCTTCTCCAAGAAAGTAACAGGCTGGGTCCATAAAGTGGTGACTATGTGCAGGCTGCTGTCCTAGTAACTTGTACCTTCCTTACCACATCCTCCCAGCAAACCATCTGCAGGAGATGATGGCATTACTCTTACAGATGGGGAAACTGAGGCTCAGAGAAGGCAAGCAGTTTGCCTGGCACACCCGGCCCCTCTGCCCGCCCTGCATCGCAACAGCCTGCCTCGTGCACACATGGAGTCCCCCAACAGGAGACCTGAGGGGGCGCCCTCAGGAGTCTGCCCTCCCTCACAGTCCCCTAACCAGCCCTCAGGATCTGAGAGGGGACTTGTCCCTCTGGGCGACCAGATAGCAGCCACAGGACCCGCCTGAATGGGAACTTGGAGCCTGACACGGCTCGAGTGTCGGCCTGCCTTCTCAGCCCTCCTGTTACCCCCAGGGGCTGACACGTCACCCCATGCTCACACAGGAAGACTGAGGCTCAGACTGATGAGGTGACCTGCCGGGGTCCCCCTGCTGGAACGTGCAGGGTTGATAGCCCCCAAGCAGGTGTACTAGACTCTAAAACCCACGCTTGTCCCAGGAATCCAGGTATCGGAGTGGGACTGCGTGGAAATATTTCACTAAGGATGGGCGTGGGGACCCTGTCTCGAAGTCGGTGGAGAGGGGGAGCAGGAGGAACTCCACCTAACAAACGCCTGTAGCCCCCTACTGCACGGCGGGCACTGCCAGGACCTGTGCGCCGTGCCATGGCACAGCAGCTTCCTGCCAGGCGCGCCCTTCCCTTCCTTCATCACCAGGCTCAGTCTTCCTCGACAGCTGCCTGCGCAGGAAGCCCTCCCTGACCCGGCCCACGCGGGGGCTTGTGCTACAGCCCCGAGGCACCTGTATCATGCCCTGAAAGGGGCAACGGCCCCGCTGGATGTCAGGTTCCCCGGGGCAGGGCCGGGACTGGTCCCCATAGTTACTCCACCCCATCACCTACCAACATCCTGGCACACAGCAGGCACTCAGGATGGTCACACCAAATGCACTGACTCTCTCATCTGAGTCTGAGATGCGTCACGGACAGATGCGTCACCAGGCCCATTCTGCCGCCGGGCAGAGAGACCGAGGGGTTTGAGCAAAGAGCCTCAAATCACTAAGATCCAGAGCCGGAAGTCTCATGTCTGGACTCTGCGTTGAGCCCCTGCTTCCCCCGGAGACTCAGCTCCCCACACGTAAGTCATAACCCAGGGGACCACATGGACTGGGCCACACTGCCGCACCATCAGACCCTTGCTTCTCCCCTCAGAGGACTTCCCCCAGCCACCACCCCGCTGCAGTGGGCAGAATCAGCAGGGAATAACTGGCCCAAGAGGGCTGGAATCCACTCTTCACCCTGGAGCCCACTGGGCTGACCCCACGAACCCCCAGCAGGGAAGGGCCGCTGCCTCCTGCCCGTGCCAACCCTCCTGAAAGGCCCCTCTCAACCGTCACAGGACCTGTTGATGCAGCCACGTGAAAAAAACACATCTTAACCGCAGACACATGGTCAGCGCCTCAGCCGGGATGGAGTTGGAGGAAATAGTCCGAAATATGAGGAGCACTTCAGGCATGAAAAATGTGCATTATTTACAGGAGTGGGGTAAATGGAAACGCCCTGTTGCTGGAAAATACATGGCCTGAAAGCTCTAGCTGGGCCTGAGCTGAGGCGGGGGGAACGTAGATGTTTATGATGAGTAAGGGCCGGGTGAGCCACACACGTGGGTTGGTGGGGGTCTGGTGGGGACAAGAACAAGCAGGAGGGGCTCCGATAGCCCACCCGGCCCACAGCTGGCCTGGACCATCCATCACACGGCTGCTTTAAATTCCTCGTTTGTTGTCTGTTTTATACCAAAGTCTGAGCACCAAGAGGGCAGGATGCCTCTGGTCAGTGCCGCCCGTGGGAGACGCCCACTGGGGGATGTCCCAAGGGGAGCTGGGGCTCAACCCTGAGTCTGGAGATGGGGAGGGGAGGAGGGGAGTGTGGGCTGGAGTCTGGAGATGGAGGAGGGGAGCAGAGGCCAAGGGTGGAAGGGATCAATTTCTCCCCCTAGCTGTCCAACATCCCCATTTCACATTGGCAGCTCTACGACTCAGGGGTGGGAGCAGAAGCCCGCTCCCAAGGGCTCTGAAGTGGATTCCTACCTTGGTAACAGAGGTTGTTCTTGCAGCCACCGCGGTACTTGCCCGGGCACTCGGAGCAAGGCCGGCCGGTTTTGTAGGGGGCTTCTCCGATCCAGTTGCCCCTGAGGACAGACCAGAAACACCATCACAGGGCTGCCATGCCGGAGCCCGGGGACCCCTCTTTCTGTTCTAGACCCTCTTGGGGCCCTGACACGGTCAGGGAAGAAGGAAGGTATGAGGGGGACAGGCACTTGCCCTGAGCCCCTCTGTGCACAGCATCTAGAGAATTACAGAATAATCTAGCCAGGAGCCATGAAGCGTCCTTCCCCTTCTCATCCTTTGTCCTGTGGCCCCCACCTACGCACGCTGCTCCCTCGCACAACTCTGAACGCCGGTGGCACCGCCCCCTCCCCCAGCCCCA
>NW_011494867.1:10376183-10388402 GCF_000754665.1 Bison bison bison | reverse complement strand
AACACCAACGCCGGGGAAGCTGCTGGGACCCTCCCTTTTAAGCCATTTCTCAAATGAGTGATGGGCAGCCTGTTCCAGGGAGGGCCTCGAGGTTACTGGCTTCTCACTGCATACCACCTGCTCACTCCATCCTTCCAGCACCCTAGGAAGGACATGCTAGAGTTCAATCCTTTATCAGGAGAGGAAACGGGCTCAGAGATGTTAAGTGACTTGCCCAAAGTCACACAGCAAGTGAGTGTGAGGGCTGGGATTTGACCTCAGCCTGTGCGGTTCAGAGCTTTGACCATACTCTGCTCGTGGGGCTGGGACCAAGGTCCCTCTGGGCATCACAGGCACTGATCTGCCTCCCTCTAAGCTTCCAGGGCAGGAAAACCAGAGGCCGCTCGATGGGATTTCTCCAGAGCCTGGGTAGTGGGTGGTGAGCAGGATTCCAAGGCCCTTCTAGTGGTGCCTTTGGCAGCACAGGCTGGAGCAGTGAGTGACTGGGGGCCAGTCTCTGCGATCTGTTCTAGTAACCTCCTTCAGGGTTGCCCCAGTCAACTAGCTATCCTCTCAGGAAATAGATGCAGGGCCCCACTCTTGGGCCAGGGTAGCCGAGCCATGAGGAGCAGGCTCCGGGGCTAGACCTGGCCCTGCCAGCCAGAACCTCTGCCCCCTTCTCTGTACAGGGTAACCTTGGGGGCTGGTCGTGAGATGAAGGAGGTGGCTGTATGTACGCCTCACGTCGGGGCTGGCCTCTGGTGATGGTGACACAGTCTCTGAGCACTTGCTAAATCAGCAACCTCATGGGGTGATAGGCTGACGGCTGTCCAGGGTGGCCAGGGAGGGAGGGGTCCCGTTAGTGCTGGCCAAGGGACAAATTGCAGAAAACATACTGTTTGCTCCTGGTCAGCACAAAATAGCGGAATGGAACCACCCAGGGCCACGTGGGTGTCCGGCCGGGGATGGTGGGCAGGGGCTGTCATAATCTGCACCCAGAGAGGGCAAAATAACATCCCCAGCAGGCTGCAGACACTGCTTTGTTGAGCACATCTGCCTCACGTGCAGGCTGGCCGGGACTCACAGAGGGCTTCAGGCTGACCCCCACAAATGGACCATCACCAGGTGGACCCTGGGTACCCCAGCACCTGCCCTGTCACTGGGTGGGGCTCAGTAGGTTCTTCAGACCATTTGGGCCCCCAGATGGGCTCTTCCCCTCCCCCAGCTGAGTCTGCCAGCATATGTAGGCTCCACGTTTCCTCAGTGACAAACCATGCCTGCCACAGGACTGGAGCAGTAACTCTCAGAGTTAGCAGTTGTGGACGTGGGCTGGGTGCCAGGCGTCCTGGGAGCCTGTCTTCCAACCTGGGTGCTATGTTATAGATACATGATGCATGGGCTGAACGTATGTGCACACCCCCCAACTCATATGTTAAAACCCTAACCCCCAGGGTAGGTGCATTTGGAGATGAGGCCTCAGAGGAGGTGACTGAAGTTAAATGAGGTCACAAGAGTGGGGACCCTGATCCAATAGGATTAGTGTCCTTATAGGAAGAGACATAGGAAGCTCAACTTCCCCTCCATCTCTCTCCTCCACCCCCTGCACACACTGAGGAAACACCATGTGGAGACATGGAGAGAACGTGGGCATCTGTGAGCTGGGAAGAGAATCCTCACCAGAAACCAGCCCTGCTGGACCCTGATCTGGACTTCTGGCCTCCAGGGCTGTGAGAGAGAAATCTGCTGCTGAAGCCACTTTGTTACAGCAGCCTGTGCTGACTAATACATGTATATACATGTGAAAATTTACCAGCTGTACTTTCAGGATTAGTGTATTACTATACACAGGATATTAATTTTTTTAAGAAAGGGATAGGCGCTAAATAAGGGGGAAGTGGTATTTCTAGTAGGATCTTCTAGTGTTTGGGGTTTTTTAATACACAGTCAAATTGAATGATTCCTCACTCCCCACCTGCCACTCTTCCAGGAGCTCTGACCAGCTTACTGCCCTTCCGTGGGGCTTGGTCCCCCCACTGATGACACAACCCCTAACCTCATCCCTGTGGCTGTGGAGACACTGCCACCACTAGCGTGCCGGATGGTTTACGGAGAGTTTCTATTTTCCTCCCAACCTCAGCGATTCCCCTTCATCCCACCTTCTCACGGCCACTCCTGACCCAACCCAGTAAATGAGGTCATTCCTGCTTCATGCAGTCACTGAGAAAATATGCCTTAAGGGCCCCTGCATGCAGGGCCCAGTGCTAGGATGGCAGCCAGCCCCACGGCCAGTGCGCAAACCACAGGCTGTAAACTGGGTGAGCTGCTCTCCGAGAATCAGCACATAGTTGTCTCATGAGCAACAGAGGCGAATGAGTAAAGGGATAAGAGACACACTGATGACATCAGGACGCCGTGAAGACGAAGAGGAGCTGTGACCACAAAGCCTGACGAGGCCCCTTCTGGGAGGGGAAATATAAAGACGCAAAATACCTATTTACCAGAGTGCTCTTTGCTGCATATTTTCAGAAAAAAAGAATCTTTACGGTGGACTCCACCAGTTGCCCAGCCAACAGCTATTCCTGCTTCCGACTTATTCAAGTAGTCCCAGAGGACGATTTGCCAAGCCAACCGGGACAAGTTCATTGGTCGAAGCCAACTGGGGCAGTCTTGTTCCCCCTTGTCCATGAGTAGCCCGGTTCTGGCAGATGACTTAAGGAGAAAGTGGGCCAGGCAAGAGAAAAGCCGAAGGAGAGAACTCTTTTCTACCATTCTCTTCCCTTCTGTTTGGGAAGACTTGGTGCCTGATGTTTTGCAGCCTTCTTATGACCATGAGGAGAGGACAGTACTGTAAGAAGACAGAACGTTCTCATTGACACTGCTGGGCTACTAAGCTAACCTCGACACACTAATATCTGAATGCCTTGTTATGTGAAGTAATGAAGAGATTTTACCATTTAAGCCAGTACTAGTTGGGTCTTCCACTGCAAGCAAACACACCCCAACCCATAAAACCATGTCACTTGTTCTTACTTTGGAAAATAATTGCAGACGAGGTAGACCGCATTCTCCCAAACATCTCCCCAGACATTCATCCTCGGGCAGGTGTTCACGGCACAGCCGATCCTGTTGGTTGTGGCCCAAACTATCTGAAAAGATGACATCCATACATCAAAGTTTAAGGGGAAAATGGCCAGGGTGACATAATCTGGCCTGAATCCGTAAGATGCCCACAGTAAACGGGTGTGTGGTAAAGGAGTGAGGCCCAAATTCTTCCCCTCGCCCATGAACAATCCAGACATTTGTTTAAATCAAAAACAGAAAAGTGAACAAAACAAAACAAGGAAAATGCCCCAGCAGTGTAAAACTGCCATAGAAGTTTCTAGTGCTCATTCTCAGCTTCCATATTTGTGAACCAGCCACAAATAGCTCAACCCACCAGTTATACTTTGAGTAGGACTGAATTAAAGGGAAAAAACTAAGGCAATGATAGAACAAAGGTCCTCTGATTGGGGGAGAGCCCCACAGCTCTGGGGCTGCCAGGCTGAGGCCACACCTGATCTTCTGGCCTTACCTGGGTGTAGTGGGTGCACATGGGCCCGGAGCACCTCTCCGGACACCAAGGGTTGCATTCGTGGGGGTAGGGGTAGGTGTAGTCCTTCACCTCATCATACCAGGACTGCACATGGGAGCCAGGGGAACGAGGCCTGCAGGGACAGAGGGACAGACCAGCTTGTTAAGTTCCGGCCACCACATGCACACAACAGCAGAGACCCCTTCTGGCAGCACCACCACCCACGGTGGAGCTGGTGGGGAGAGGCGGTGGGGGGCGCTCCTTCAGGCCAACAGCCCCACATCCACCTGGCACCTGTTAGAAGTGCTTAAAACCCGAACTGGCCTCCTTCAGAGTCCAGGAGTATGCCTGGGTGACCCAGACACCACCTGTGTGTATGGGAAACATGTATCTGGCCCCAGTGAATCCTTTTTTATACTATTAATTATGTACTTTTTATATACATTTGGGGAAATATATGCAGTCCCTGAATCCTGTGTTTCACAGATACTACTGCATAAGAAAAGACCGAAGGGGGGCAAACCTTGCTCCAAGCTCCCATTTGGGATCCTATCACCTGAGCCCTCCCTCGCCCCCAGCACTTAGAAGACCCTCCCCACCTCTTGTTGGTGACCCTTGGCCCTCTCTTCAGCCCCAGGCTGGCACTGGGAAAGAAAATAAGCCAGATGCAAGCCCCGGCTGCTGTCACCAGCAAGTGTAGACAAAGTGGTTTCAATAAGCAGAACAGATGCAGGGGGAACTGGGCACTTCTGAGGGCACCGTGGGGAGCAGGGCAGTCAGCGGTCTTGTAATGATTACCGTCAGGACTCATGTAATGGTGGCGTCAGTGCCCTGGCCAGGGAAAGCGCCTCTCTGCTTGGGGCCAGCTTGGAGAAGGACACACAGAGAGCGTCAGAGCTCCAGGGCCACAGGGTACCCACCACCCCATCTATCCATGTCCCACAAGCTTGCTGCCAGGCTGGGCCAGTTTTAGAAAGAAAACATTCAGCTGCTGAGGGGCTTTCAGATGAGGGGCTCCTCTGGAAAGTGAGTCAGCAATATTGATACAGAAAGGGAACAGCCTTTTTGCCATGGACCCATCAATCCTACTCCTTGGAGTTTTCCTAATGAAATCATTCAAATGAGCAAAAAGGGAAAAAGAGAAAAACAAAACCCAACTACGAGAATGGAATGCCTAAATTCTGGTCTGTCAACCTGATGGCTCACAAGCAGCCTTTAAAATGTGATAACCGTGACAAGTATGTACTAAAAAACTGATGTCGTATGAGAAGGAAAAAAAATCAATAGCTGTCCTGGCCACAGTTACAACTATGCGAAAATATGTCGGCCAGACGCAGCCCAGGAGCCCAGAAACACAGAAAGAGCTGACCAGGTCAGCGGGTCCATGGGTTGGGTTCCTCTTAGACATTTTCTGGTGATGCTGTCATAAGACTGACTGGATAAAAAGCAGAAAACAACACCGGGTTGCTATGCCTCCACGAAGTCAAGCCTCTAGCCCCGTGATGACCCCTTGCCCAGGTCCTGCCCAGAACAACCCTGGCTAAAGGAGAGTGCAGGGGCTTGGGGTCCCGTTAAAATCCAAGCTCACAAACTGGATATGGTAGGTCTGAAGGCCAGCAAAGCTCGTCCTGTGTTTTCAGGGGCTCTGTCCAATCCATATCGATTTTTCAATGAATGGGGCAAAGTGGAAGCAGACCCTGGAACCCTAGCGACTCCTGGGCCTCTACTCAGAGAGCTCGTGTGCCTTGCACATGGCCAGCAAGTCTTAATCTGTCAGAAGACATCTTCCCCGCTTCCTCTAAGGAAACCGGCCCAGTTGACCTGGGCGAAGGTCGGTGGGTGACATTTAACAGATGCTCAGAGGTCCGGCAGTGTGAGTGAGACCCCAGGTCACAAGTAGGGGGCCATGGCGGCTCTCACCTGCCCCAGTGCACGGCCAGGTTCTGCCCGATGGACACCAGCAGGCTGGTGGGCCCATGCTCCCAGATGCATTCCCGGGCCCAGGCCACCGCCGACTTCTCCAGCTCTTCATCCCAGGTCTGCAGGGGACGAGAAATGGGCACCAGGAGGTAGGGTCAGGAGTGTGTGGAAGAACTCAAACTGCACAGATGCCCCCAGCTCGGGCCCCAGGACGACCCTAAGGAGCAGGCTCAGCTTCTGCGACACTGGACTCAAGGACTCCTAGAGCATTTCGATGGTCTCTGGTCAGCAAAGAACCTGGAGGAGCCTGGATGCTCAGAGCTCCTGCTCATCCTGTAACTTGTTGGGAACCCTGGCAAGTCCCTCCTCTCAGCCTCAGTTTCCTCATATGTGAAACGGGAGAATGAATAACCTGGAGATGTATGGTGGTCATGGCTGTACAATGGTGTGAAGGTACCTGATGCCACTGAACAGTGCATTGTAAAATGGTTGAAATGGTAAGTTTTATATTATGTATATTTTACCATTTTATATATACATATATATTTCTTTATATACACACATGCTAAATTGCTTCAGTTATGTCCAACTCTTTGTGACCCTATGGGCTATAGCCCGCCAGGCTCCTCTGTCCATGGGGATTTTCCAGGCAAGAATAATGGAATGGGTTGCCACGTCCTCCTCCGGGAGATCTTCCTGATCCAGGGATCAAACTCACATCTCTTATATCTCCTGCACTGACAGGCAGGTTCTTTACCACCAGTGCCACCTAGGAAGCCTATATATAACCCTATATATATACACACGTACATATACACACCTATATATAGTTTTTTTTTTTCTAAGTAGCAAGAAATGCCTTCAACTCACCCAGTCCTGCTCCCCTCCGGCAAAGCCCACCCTGCCACCTGCAGGACAAAGAATCTGCCACCGGCTCCCCTCCCAGCCAGCACAGGGCCCATACATAACTCCCCAAAAGAGAAAACGGTGAACCAAGTGAGGGAGACCACTTCTCTCTTTCGAGAATCTGATGCCCAGCGCCCTCAGGCTGTGAGCCAGCGGCTGCCCCGCCCCCTCCCAGAGTCACCAGGCAGGCAGGAGGCCCAGCCCCTCGCACAATAGGTGCTCACTGACAGCCTGTATGGGGAGGGCCCTGGGACGTTCCAGGAGACTGGTTCACCAACCACGGGACCCCAGCGTGGAGCCACCCCTTGCCCCCATCTCCAGTCCTGCGTCTCCTTCTGGCCAAGATACCTGCACTCCTCAACATCCAGGGGCAAGTCCTAAACCCAGACAGGCTGGCTCCAGAGCCTGTCTACTCGTAAAACCTCAAAACAGGGTGTCTTAACTCCATGGGGTTTTATAGTCCACCTCTTGGGATGAGCCTGTTTCAGAGGGCTGTGGCTCAAAGCCCCAGGAAGCGGGGCTGAGCAGGAAGCCATGGATTTGAGACACTCTCTTCCAGTCAGTGCCACCTGTTGTTGGGTGGCTGCACGTTGGCAGGCGAGGATCCTGGCAGGGGGCAGGAAGAGCCTAAAAAGAAACCTACCCTAATTCTCTCCATCTTTAACCCTAAAGAGCTCTGCATGGCTGCCCTGCACACTAACATTTTGAAAGGGTGCCCACTCTGCCTCCTAAAATTAGCACAGCCCCTTCAGAACAAACCCCTGGACTATTTTCTTGAGGGGAAAAAAAGAAATGGTTTCATAAGGAGTCCCCAGGGGACAGCCTTTCTCAGGCTCTTCCCAGGCGGGCATCCACTCATCCCTGGTGACGGGCCACCTCATCAGGCACAGCAATGCCTAGGGGCCCACAGCCACACTGGCAGGTGCCCAACCGTGAGGGTGACCAAGGTCAGACCATGATCAACACAGAGAGCGGCAACTGAGTCCAGAGGAAGGAGAGGGGCCTGGGCTGCACGGAGCTGGATACGGGAGTGACAGGGTGCAGATGCCTGGGGTGCAGAGGGGGGCTGTATGCACAGCACCCTGAGACCTCTCTGGCCACAGAGGAGGAAGGGAAACAAGCTAACCAGACAGACCAGGGCTCCTGACAGGAGGCCTCGGGTGCCAGGCAAGAAGAACAGAGGGCCCTCGAGGCTCCTGCCAGGAGAAAGGCTGGAAGAATAAAGATTGAGGAATTACAACATGATGCCAGGATTCAGAGGGCAAGATGGGAGCCCCTCCAGGGCTGAGGCTGCCCCGCTAATCAAGGCGAGAACAGCATGGGCAGGGAAGATGAAAACAGGTGGAGAAAGAGCCCCGGGTACCTAGAGGGGCAGCAGGGTGGGGTAGAGTTCAGACTGAGCATGGACAGGCAAACGAGGGTGTGGGTCCTGGACTCAGCCAGACCCAGGTCGGAATCCACCTCTGCCTCTGCCAGCTGTGTGATCCCGGGCTAGTCTGTAAAGCTGGGGGGAACCACGGTGCCCACTTCATGGGGCCGAGAAAACCAGACATGGAGACACATGAGTGAGGGTGGGGCTGGGGACGGGCACCTGGAGCTGGTCGCTCCTTCTGTTCCTAAGTGCGGGGGCTTCTCTTGAGGTACAGGGGACCCTCCACCATCCCTTTTCGGCCTCCTCCTCCCAGCAGAACACCCCACTGCTCACAGACTCAGCTGCCCCTCACTGTTTGGACAGAGGAGCACCTGGAGAGTGTGGGGTGGAGATCATGCTGCACGGAGGCCACGGCACCAGCACAGCCCCAGGGCTGAGCGTCTGTGCTGGGCACGCGATGGGCGTGCCCGCCAGCTACCAAGTGAGTGCTAAGGCCCAGCCCAGCGAAGGAGACACGGAGGCCAGAGCCCAGCCCGTGACCCTCACCGCCCCCACTCCAGGAGGGCCTAGGGGGAGAGTCGAGGGCATGGAGCTGGGGCTGAGCTCAGAGAGGTGCAGCCAGGGGAGCCTCTCTGCCCAGGAGCCCCGGGGCCTGGGCCCCGCCCCCCGCCCTGGGCCCGCGCTCACCATGTACTCCATGTTGGAGGCGGGTGGCGAGACCTGGCCCCGAAGCTTGTTGTGAAGTGTGAGGATCTCCTCCCGGTCTGCCCTGGAGATGGCCCTCCGCGTCCGTGAGTGGGGCTGGTCCCCCTGGTATTTGCTGAGCAGCTTCTCTAACTGTGTGACATTGGGCAGGAAAAAGCCTTGGGCTCCGCAGAGCAGCAGCACCAGCCCCAAGGGCACGACGCCAGTCAGGACACAGCTCATGGCTCCACGCCGGCAGCGAGGGCAGGGAGTGACGGGCGGCCTGGGCGCCTGAGGCAGAGCTGGGCGATCTCGTGCTCTGAAAGGAAGCAGAGGGCGGGCAGAGAAGTCCGTCAGTGCCAAACCCGCCACGGCAGAGAGGACCGGGCACCCGTCTCCCCACTGTGCAGATGTGGAGACTGAGGCTCACAGAAGCCACACTAGCAAGATCCAGCAGGCAGGAAGTGGTGGAGCTGGGATTCAAGCCAACGGCCTCCAGCACGGCAAGCGGCCTGATGCCACATGGACATCCTGGCTCGGTCTCTCCCAGACTCAGCTTCTCGTGGCGCCTCCTTTTCCTCACTCTGAGTCAGCATCTGGACTCATTCAGGCTCCGGTGAGTCTATGGCCTGAATTAAACTCCATCTCCTGCCCCCAAAAGAGACTGCTAAAGCCATTTCACGTCAGCAAAGGATGTGCCGTGAACCAACAGGGGTAGCAAACTTCCTAGTCCCTGTGAAGTAGGACTCAGTTCCCAAACTGGCCGTCAGGCACCCCCAGACCCATCCCTGCACAGGCTCCTCCTGTCACGGCCCTTCCACGGGGTGTGTAAACATCACACTCTATGACATAGCCTCCCAAGGCCCAGCCACATGCTCTGCTGGCTTGATCCTCAGAGAAAGAGACGGGCCTCCCAGGGGCACCTGTGTACCCACTCTCACCTTGTCCCCTGCCTGGAAACCCCCCAAACAGTCCAGCACGCAGCCTCCCTTGGCCAGCTTCTGTCTGACAGTGGGCCCGTTACAAGCACTGCCGGGTGTGACCCTCTTGGCTGCTGAGTGAATGGTTCATATGGGTGATTAGCACCCAACAGCTGCATCAGCGGGGTCAAGGAAGGGATGGAAGACGGTGGCTAGGACTTCCGGACCTCCCAGCCCCTCTTGGGGCTGTGCTTCCCAAGGAGTGTTTCTGGAACCCTAGCTCCTGACATGTGCCAGGCCAGGGGCTGTGGTGCACGCCTCGTGGTCACATCAGTTGGGATTCACCCCCTCTGAGATCCACAGTGCCTGACGCTGTCATTTTATGACCCGTCAACGATCTTCATGATCCATCCTTGCCTTTGGGCTCTGGGCCCTTTTCCCAAACACCGCCTCTCACTAACCTTTCTTCCTTGGCAGGCATCTTAGGAAAAGCTGTCTTAGTCTTGGAACACACTTACTAATTCTAAAATTCCCTGGCCCGAAGATAATTTATTAGGTTGAGTTTCCGCTGTGCCTGTGCTCCTTCCCAGAGCCCTTCCTGAGCCTCTGCGGGGGCCAGTCGCCTCATCCATGTCATCTCCAGCCCTCACGACAACCCAGGAGGTCGGTGTGCCCTTGCAACCACTTTACAGACGGGGAGGCTGAGGTTCAGAGAGTTGATCCCAAGGCTGCTTACTGGTAAGACTCAAACCCAGGTGTGATGTCCCTGAGAGCCTGGGGTTTTCCACCATGCTGCGCTGGTTCCTCTCACCCTGGGGGGCCAGGGGTCACACTACAGGTCACGAGGTGTGGTCCTCCTGATGGCTTGCTGTCTGGTCCAAGAAGACAGGACAGGGCTTGTCGTTCACCCTCTCACCTCTGTCTCACCCGCAGGGAGAGTTGGTCGTAACCCAGTGGCCTTTATTGGCACCTATTTTGTGCTGCACACTGGGAGAGGAGGACAAGGCACTGTCCCTGGCCTCAAGGGGCTCCCAGTTAGGCTGGGGAGACCGGCAGGGAAGCCCCCAACCCCTGACCAGTGGGATAGGCCTGGCTGAAGACAGCACGGAGAGCTGGAGGGAGGGCTCCAGAGACCCCTGGGTGAGCAGGGAGGGAGGCAGCCTGGAGGCTGGCCCACCCAGAACCCCAGGAGGCCCCCCTGTCATCTCCCACGTGAGCAACAGCCAGGGTTTCACTGGTTGCGTTGGCGTGGGGCTGCAAGATGGCAGCGGAAGGCAGGGATCCTCTGGGGCTTGCCCTGGGCACCTGAGAGGCTGAGCACAGAGCCTGGAGTGATGGGAACGTGGCAGTTCCCATCTCCATCCCTGGAAACTCTCCAGGGTCCTGACCAGGCTTACGCTTCAGATAAAAGCAGCCGACATCCAGGCAGAGGCCCAGCTCCGTGGCCTCTCGGCCGAGGAGTTCCCTCTGGGGCAGAGCCGCAGGGACCACGGGAGGGCTTTTGTGTGCTCACTCGCCCCGTGGGAATCAAGTCAGTAACACAGACGCTCCCAGGGTCCCTGCCGCCTTCCCGCTTAGTCACACCACCATATATGACCATTTCCCAGCTGCAGAGGCCAGGCTGAAAAGGATGCCAAAAAGTACTGACACTGGGTTAAGATTTGGGACAAAGCGGGAGCAAGACTGACATCATAAAATGACCACCCGGTCGTCAGAGAAACATCCAATTTGCTTTACTCTGTGCTTCAGCATCCTGAGGGGCAGGGCACTCCCAAAGGCATGAAACAGGAATTGTTTACATGACTCTACTGGACCAAAACCTGGGTTTGGTTTAAATCACCAATGGGTGCAATTCAAATAACTCTCGGTAGGGGGAGGGGTAAAATAACTGTGGGTCAGTGTGGGCGGAATATTATAAAGCAGGTAAAAGAAAGACCTGGAGCTCTGGGATTGTGAGCAGCAACAAAGCTCTAATCCAATGTTGGGCTAAGAAAGTCGTAGAATGTTATGCTAACGGTACCATTTATGTACATTTTAAGGCATATAAACTATATTTTAGACAAGTTTGTGGATATCATAGGTGCACATGCATATGTATGTATCTGTGTATTACACAGACATGTATTACATGTGTTTGTACATATATCATATGGTGTGCATGCACGTGTTTGTACAGTGAAACCAGTTCATGGTGGTGGTTGACTCTAGGAGGGAAATTGAACCGGGAATGAGAATATGAGGGGACTCATCTTTATCTTTAATATATTGTTTCTGCTTTAAAATCTCAAGCACGTGTGGCAAAGCGTAAGCTCTGTTCATGCAAGGTGGACCAGGTGAGTTAGCTGTGATGCGGTAGCCAGAGCAGGGCGTCCTTGGGGGCCGAACCTCACTGGTGAGTGCCGTCTATCCTTTGGACTTGTCTACTTCAAATTTTTAAAAAATATTAATGAATATAAGAAAGCAAAATGCTAAAGCATGAAAGGACAATGAAACCACCGCTGGTTCCAAGTGCACCCTCCTGGCATGTTCTCCTCAACAAGGGCGACCTTATTCCAGAAGACTTGGTGAACTGCCTTCACTCTGAACATTCAACGGCCTCACACGGTCCATGGCCCACAGATGGGGCCTTCTCTCCAAGGTACAGGAGAGAGCTGATGAAGCCTCGGGTGGAGCTTCAAAGTTGGGAGAACCACGGGGTTTAGTCAAACCTTCCCCTGGGGAGAAACACAAGTGAAAAGAGGCATTTCTCCAAGTGGTTCCTCCACCTCGAGACGGTCGCTGGCACAGACATGCCGACTTGTCTTGGGTCGGCATCATGTCGGGTAGGACTGCTGGGTCTGAAAGTGGCCTGGCGTGTCTGCAGCTTG
>NW_011494867.1:10374059-10376013 GCF_000754665.1 Bison bison bison | reverse complement strand
TATTCCAGACCACGGCACAGGGCTGGCATACAGAGGGAAACACAGAATCGTGGACTGAGCTATGCCTTCTGCAAATTCCGTCGTTGGAGTCCCAACCCCAGCTCCTCAGACCATGGCTGGGTTTGCATACAGGGTCTTAGAAGAGGTGATTAAGTTAAAATGAGATCATACAAGTGGGCCCTGCTCCAGTATGGCTGGTGTCCTTGTAAGAAGGAGGGATTAGGATACAGGCATGCACAGAGGGATGAGCGTGTGAGATACAGGGAGGGGACTGCTGTCTACACGCCGAGGAGCAATGCCTAAAAGACACCAGCCCTGCCAGCACCTTGATCTTGGACTTCCAGCCTCCATGAGGGTGAAAGAATGAATTTCTATTGTTTGAACTGCTCAGTTTCGGGTGTTTGGTCCTGGCAGCCCTAGCAGACTAATATTAATACAAGCATCAGATAATAAATGAAAATTAGGTTCTAAACATCCTGCTGGTGGCTGTATGGAAGGGGGTAAGGGGGGAACAGGGAGGCAAATCGGGCAGCCAAGACTCAGATTGCGGCTGGAACCTGGGCAGAGGCGATTGGTGCTGTGTCTCAGCACAAGGCCATCGGCTGAGGCGACTTCGCCAGGCCCCGCCAGCCCCCTGGTCTGGGCAGACTATTCAACTTCTGCTGCCCAAACAGCTCGATCAGAACTTATGCACAAAGCACTTCAGCCCCCTTTCCATCTATAATTTAAAAGAAACTGACTCACAGACATAACAGCAGACTTGTGGTTGCCAAGGGGGATCGGTGTGGGGGAGGAACGGAGCAGGAGGCTGGGGTTAGCAGAAACAAACTATCTACAGAATGGATCAACAACAAGGTCCTCCCGCAGAGCACAGGGAGTCAATATCCTGTGATAAACCCAGAATGGAAAAGAATATGAAAAAGAATATATACAATGGCACCCCACTCCAGTACTCTTGCCTGGAGAATCCCATGGATGGAGGAGCCTGGTAGGCTGCAGTCCATGGGGTCGTTAAGAGTTGGACACGACTGAGCGACTTCACTTTCACTTTTCACTTTCATGCATTGGAGAAAGAAATGGCAACCCACTCCAGTGTTCTTGCCTGGAGAATCCCAGGGATGGCGGAGCCTGGTGGGCTGCCATCTACGGGGTCGCACAGAGTCAGATACGACTGAAGCGACGCAGCAGCAGCAGCAGCATATGCATGACTGAGTCACTTTGCTGTACAACAGAAATAAACACAACATTGTAAACCAACTATACTTCAATAAAATACATTTTTTTTTAAGTTTTCCAACAGAGACCCACACATTGCCACCTGGGGCTTTCCAATGACAAGTACAGGCTCCTACCAGGGAGGCCGGTGGGGGCTTACCGGGAGGGAGACCCACCGCATGCCCGTGGCTGCATTTCTCACTCCACCCTCCTGATGATCCAGGGGTTTGTGTTCTACTGCTCCCATCTGACAGATGAGGAGACTAAGGCCCCTGGGTCTTTGGGAACCCACCCAAGGTCACACAACTGCAAGCAGAAAACCTGGGGCTGGAACGCAGCTCTGTCTGGCCTCTGAGCCCCCTCCTCAGTGCTACCACGTCTTCCCCGGGGTGAGCTTCCCTGGGGATTTCCCATCACTACCCACACAGGGGCAGGACCCCCGCAAACAACCCAGCTCACACTGTGACCCTCCCTGCCCTTCTCTGCTTCCTGGGCAGATGGCTGGGCTCAGTGGAGACAGGCCCCACCCCCACTCCAGGTCAGCCAGTGACTCTGTCGAGAAGAAGGCACCCATGTGTCATCCCCGGGGAATGAAACATTTACGTCATGGTGACATTGCACCACGACGTGCCCCATCACCGAGCCTAGCACCCACCCAGCCTCCATCTGCCTGTGACTCAAATATGATGCCTGCTCTGACTCTTTCTGCAACCCTCCAGCCCTCCTGATATCCCGAGGG
>NW_011494867.1:10354046-10373959 GCF_000754665.1 Bison bison bison | reverse complement strand
GGAGATGGAGGCCAACACTCATTGGCTCTTTTGCCCCCAGCTTCTCCCAGGGTGGCCAAATGCAGGCCTCGTTTCCAGAGAAGCCCTCTCCACTCTCTGTCCCTGGCCTGCAACCAACAGCATCAAACACCCGAGTGAATGCCACACAGTTGACAGAAATGCAGTCTCGGAGAGGTCTCCTTGGCAGCAGTTGAAACTCCCAGCTTGAGAGACCACAAACAAGATAAGGGCACCAGGGACGGGGGGCAGCGGCGGGGAGACACCGACAGAGCTTTCAAACCCCTCGGTCGACAGCCACTCAATCTGGGGTCGGATTCCTGCAGCATCGCCAGGATACATTTGGACTCTGGCTGTTTTCCACTCCGTTTTCTGGAAAACAAAACTGAGCCCGGGTGATCTTCCATGGTATGAGTGATGTCCGGGGCTGGACTGATGTGGAACCAAGACTTGAGATCCCACTTCTTGGAAGCATGGAGGGCTTTGTACACTTGGCTGCTGCCACAAAGCTCTGCCATCACCCTCCGCCCCGCCTAAGAGTCTGTGGACGTCAAGGGCACCCACAGCCTCACATGCCCCCAATCCACCTCAGGGTCTCCTGCCACTCAACTCAACTCTCAGGAGCGAAATGAAGAAAGAGAATGTGGATGAACCTGGAGGCGTCACTCTGACCAGGCTGCTTTCGCCTGTGTTTAGGAAAGTCTGCCAGAAAGATGAATCTTCATGGGACCCGCCAGCCGGCAGCCCTGAGGCCGTGCCAAGCTCTCTGCTCCTGCACACGCTGTTCCCGTGGCTCAGCCTGTGACCCCAACCTGCCCCGCCCCCGCCGGGGCCCGGCGGATGAATTCCTGCCCGTGGATTAGGACTCAACTTTGGGGTCGCAGCTTAATCATGGCCCCAGACCTGTCCGCCTTGTTCACCACTGAATCGCCAAAGTCTGACCTCGTCTGAACGAGGAGATCTGTACATTCACTTCGTAAATGTTTATAGAACATTGTTGGCATCTTCGTCGGTGAACAAGATTGACAGGTCTGCAGGCGTGATTCAGCTCCCGGAGATTTCCGGAAAGTGGTGACCCTTTGACTCCTCCACTGAGTCTTTCTGTGGAACAGAGACTGATCTGCCTGTGAGGGGAGGAGCCAGGCTGGGATCAAGGGATGAGCCGTGGGACAAGGAATCACAGGGTCACAACATTACAGGGTTCATTGCGTGGTTAATGGCTAATCGTATTGGCTATGACAATAATAATGATGCTAAATGCTCCACAGATCCATTGTTTGGAGAGATTTGAGGAAGACTGGGATTAATAATGGTGAATGAAATGAAAAAGGCTATTCTCTCTTATTTCAAAGTCTCTTCTTGGAGACAAATCTAATTTTTAAAACTCCTATTAGATGTCTAATGCTGGTGGGGAAGATAAAAAAAATAAAAAGGCCTCCCTTAAATCTGAAATATGCTTCAGTTCCCTACATGCCTGGGGCCTTAGCCACTTTCTCTCAGCTTTCTGGGGAAGTGATGACTCGAGATGTCACAGACAGGGTCTGCAGCACGAATATGATCAGCTGGCCAGGAACCGGATTCACAATGACAGTTATCCGGCTCAGTGGCCATTGCTGCCCTGAGGCTGGGTCTCTTTCCAGGGCTCAGCTGAGCCCTGGGTGTCAAGGAGCCAGCAGCCTGCCTCAAGTCTGCTCACACCAGCTGCCTTGCCAGCTAGACTTGGCGCTTCTCGAGGGGCTGGAACCAGTGCTAGACTGGCAAATGTTTAATAACGGACATTTGAAAAACCTTGAAATATTCACCCTAATCTGTAGTGTCTACCCATTCCCTTGGTGTAAATATCCCCACCATGGCAATTTCAAGCCATTGATGTAGGGTCACTGAGTGTGGAGTTTCTGGAAAGAGTCCCACGATAACACACACTGTGATGCAACTTTTCCACCATACACATGGAGTAGACAGCAACCACCCCAAGAACAGAGAGAACAGTGAAGCAGGGTAAAAGATTAGGATGCAATAAGTTTGGACTAGTTACTTTTTTTTTTTTTTTTTTTTTTTTACCAGGGCCCCGGGTCCTTCATCGAGGGAGTCTTCGGTATCCACTCCGTACTCGCTTCCGCTTCCGCTGCCGCAGAGCCACACGGGACGCGTAGTCCGTGAAAAGTAGAAGCAGCTAAAGCGTCCACAGTGTGACCAGGAAGTCTACTTTTATTTTAAGTAAGACTTATTTCATTGTAAGTTTATATAACATATAATGGTGGTTGTGTGTACAGGGAACTATAGCCATTATTTTGTAATAAACTATAAGAGCAAAAATCCGAAAATATGTATATGGAGGGCTTCCTAGGTGGCACAGTGGTAAAGAATCCACCTGCCAATGCCACAGACCCAGGAGACAGGTCCCTAGGGGGGAAAGATCTCCTGGAGAAGGGCATGGCAACCCACTCCAGGATTCTTGCCTGGAGAATCCCATGGACAGAGGAGCCTGGCGGGCTACAGTCCAAGGGATTGTAAAGAGTAGGACATGACTGAGTAATTGGGCACGCACATGCACACACACACACATGTATAACTGAATCGCTGTATTGTACACCTGAGACTTACACGACACTGGGAATCAACTATATTTCAATTAAAAAAAAAAATGATGGTGGGATTGAACTGGCCCACAGCTTTTCCGGAAACTTAACCATCAGCTCCCATAAGCCGGTATGAGCCAGCTCCAGCACGGCACTGGCCGAATGGGTCTTACTCAACCCGAAACTTCGGGGCGTATTAACTGCTCAACAAACAGTTCTCACCAATCACCCAGCCAACACGTGATGAGTGAGGACAACGTGGCTGACCTGTTTTGGGTCCTCTACTCCCAGAATCTTGTCTTTTACCGTCTCTGCAGACTGCTGGGGTCACTATGACTGTGATTCCTATTTTACAGATGAGGAAACTAAGGCTCAGCACAGACGAGCAACTTGCTCACAGTTGTGCAGAATGCCTGCAGACGACGGCAAGCAGCCTGCCACGCTCTGACTCCCTGCCTGCCTTGCCCTCCAAAATATCAGGGCAGTTCTGACTTGCACCCCCATGTCAGCAAGAGCCCCCACAGCTTGCCCCAAAGGCAGGGGCATCAGGGCTCCAAGCTTCCTCAGGAGCATAAAGGAGAACTCAGAATGTGAGCGAGGCCAAAGGCAGAGCAGAGTCAGACCCACAAACCACCCAGAAATTCCAGGAATGAAGTGGCGGCTAGGAGAAGGGGGGCGGGACACCCCAGCCTGTCTCGGGCAGATCCCAGGGCTGGGAAGAGCGGCTGGGTAAGTACCAGACACGCCGAGGGCGGGGATCTCCCTCCTCCACGGGAGCCAGTTTTCCTTAAACCCTTCTCGACAGAATTAGGGAAAGACCATGGAGGACTGTCCCTTCCTTTGTCAACTGCTCTGCCCCCAACCCCACAAAGACGGACATTAGGCTTAACAAAAAAGGCCACCCCCACGGGCACCTTCTTTCCTCCTATCCCCTCAGCAAAAGATATGTCCTTATGGGATACACAGGGCAACAACTCGGTATGTTTAACTGAATATAATATATAAAACCCGTTCAGTTTTTAAAATACTATGCAGAGAACATACACAATTCTGAACAAAAAGCGCACTTACGCTTAATCTACTCCGTGCAGGAAAAAAAAAAAACAGGTTTGTTCAATGCAAGCCAAGATAATATACGAGAAGCCACTTTAAAGTGACTGGATAATAAATTAATATACTCTTCAAATACCTAGTACATGACGCCTGGGGCCCTTTTCTCCCTTCTCGCAGACATGTGGATGTTTCCTTGGAAACAATGCTCCCAGAAAGCTTTAGATAAGTGGCAGGAAACCTCCAGCTCCCAAAAACAAGAAATCGAGGACTCTCAGGAGACATCAAAGAAAAGTGTGGACAGTGGGTCAAACCTGGTTTGAATCCTGACTCTGTGACGTAGACCTGGGGCTGCCCAGAAGGTCCCTCAGTCCCTCGGAGTCTCCAGTTCCTCCCCCGCAAAGCAAAGTACTGAGTTTCTCCCAGGGCTGGGGGAGAATTTGCCGATTATGGAAATAGTGGTTGTAAGGAGCCCAGCGGCAGAGTCCCGAGACTCACTGGTGTTCAATTAGTGTTTCTTTCCCGCTCCTTGAGGGTGAAACCAGCCACCCCGACACCTCCGCTCCAGGCTCCAGTGCTGGCAGCACCGGGACTATCCTCCCACCTGAAGTGCAGGGTGCACCGGTGTCAGGCGGTGCCTGCAAGGGTGAGTCACAGCCCTGAACCGAACTCAAGCCTTCTATATAACACCAGGCTATGGAATCTGCACGTGGCCTCTCGGGAGAAATCCCCAGGGCAAGCCCTCAGGTGGCCAGGGAGTCCCTGGGGTATGCAGTGAGCAAGACTCTGTCCCCAGGAGTGGGGCGCAGTGGGGGGGCGGGCATCGCAGCAAGCAGAGGAGACCATACCGAGGCTGAAGGAAGACAGCCTGGGACACCGGACGGTGAGGGTGGACAGAGGTAGGGGCAGTGACCACTCTGGCTGGGGTGAACTCCAGGCAGCGGGAACTGCAAGGACGAACGCTCTGAGATGGTCACTGTCTTTGGCCTGGACAAGAAGGGTCAGAGTAGTGTGACCAGGGAGAAATGGGGTCACAGAGGCAAACAGGGCCAGGCAGCCTGGGGCCCCGAGGGCCTTGACAAAGAGTGTTGATTTTACTCTAAATGCAAAGCGGAGTGGGGGGTGGGGGGTGTGTGTGTGTGAGTGTGTGTGTGTGTGTGTGCGTGTGCACACGGGAGCACACTTCAGGTGCAGAGCAGATGAAGCCAATGGTGACAGGGTCTGATTTATGCTCTGAGAACCTGGCAGATGCAGCTCCGCAGATGGGGCTCACAGACCTAATGCTGAGCTGAAGAGGCCAGACTCCAGTGATGAAACATCCATGCTGCCCTTGATGTAAACTTCAAAACCAGCCAAAACCTACTCCAACCTACTCCAACAGAAGCACAGAAATGGTTCCCCTCGGGGGTGGGGCTGTGGGAGGGGCCTGGGGGGAGTCAGGCTCTGTCACGCTGGGGCCCGAGCCTGCACGTGCGCACTTGGAGAAAACGCCATCCCCCTGTGCATGAATGCGTGTGCTTCCTTCTCTAGCATGTTCAACTTTAATAAAAAGTTTAAGAGAAGAGTTAAAGAGGCTCTGGCTTCTGTTGGAAGAATGCCTCCACAGAAGCAGGAGAAGAGCACTGTGCAAGAGATTACCGTCTGGGCTCTTCCCTGAGTATCAGCGCTGAGACAAGTCCGGGGCCTGGACTCCGACAGCCCTTCGAAGTGAACCTGAAGGTGCTGGAGCCCAGAGCAGGCTCTGTGCGGCCGGGGCCTCCCAACTGGGCCAGACAGCGACTCTGCCAGACAGGGCCCGGTTCATCCTGGTCTGAGAGGGCACTTTGTCCAGCGATGCCAAAGCTGAAAATATCTCAGTCCCCGGGAAGCCCGGCCTTGACGGTTCCCGGGAATAAACAGTGTTTTTAAAGCAGCCAGTGCTTCCCCCCATGAGAACAGACTGGCTGTGTTGGGAGCCAGCTGGGGGCGGGATGGAGAGATGCAGCAGACATGTACAGACACACAGATGTATTTTGAACGCTGGAGAGGAAACAGCCCTTTCTTTCAGAGGGGCCGCTTAGGGGTCACCAACAGACGGACTTCACAAGGTCCTGGGCACACGGGCTCTAAACACAGCTGAAGGAAAAGGCTGGAACCCTCAGGACATTTGCTCAAGCCCTAGAGCAATGGGTGCTGGCAAACCTAGCGTCATCCCGGAAGAAAGGCCTAAGAACACGCCAGCAACTTGCTCTCAGGGGCCTCGACTTGACAGAAGAGGTCATTATAGCTCCCAAGCCACTGGCTCCATCCCTGCCACGTGACTTCTCTGTGCTCATACCAGGTCCGGTAAACGGAACCGTCCGCCCCAATCAGCCGCCCCGCCCACCCCATTCTGGGCCCCTGCCCAGGGAAAGTCTTCCAGGCTTTCCCGGGCAGTGGGTCCCACCCTGGAGCCTGCACCAGAAACTGCTGGAAGTCGAGCTAAAGCACAGATTGCTGGCCCCATCCCCCGAGCTTTTGGAGGTCTGCAGTGGAGCTGAGAATCGGCATCCTGACAGCTCCCCTGGGTGCTGCTGCTGGCCCTGGGACCTCACTTTGAGAACTGCTGCTCTAGGTGGCACCAGCCTCTCAAATCTCCCCATGCTGCACCTTAGTCCGGTGTTTCGCAAACTCTAGCCCTTGGCACACCCGCTACCCCAAGCTTTGCCCACCTTCCTACCATCTCCCTGTTCTAGTTCATATTTCTTATTTTTATTTGTTGGTTCACTTTGGGAGTTCAAAGAAATTTATGTTAAAAAGGGAACCTTCAGAACTTCCTGGTGGTCCAATGGTTGAGACTCTGAACTTCCAAGGCAGGGAGCACAGATTGATCCCTGGTTGAGAACTAAGCCCAAATGCTGCGCAGGGCAGCCAAAAATTTAAAAAAAAAAAAAAAGTGGGGAGGAGGGGCCTTCTATGATCAGCATGTGCAGAGAACCTGATCCCTCCTGCTGTGACCGGAAAGCAGGAGTGAGATGAACCTGGGTGAACATGGAGCAGAGCTAGGACCAGAGGCCTCATTGTAGAAGGTGCTCTGTCTTTGTTGTAAAGGGAGGTCAGTCTTGTAAAGGGTGGGTTGCTGCTGGGTCAGCACACAGGCTCAGTCACCTTGGGGATGGGCCGGGATGGGCTTCACACACTGCGGGGGACACCAATCATCCCACCGTGACCTACTCTCAGGGACGAAGGCCACACCGTGACTCCTCTGTGCCCCACAGCTCAGAGCAGGAGATCCAAATTCAGCACAGCTGACCCCATCACAGGGCAGGCTCCTCCACCCTGAGCCTGACCTCCAGACCCCTAGACCCCAGACAGCTGAGCTTCCTGTCACTCTCAGGGTACCAGGGGAGCCCTCCTCCAGGCCTCTGCACAAACATGGTCCCTCTCCCAGCACACCCCTCAACGTCCCACCCACCCACCGTCACCTTCCTTGCCAGGAACACCGCCTCTTTGCTCTAAAACGACTTCTGTGTGTGCATGCTAAGTCATTTTAGTCCTGTCTGACTCCTTGCGACCCCGTGGACTGTAGCCCACCAGGCTCCTCTGTCCATGGGATTCTCCAGGCAAGAATACTGGAGTGGGTTGCCATTCTCTCTTCCAGGAGATCTTTTCAATACAGGGATCAAACCCAAGTCTCCTGCGTCTCCTTTTACCACTGAGCCACCAGTAAAAGAACTTCTAGGATCTTATCAAATCAGCCACAGCAGTTGCCAGCTGGATGCCAGTCCCTAGTTCTAGAGAGATCCAGAAGTTTTCAATCCAAAAGAACGTCAGGGAGGGGTCCATTCTCGGACCACTTGACTACAAACAAAATGGAAGCTGGATTCTTTTCCTTCCAGGATTTTACCATTCTGCACTCACAGTGGGAAATGATCCAGAAACTTGGACTGAAAATGTGGGATTTCATAATTTATAATATTTTTTTTAAATGATGGTCCAAAAGTTGCATAATCCTCATTAGGACTTTTCTTTTTTCCCCTGAATTTGTGGTTTTTTTCTAAGCTGACGCAGCACTTGGGGCAATCAGAGAAGATAAATTTCCCTGGGGCTGGACCACAAGAAACTGTCTGTCCCCACAATCTTGGGTGGGGGGGGTTGTCTATCACCAAGTACCCACAAATGCACAGCCTGGGGTACAAGATGTTCCCCAGGACAACATCTCTGACAAGAATCTCTGCCAGTTGCTCTCCAGGGTGAGGGGTGGGGAGATACTGTGAACACTTCCCCCAAAACACCCAGGCGCCCCATTCTCTATGCTCATGGCAGAGGGCCTTGATTCCTTCTGGAAGGAGATGATCTCAGTTGATGCCTCTTCAAGATGAAACTCTAGAAAAAGGGACACATGATCCTTAACAAGGTAAAAATAAGGTTACCAGGGGACCCACCTATTCTACTCACAGGGGAAGAACCAAAACAACTGAAAATGGGTGTACAAAAAAAAGTGTACACAGATGTCAACAGCAGCATTATGCGCAACAGCCGAAAGGGGGAAATGGCCCAAACTTCCAGCAGTGGATGAGAGGATCAACTAAGGGTGGTCTGTCCTGCCCATACCGTGGAAGAGTATTCCACTGCGAAAAAGGGCGCAGCACTGACACAGGCTCCAACATGCATGAACCTTGACCATGTCATGCTCAGTGAGAGACGCCAGACACAGAAAGCCACATACCGGATGGTTTCTTTTACACAAAATGTCCAGAATTAAGCAAATCCAGAGAGACAAAGCAGATGAGCAGTTGCCAGGGGCTGAGGAGGACAGAATGTGGAGTGACTGTTAATACTGGTTGTAAGGTTTCCTTTCAGAGTGGTGAAAATGTCCTGGAATTAGACAGCGTTGATAGTTTCACAACACAGCTAATGTACTAGATGCCACCAAACTATGTACTTTAAAATGATAAATCTCATGCTATTAGTATTTTACAATACTAAAATCATTTTTTTCCAAGGGAAAGGAAAAAAAAAAAAAAAACAAGAGCAGCCTGTCCCTCCCTGTTCCAGAACAGAGTGTGCTCCCCTTGGGACTTTGTGAGGGGCTCCAGATCCCAATCGTAGTCAGCTCAGTGAACTGAAGATGAAATGATGCCTATGTTCCGTTTTCCTTTCTTGACAAGCCATCAGCCCCTTTGAGTGATGCTGGGTTTGCACATCTGGGACTGATCAAAAACCAGTGAGTCTGCAAAAAAAGGTGGGGGGGGAGTCTTCCTAGGTCGGGAGTAAGCAGACACAGAGGCACCTCCCATACATAGTAAATTACTCTGGTGACAGAGAAAAGAAATGTTCCAGCTCCCATGAGGCCAAAGAGGTCAGCATTCAGAGGTCCTGCCTTTAAAAGCTGGTTTTCAAATGCAACCTACAGAAAAACCCAGGTATCCAATGTGGGGTCGCTGAGGGAAGGATGAAGTGTGGGGTTCTTCAGAGGCCCATGCTCCACTCCTGGGGCTCCAGCCCCTCCCTATCCAGCCAGCTCTCCTTGGCAGTCCAGAGGCAGGGCTGTGGGAGCAGCTGGCATTGCTCTGGGTTCCCCAGCAGGGCCCCTGCTTACTGATGCAGGTACCTGTTGGCAGAGTGGATCCCAAGCCCCCGTGTCAGTGTCTCCTCTCCAGCCCCACCCCTAACCAGGGCCGGGGAATTCAGACCCCACACGGCAGAAGCCTTGCCCAGAAGCAAGCTCTGAGCTGACAGTCATGTGGCCAGTCATCGGACCAGCATCTTTTCCCAGGATCTGAGGGAGAACACAGCTAGGATGGCAGCTGTCCCCGACCCTGCCCATGTCATGTTGGGTACATGCCTTCATCACTCGGAGCCTCAATTTCCTCCTTGTAAAAAGGAAGACAGTCCAGCTCACAAATAAGTCAGTGGTCATCCATGTAAAACCCCAGGCATGTCTGGCCCACAGTAAGTGCCAGATGAATGTCAGCTGCTGATAGGACTACAAACGCGATCATTACTATTCCTACTCCGATTTTTTAAGAGACTGTAAAAATCAAGACCACTCTCTTCATTCTCTTCCCTGACTGCATCGTCAGGGACGGGCTGGCCCCAACTCTGCTAACTGTGTTTTACCTGGAGCCCCTCTCAAACAAAATGATCCCTCAGGTTTGAAGGTCAGGTTCAGAGGTGGAGTTAGCAATTGGACAGAGAAGTGTCTTAAAGGAGGCAGGACTCAGCCCTTAAGTGTAAAGGCTAAGTGCAGACAGATAGACCTGAGGTGACAGCATCACACACAGCCATCAAGTGCACAAAACAAATAGGCCCAAGAGTTCCCCTCTGGATCTGTTTGGAGAAGGGGGCATGCCTTTCATCCTGTCCTTCACATCCTGGCCTCTCATCTATCAGGTTCTAGACCCTAGATGCCCTGACCCTTCTGGGGAAGGCAGGCTCACCCTAATCTGCCAGGGTAAGGAGCCCAAAGGCTCAAAGTGGAAACTCACAAGCCCACTCTTGGCTGGAAGGTGAGCTAAGCATCTGTCAACTCCCAGCTGCTTCCCTTGACCAGAGCAGTAACTCACCTTCCAGCTAACAGACACCCAATTCAAACTGGACTTCAATGAGCTGGCATTAGCCAGCTGGCTTGTCCACCAGCCCAGCCCTTTCCAGGGAGGCTCTGGGTCTCCACTGCCCAGGGGGCTGGCCCTGGCTCTTCCACTGGGGGTCGCAGATCTCCCAGACCCCAGAGCTGAGCCCTCAGCTGCCAGCGGTTCCCCCCATCAGAAGTTTATACAGATATCTACTCTAGCTGAAGAAACCCGGGAACTCTTCCCAAACCTGTAGAAACTGGACATGCGCCACGCCCGGACACATCCACAGCCTTATGGGGCTTTGGAGGCAGACGGAACTGGGTCCCAGCCTCCGCTCTGCCCGGACACTTCACCTCCCTGACCCTTCAATGCCTTCCTCTGAAATAGAAGAGGAAGACTACCTGGAAGGTTTGTCGCAAACACTACCGTAAAGGGGCGTGGCTCTGTAAACGGCCCAGCAGAATGCACACGCCACTAGGATCACCGCAGCCTCCACACGTGGGCAGAACACATTCAAACTCCTGCCACACGCTCTCCACTTACTGACGCCCACAGTGTACACAGGGATGCAATAGATACTGGCGAATTGCACAGGGAAGGCAAGAGTACACACAGCCTCAGGGAGCACGATTCTGCGGTCAGAACTGCTTTGAGTCCCAGGCTCCCTAGCTTCTAGTATGTGAGGTCTCAGACAACTTGCTCTCCCTGAGACTCAGTTTCTCCATCTGCAGAAGGGGATGCCGCCGAGTATGGTTCTCAAATGCAGGAGGCATGCACAGCTAACTTGCTTGCGCACAGTAAACCCTAAGAAATGGCATCTGCTCTGGTTATTCCAGCTCCAAGGAGATTGAGGGGGTGGAGAGCACGGTGCAGAGAGAGGAATCTAAGGCACACTCACCTCCCTCCGCAGGGCTCAACCACCTCCTTGCCGGCGTCTCCTGCACGGAGTGGCAGCGACAGCAGCGCAAGCACAGCAGACACAGCGGGCAGATCGCGGGATGAGGAACTCTCGGGCCGCCGAAGGATGCAGTGGGTCAGAGGACCGTACGCGCTGCCTCTTGTAGGCTGCCCGGACCCAGGAGCCACGCCCCCGGCGGCCCTAATAGGCTCGCGCCGCCGTGGCCCCGCCCCTGCACGCCTTCGGCTCCGCCCCACCCCACCCCCACCGGCCCCGCCCCTCCCGGCCTCGCCCCACTTAGGAGCCTGGCGGCCTCCGGGAGGCGCTGGCGCCTCGGGTCCGGGGCGTCGCAGGGAGGGCGGGACCACCCGCGTCCTAAAAACTCGGCTTGAGAAAAGGAGGACGCGCTCAGTTTCCTCATCATGACCATAAAACTAGCGTTTCCATTGAGAAATTAACGGTGCACCCAGCGCGGTGCCAAGCACTTTCCACCAGGGGTTTGCAAATTTACCAAATTCCACTTCTGTGCGCCTCAACTGGTAACTGGAAAATGGGAAAAGAGAAGCTACCTCCTTGGGACTGGTGTGGGCCCTATCAACTAGGGTGTAGAATACACTTGCTAAATTTATCCCCATCCTCTACATCTGGATAGAAAACTTCACTCTTGCCATCCAGACACACATATACACATAGACACACACATTCCCAATGTGCAAATGAAGACAGGAAGATGTTACTAGATGAACGCAGTAAAGCTGAGGCCCAGGCTAATCCTTAATCGTCATTATTTCAGTGTAGGTTCACAGGAATCCATTGAGATGGAAATGATCCCATTTCACAGATCAGGCAACTGAGGCTTGGAGAAGAGAGTGCCCCAAGTCCCTAGCTGGCAGTGCAGGTAAACAATTCAGTGAATTTAGAGCCAGAAGAAATCACCTTTGAGAGATGTAGCCAAGGCCCTGCTCAGCAAAGGAAGAAAGCAAGGCCACAGGAGCTAAAGGACTCCCCGGTGCTCCCCACTCTTAATGTGGACCTACTGTACGCGGGCTGGAAGAAGCACAAGCTGGAATCAAGACTGCTGGGAGAAAGATCAATAACCTCAGATATGCAGATGACACCACCCTTATGGCAGAAAGTGAAGAGGAACTAAAAAGCCTCTTGATGAAAGTGAAAGAGGAGAGTGAAAAAGTTGGCTTAAAGCTCAACATTCAGAAAACTAAGATCATGGCATCCGGTCCCATCACTTCATGGGAAATAGATGGAAACAGTGTCAGACTTTATTTTTGGGGGCTCCAAAATCACTGCAGATGGTGATTGCAGCCATGAAATTAAAAGACGCTTACTCCTTGGAAGGAAAGTTATGACCAACCTAGATAGCATATTCAAAAGCAGAGACATTACTTTGCCAACAAAGGTCCGTCTAGTCAAGGTCATGGTTTTTCCAGTAGTCATGTATGGATGTGAGAGTTGGACTGTGAAGAAAGCTGAGTGCTGAAGAATTGATGCTTTTGAATTGTGGTGTTGGAGAAGACTCTTGAGAGTCCCTTGGACTGCAAGGAGATCCAACCAGTCCATTCTAAAGGAGATCAGTCCTGGGTGTTCTTTGGAAGGACTGATGCTGAAGCTGAAACTCCAATACTTTGGCCACCTCATGTGAAGAGTTGACTCATTGGAAAAGACCCTGATGCTGGGAGGGACTGGGGCAGGAGGAGAAGGGGACGACAGAGGATGAGATGGCTGGATGGCATCACCGACTTGATGGACATGAATTTGGGTGAACTCATGAGTTGGTGATGGACAGGGAGGCCTGGCATGCTGCAGTTCATGGGGTCGCAAAGAGTCGGACACGACTGAGCGACTGAACTAACTGAACTGAACTGTATGCGGGCAGTGCTGGTGCCCGAGGGAGCCTGTCCTCACCACGCTGCTTATTCCTGACTGAAGACACCGAATCACTCAGTATCAGCTTTTCCCCAACAGCCCCATCCAGTCACTCTGCACTGGCCCCTGCGCTGTACAGCAGTGAGCAGGCACAGACATGCCCCTCTGGGCCTGGAATCTGAGTCTGGAGTGTCAATGGTTCAGAGCACTTGGCTGGTCAGGGGAGGGGGGTGGTCAGGGAGGATGGGGTAAATATAAGGGAAGAACTTCAGTGACTGGCCAGGCATGTGTGACTAGGATTCAGAAAACTGGAAACTCTTGAAGATTTAGGTGCAGCTCAAATGCAATTTTTTTTAAAAAAAGTTATCTTTTTAACTCATTTTATTTTCATCTTTTACTTTTCTTCCTCTTCTCAGTTTTTGAAGCATCGTTCTCAGCTCAACACTTATTCATTCAATACTTATTAAGCTCCCACTATGTGTCAAGCTCTGTCCCAAGTACTGGGCATTTAGTGGTAAGCAAAACAGACTGCTTCATAACCAGCGTCCTCGGTGTGACAAAGGGCAGATCCAAGGAGAGGAGTGAGCTGTATTCCTGACAGATGCCTCTCAGGTACCCAGCCTCATACCTGTCATCCTGGCAAACCCCCCTGCTCCCAACAGCCCTCCGAAGCTGGTGCTACCACCATCAAGAAACTGAGTACAGAGAATGTAAGTAGCTTTCCCAAGGTTGAACAGCTCCCCAGTGGAGGTACTGGGATTTGTTCGTTTGTTTTTTCACTAGAGGAGAAATTTTATTTTACATTTACAATTTCAATTAAACTTTGGTTGAACAACGACACTGCATCTGAGCCTCGGGAACACAGGGCGGCTTTCTGAAGGCCTCACTTCTCCCCTTCCCTCGCTGGTTCCCTGCTCGCAGGCACGCTCCCACCTACCACAAGGAACTGGGATTCCAACTCAGGCTCGCACCACTCACCTGCTGCCGCCTCGTGCACCATTAACCCTGGGGCTCAGGGGGCTGGGACGAAGCGGCTCCTGCCCCCGCAGAGGGGAAGAGAAGCAACTCAGACTGATTTCTCACAGGCCCAGCATGCAGGGGGGGTGCGGATGGGGGTGGTCAACAACGAAACATCTCCAGTTTGGCTGAGTTGGGCCTCCCCTCCTTTGGCAGCCGCCCTGTGGGCTCCTCGCTAGTTCTGGATGGCTCTGGGGACACCATCCCCAGTTCAGGTGTTCCAGGGGCGCCACTGGCAGAGCTGCAACCTGAGGGCACCTCTCTATAACGTCACCCCCAAGCCGACGTGCCAACTCCTATCCAGACTGGCTGCCGCTGCCCCGCCCCCTGCACCAAGGAACTGCCAACACCCACCTCCTCCACTCCCTGCTTCTCCTTTCCTCTCTCTCTGTGGGCTCCTCTGCATTTGTGCAGCTGCTTCTTGTCCGTCCAGAGCTGCCTGCTGACTTCCGGCAAGCACTCACGTCTGAGACCTTGGCCCCTAAACCAAGTGGCCTGAGGGGAACAGGGAGCTGGATGTGCCACAGTGTGAACCCACTAGACATTTCTCAGCAACCTCATTTCTCTTTAACATCTCAATGGGGTTAATATTTCTCAAACGGGATGTTAGGGTCACTGCTGCTCTGTAACAAACCATCCCAAAAGGTAGTGGCTTAAAACAACCATTTTCCTTGATACAAATGAACTTACTTATAAAACAAAAACAGACTCACAGACAAGAGAACAAGCTTATGATTGCCAGGGGGAAGGACAGAGAGAAGGGATACTTAGGGAGTTTATGGCTGACATGTACACACTGCTATATTTAAAATGGATAACAACAAGGACCTAATACAGCACACGGAACTCTGCCTAATATTATGTGGCAGTCTGAATGGGAGGGGAGCTTGGAGGAAAATGTATACCTGGACGTGCATGCCTGAGTCCCTTCACTGTTCACCTGAAACTATCACAGCATCGTTTGTTAATCAGCTATGCTCCAATACAGAAGTTAAAAAAAAAAAAGTTTAACCTAAAGAAAAAAGAAAGAAACATCACTCTGTTCACGGTTTTACAGGTCAGGAATGTGGGATGGGCTCTGCTGGATGGTTCTTCCTTGCCTCATCGAGTGCCTGCCGTCAGATGCTGGCTAGGCTGCAGACACTGGAAGGTCCCCCCTGGCCGGATACCCAAGCTGTCATTCTCGTGGTAGGAGCTCCATGCGGCCTTTCCAGGCAGTCAGACTTTTTACTTTCCCCAGAGCAAGCCTCCCAAGAGAACCAGGCAAAAGATGCAGGACCTTTGATGGCCTGGCGGTGGAAGAACATCACTGCTCCCACACCCTTGGTCAAAGCACAGGAGAGAGGGCACAGACCACACTTTTCAACAGGTACAGATCAGAGAATCTGCAGGCTTGTTTTAAATCCTCCCCAAGTTTTAAAACAGATACAACAGGGAACTCCCTGGTGGTCCAGGGATTAAGACTCTGTGCTCTCACTACGTTAGGCCCCAGTTTGATCCCTGGTTGGGGAACCAAGATCCCGAAAGCCATGCGGTATGGCCAAATCAATTAATTAGAAGAACAGACACAATATGTGAAAACACATAAACAGTGCCTGGCACCAAGCAGACATTCAGTGAAAGATGACCGATCCTTCTTAGGGGAAGGAGGGTCTACATGAACGACTTTGAATCCTGGTTCCACCAGCTCTGTGTCTTTGTTCAAGTCACCTGACCTCTCTGAGCTGCAATCGCCTCCCAGGCTGGCTAACCCAAGGGTCAGTTTGAGCCCAGGTCTGTAGCTTTCCGGAACCAGCAGGGCTGAGTTCAAATCCTGGCTCCTCCACCTCCAGGCCTGGCCTTTGTTCAGCTTCCCGTGTGTAAAATGAGGTGATCATAACAGCATCTTTCTCTCCCATGGCTGCCATGAGCATTAAATGGTTAATATAAGGAAACTAGTCAGACAGGGTCTGGCGCTTAGCAAGTATTAGTTAATATTACTGTTATTAGGGCCAACAGAGTACAAAGGGAGAGGTTTGATTTCCATCGACTTTTCCATCATTGTGCAATCTTAGACTTTGGTTTCCAAAAAACTGCATTTCAATTTGAATAAAACGGTGTGTCATGGGCAATGTGGACTCCTGGGAGGTCCTGGATGGGAAAGAACTGAGAGGCACCCAAAGGTCCTCTTGGGAAGGGACTGGCTACATACATCCATGGGAATCCCAGCAAAGGAGCCTATGTGCCACCCAGGCAGCAGTTAAGTCATGGAGACTTTGAGACCAAGGAAAAGGCCGTCTGGTCATAATGAAGCCCAGGTTGGAAAAAGAACGCTTGGGCCTGGAGAGGTTCCATCATCTTGTCTGCTTGCTCTCTCAGAACCAAGGTGGGCTAATGCGAGGACCACACACGTCTGCAGAATAGAGGGGTCTTCAGATGGCCATGAAAGTTTAATCATCCACAGCAAAGATCAAAGTCTCTCCTTCCTGTCTCTCGAGGTGGCTGCCATAGAACTGATGGGTCTAGAACTCACACCAATGTCTTCTTACCAGCTGTTTTCACTGGAGTCTCCTTGAGCTGGACACCAAGCGCCAGGGTCGGGGAGTTCCAGCTTCTCGTTTGTTCCTGCCACACCCATTTAGCAGCTGCACAAAGCCACTGAGCCTCAATTCAGCATCAAAGACCTCTAACAAGTTGAGTCAAGGAGACAAGGGGGTACCATTTTGTGATGGGTATTAGCTTAGAAAGAAGAACCAAAAAAGTGGGAAAGATGGTGACCCCTCTGTGTTGACAAGTGCCAACTGTGTGGTCCTCTGGGATCTCGGTGGGATGGGTTTGCTTGACTTGTTGAAGAGGAAGGCCCAAGGGTGATTTCCACATCTTATATTAGCAGGTGACTCTTGGTGGGGGATGTAAATCTAGGGGAAGACCTTGATCAATTGAAGCGGCATGTAACAGAAACCCACTTGAGGTAGCTTAAGCACAGAAGGGGGTTTCTTGGCAGGATACTGGGTTACTGTAGAATTCAAGGACAGCCAAGACCCTCAAAGAACGAGAATTAGTCCTGGAAGCACGTCAAGCGTGCTGTCAGTACTTTCTGTGTGTACTTTCTCACCTCTCACAGTAGGGGTCCCTTCCTTCTCCCTCTGCAGCCTGGCCTTGCTCATCGCCTATGGACATGGCCATCCCACCAGCAAGGGAGCTCACATCTCCCTTGTTCCAGGGACCAGCTCAGGGTGTACCCAGTTGTCTCACAGTTCCAACTTCCTAGAGAGAGAATCTGACTGGCCCTGTTGGGAGGAGATGTCACTCTACAGTCAAGGCCCCGAAGTGCCTGGGATTTAATGCCCCTGAGACATTGGCCAACCGTGGCTAACAGGGCTGGGGGTGTAAATACCCCAGACCCTGTGCTCTTGGCTGGGATGACTCAGAGGTGGATGTTTCCCAGATTCTCTAGCTGGTCACACAGTAGTCATCAGCTTAATGCTATATACATTACATTCCTGCCCTTCCTGCATCACTAGACTTATCTCCTTCTTGTATTCCTTGTGAGTGCACGCATTCAGTCATGTCTGACTCCTTGAGATCCCACGGACTGCAGGACTCCAGGCTCCTCTGTCCGTGGGATTTTCAGGCAAGAATAATGGAGTGGGTTAGCCATTTGCTCCTCCAGGGGATCTTCCTTACCCAGGGATCGAACCCAGGTTTTCCTGCACTGGCAGGCGGATCCTTTACCAATTGAGCCACCTGGGAAGCTCCTGTATTCCTTCTACATCTCAAATAAGCTGCCTGCCCTCAAATCTTCAGCTCAGCATCTGCTTCTGGAAACCCTAACTACGACAAGGACCTGAAGTTTAGGAAGGCGAGCCCAGGAATCTGTTTGCTGAGGATATCTGTGCATTCATTCTTCTAGCCACTGAGTATTAGTTGAGCACCTACTGCGTGCCAACATGTGGGCCAGTATAGGAGAAGACCAGGAAAGAGTCGAGAAAGTCTAGCCATATAAAGAGAGGAGGGCTTTTTACAAGAAGAAATTGGGAAGCCAAAGGCTGAGCTGTGGCATTATTTAACTACATAAAAACGATGACTCATGTTGGAAAAGTGAACACCAAGTCCCAGAATACGATGGGCACCCCCTTAAAGTTTGAGAGAGGCAGTTTTGAGCAAATGAAAGGAATTCTTTAGCCAACAGTGAAGAGCAAATTTATCCACCTTGAGTTACCCCACAAGAAGTAATACAAGCAGAAAATGTAAATAGATTTTTAAAAATAAATGAATGCCGGAGTTCATTTTTCATTCTATTTGATGACATTTACTGAGGACTTTCTTTGGACCAGGCATTCTGGAAAAAAAAAAAAAGAGATGAATAAAGCAGACATGAGACAAGCCGTTTGACGGAGGGACCCCAGGTGGATGGTCAATGCGTCCTCTGTGCTGAGGGCAGTAACAGGGATCTAGAGGCTTCCAAGGAGCCCAGAGGGGGCGGGTGTCTGGACGGAGGAGTGAACGGAGGCTTCACAAACAGACGTGATGCAGGGCCAGCTGCAGGTTATGGAAAGGTAATTAGGACAGACTGAGGAAGAAAAATAGGTGATGTGTCAGCTCCTATGAGTGTAAGGCCCAGGAAGAGACCGGTTCAGATACACCTGGGACCAGGACCTCAGAGGAGACGGTCACCACCCCTCCCCTCCACTCCCCTGACCTCCCCCTCCTCTCTGGGCTCTGCCTGGCACCTCTGGTCAGTCCATGAGGCAGAGTAGGTGGCCAGTGGTAGCTATGATTCAACAGGTCACATTTCCCGCCTGGCTTCAAATTGAGAAGCAAAATCCCAGGGAAGGACATGATTAGCTGGGCTCAGGCCACATGTCCACCTTGGCAGATGCTGCCATGCCCTGTCCTGTCAGCTGCTGGCATAGACACTCCTTTGCCCTGGGCATGGCACAATATCACATGGAATCACACCAATAACTTAATAAGAACTAGAGTGTAAACACCCAGCTCCTGCACCCCTCAGGGGGATGACACTGGCTCCCAGAGACCCCCGGGGCTACACTCCAGGTGCTGAGATGGTAGCTGGTGTGATGCCCACCCTCTGTTGGCCCTTTCCCTCCTCTCCCTCCTCCTGGTATTTCCTGGGATCATCTCCTCAATAAACTACTTGCACTCACATCCTGTTTTGGAGTCTGTTTAGGGGGAATGCAAACCAGGACACCCAGACATCACCGCAACCCTGTGACCAAGGGACAGGACCTGGTACGTGGTGTTCACCCAGTGGCCAGGGCAGCCAGAGTCAGTGATCCGAGCAGGGGAGGAACAGCTGCCCCAAGGAAGCAGACAGATGGGCAAGAGATGGGCAGAGAGATGGCCAAGACAGACAGGTCTGGAAGGATGAACAGGAGACAAGGGACCATGGTGGAGAGGCGAGGCTGTGGGGTGGGGATCTGAGTCAGCCTTCTGAGCAGTGTAGACTTCAACCTAGGGGGAGAGAATGAGGAGCCCCCAAAAGGCAAGACTCGCATTTGGGACAGATCCTGGGGCATCCTTGGGGAGACAGCCTGGGGCCAGGAGAGCTGGGATGGAGGTTTTTGGGAAACTCCTGGCACCAAAGAGGATGGTGGGCCACAGCCCCCCACAGCTCCCTTCCACTCTGGGTGCCTGGGTGCTGGGTGAGCCCTGAGCTCACAGGAGAGAACTAGGTACCCAAGCTCGTTGTCTATTGAGTGCTCTCCATGAGTCCCGTCTCCCATCCCTCATGCCGGTGCTCTGAGGTGGGACCTGGGGCATCTCCGTCAAGTGAGAGGAAAACTGAGAGTCACACACATAAATAAGTGGCCCAGGATAACACAGTAAGAGATACAGAGGCTGGGAGCCAGTGGATTCCAAAACCTGACCTTTTAACAAATCAGTGATGTGGTAATTCATCATCAATAGGTCCAATGCAGCATCTCTCTCCCCCTCCCTCCCTCCCTTTCTCTC
>NW_011494867.1:10345543-10353946 GCF_000754665.1 Bison bison bison | reverse complement strand
CTTTCCCCACCTCAGGGTCTTTTCCAATGAGTCAGTTCTTCGCATCAGGTGGCCAGAGTATTGGAGTTTCAGCTTCAGCATCAGTCCTTCCAATGAATATTGAGGACTGATTTCCTCTAGGATGGACAAGAGTAGCCCATGAAATCCTTTGGTTAAAAAGTGCCGGACCCTTCAGGGAGCTTTTTGTTACAGGATTTGGGATGGAAATGCTTTCATGGTCTTGAAGTATAAACAACTACCCTGGAACGCTCATGAACCCTTCCTCCTCAGCCAAGGAAAAGTTTATAAGAAGTGATAAGGTTGCCAAACCATCACCGCTCAGACGACACAGTGTGTGGCCATCCTGGGGCCATAATGCCAGCTTCCCAAGGCTCAGTCTCAATGCTAGATCCCTTGAACCACAAAATTCCCTAGTAGCAACAGAATGCTCAAGTTGCCTCCAGAAAGCTCATCTCTCTTCTTCCTTAAAAATAGGAAGATTTTTTTATTGTCGCTTAGCTAAAGGATGATATTTCCCAGCCAACCTCACACCTTCTCTTGTCTGTAGAACTATATCTAAGTGTGGCTTCAAGGAAGTCTCCCTCAAGGGAAACTTCACTGTTCTTCTTCCTTCCTGCCTGGAATATGCATATGATGGCTGGAGTGCAGCAACCACTTTAGACCACGAGGTATGGTGGGAACAGAAGCCTTAAAACTTGGCCACCTATGACTAACATAGGTGCCTATATCAGTCCCACTACCTACCTCAGATTACTTTTACATAAAAAGATAAGTTTTTATCCTGATTTAGGTGAGGAGGAGGGGTAGGGTTTTTATTCCTCCCCAGTACTTACTTTGGGTAACATCTTTAGTTTAAACCTGATAACAGATCTAAATGTTCGAACAGGGGAGTTTATTTTTTGTTATTCTTTCTTTGTTTTTGCTCTTTGGGATTATCCATCTGGAACCTCTTCATGCTTGGAGGCAAACAACAAAATGGAAGTATGCTAATATCTTTACAAAAAGGGGGAGACTATGTTTCACAATTTTGTGAGACTTGTTGCTCATGCTGTTTTTGAAATCATTAACCTGGAACAGGCCAAACCCATATCCGAAATACGCCTAGGCTGCCACCGTCACCAAGGTTCCTGCCTGCTTCTCTCCTCTCCAATATTCCAGGAGCAGAGCCAGGGAACCCCTATGACCGTGGCTGAGAATGCCTCGGAAGCACAGCTCTTCTGGCGACTGCTGCATTGGTGATTGCTTTCTCTCCGGTGACAATCAGGCTTTTCCAGAGCAGGCTGGGCCCTGGGTATCACATCCAGGGTGTGGCATTTCCAGAAGATTCTAAATCTTCCTGTCAGCCTGCAGATGGAGCCAAGCATCCCGACACTGCCTATTTGCTCATGAACAGCATCCCCTGGTGTGTTTGCTATACCCTCCATGCCAGCCCGGGGGACTGAGGGGTGAAAAGAATGGAAACCTGTCTCCCCTCCAGACCCCAGCAAGGGAACCCCTCCTGCTGGGGAGGGCCTGAGCCTCCAGATCTCCTACTGGACACTGAAGCCAAGCTCTGTCCTTCCTGTCCTGAGACTCTGGGCCAGTGCCTTGATTTCCCCATCCCTTGTCTCTCCATCTGTGAGATGAGAATAGTAACAGACCCTCTTGACAAAGCCACTGTAGTGTGGTTTTTTTCTTTTTTTGGCTGCACAGCTCAGGACGCAGGATCATAGTTTCCCGATCAGGGACTGAACCAACATCCCCTGCAATGAAAGCTTGGAGCCTTAACCACTGGACCGCCAGGGAATTCCCCAGAGCGGCTGCAATAAATGAGTTAACTGTTGGCATCACCCCTTTCCTCCGTGTCCTCTGAGTTGTCAACACCACTATTTTTATAAATATCGTCCCAGTTGAGCACTACTGCCTGTGGGACACCTCCCTTAATCTCCCACACCCTACTGCTACTGCTGCTGCTAAGTCGCTTCAGTCCTGTCCGACTCTGTGTGACCCCATAGATGGCAGCCCACCAGGCTCCCCCATCCCTGGGATTCTCCAGGCAAGAACACTAGAGTGGGTTGCCATTTCCTTTTCCAATGCACGAAAGTGAAAAGTGAAAGTGAAGTTGCTCAGCCGTGTCTGACTCTTAGCAACCCCAAGGACTGCAGCCTTCCAGGCTCCTCCATCCATGGGATTTTCCAGACAAGAGTGCTGAAGAGGCGTACCATTGCCTTCTCTGCCCCCGTCCTAGGAAACAGTCAAATAAGTGGAGTTTCTGGTCAAAGTTGGAAAAGCAGGGTAAATCAGTGTATCTGCATCCTGGGGTGTGCCAGAACAAATGACCACAAACTGGGTACCTCAAAATAACAGAAATGTGTTCTCTCACAGTGTCCGAGGCCAGAGTCTGAAATCAAGGGGTCGGCAGGGCCGGACTCCCTCTGAGCCCCGAGGGGAGGATCCTTGCTCTTCCCCTCCAGCTTCTCATCTGCCCACTGTGTCCCCTGCTCTCTGCACACAGACACCAAGTCACAGTGCATTAGGGCCACAATGATCCAGTAAGAACTTCACCTTATTACATCTACAAATCCCTCTTTCCCATAAGTCTTGGATGGATGCTGTTCCTTTGACTCTAAACTGTGAGACCAAGAATATGGCAGAAGGATGCTGGGCCAGGCCTTAAGGATCCGGCAGCTTCCACTTCTTCCTTGTGGGACACTTGTTCTTGGGAGCCCACCACCATGCCAGGAGGAAGCCCAAGCTGCCCCAGGGAGGGGAGCTGGCAGGCAGCACCAACGTGCAGTCATGAATGTGGGTCCTTCAGACCCAGCAAAATGATTGACTGGTGATGCTCTGAGTCATTAAGTTTAGGAGGTGCTTTCTTGTTCTGCAATTGGTGACAGGAACAAGGAGGGGTGATCCACTCCTTCCTGTTACAGCGTGGGGCTGGGCACACAGTGGGCACGCACCAAATGTTCAGGGACTGAAATACAATCATCTCTGACTCCCAAGAAACTACTCAACGATGGCAACAACTGGAGGCATTCATACCCTGTGATCTATTATTACACAAAACATGCCCAGGTTCTGTGCTCCTTCTTGCCTAAACCAAGACAAATTGAGATTACTTCCAAATGATGGGGTGGCTTTTGTGTTCCTGTTAAATAATGGCCCTCATGGAAGACAGACTTCCGGAGCCCCTGGCAGGCTCTGGCTGGTGAGTCAGCGAGACCTGCAGATGCGTAAGTCCCGGCAGGTCTCTGACCCAGGGACGACTGCGAGGACGGCCTCACCCTGCACACACGTGTTCCAGGTCGGTGTCGTCAGCTGGATGACTCAGGTCTGTTGCTGACTGGGACCTGCTTTCCACTCAAGCCAAAGCTGGAGAGATCTCCTCCGGGGAGTCATGGCCACATGCTCAGTCATTATGGTGGTGGCGCTCGGGGACCCCACATCCTCGCCCCCTGTATCTCCAGCCCTCAGATCATCACCAGGCGGAGTTTAATGCTCCTCCCTTGGGCCTGGCCTGGCCATGTGGTCTTACTCTGGACAATAGACTGTGGGGGAAGGGATGGGGCACCCACTCCAAGCCTGGGACCCACGGGGCCTGCAGTTTCTGCTCTTGGTCTCTTAGACCCGAGACAGGTATGCTATGGGGAAGCCCAGTCTAGCCCCCAGGAGGACGAGAGGATGGGGTGGAGGTGGCCAAGGACCCCAGACTGTGCCTGAGCTGCCAGCCAAACCCCACTGCCAGGCACCTGGGCAAGTGGCCTCGGACCCCTATCCCTAGCCAAGTTGTCAGTCGTCTGCAGTGAGAGCACAAAAGGACCGCCCCACAGAGCATGAGAATGCACTGCGTTGTTTGAGGTCCCGACAAACTGGGATGCTCTGTTACACGGCAAAGACTGACCGAAGCAGAGCACACCATGTGGTGACAAACCTGGTTCAGGAGAGAGCGAACGGGAAGCCACATTCCCCTCCCACCAGCCAGCTGTCTGGTGGAAATCCCAGGGAGTATTTTGTACTTCTCTTATGGGCTGAACAGGGTCCTCTCCCAGAACGCGAACCTTGAAATCGGTTGAAAAGAAAACCACAGGCCCAAAGTGGTGTCGCCTGTGCTGAAGCCTGTGGCAGCAAACCTAGACTTCGTCTTCCGTGTTGAGTTCGGGCTGCGCTGGGTGTCTGCTGTGACGCGCAGACTTTTCTCTAGCCGCGGTGTGTGGGGGCACCACGTCACGATGCCTGCGCTTCTCCTGCTGTGGAGCAAGGCTCCAGAGTATGGGCTTAGTAGCTGTGGTGCACAGGCTTAGTTGTCTCGCAGCACGTGGGACCTTCCAGACCAGGATCCAACCCACGTCCCCTGCACGGGAAAGCAGATTCTTAACCACTGGACCACCAGGGAAGTCCCAAACCTAGACTTCACATCTGGCTTGACTGCCGTCTCTGGCTCCTTCCTGGCATGGACGTTCCCTTCCCCTCGAAGGCTCTGTGATGAGCTGAGTAACACCCCCAAGAGGAGCCCAGCTTGATCACTGAAGCCTGGAATGCATCGATGAGATGGGTGGGTGGCATCGCCGACTTGATGCGCTTGAGTCTGAGCAAACTCTGGGAGATGGTGAAGGACAGGGAAGCCTGGCGTGCTGCAGTAAATGGGGTCGCAAAGAGCTGGACACAACTGAGCGAAAAACCACTGACGCATCAGTCTCCTAGGGCTGCTACAAACGACCAAAATGGGGGTGGGGCGTGAAACAACAGAAACTCGTGCTCTCAAAGCTCCAGAGGCTAGAAGTTCAAAATCTAGGCATCGGCAGGGCCATGCTTGCTCCAAAACCCTCAAGGAGGATGAATTCCATGCCTCCTCAGCTTCCACCAGTCTTGACGATCCTCGGGCTTCCTGGGTTCTACATCCCTCCCATCCCTGACTCCAAAGTCACAAGGCTGTCTTCCCTGGGTGTCTCTGTCCAATTTCCCTCTTTTTACAAGATACCAGTGATTGGATGGAAGCTACCCCACTCAGGTAGGACCCCGACTTGATTACATCTACAAAGACCCCATTTCCAAATAAGGTCACGTTCTGAGGGCTGAGTGCAGATGAAATTTGGGGGAACACTAGTCCAGTCACCACACTTTGTAGGAGGGGCTTTATTAAGGTGATTAGATCTGGGAATGAATTATCCTGTGGGTGAAGTATGATCACAAGGGTCCTTTTGAGAGGCAGGGAGGCAGGGGCAGAGTCAGAGGAGAAGGAGGTGTGAGGCAGAATCAGAGGGACGTACTCTGAGGATGGAGGAGGGGGCCATGAGCCAAGGGATTCAGGAAACAGATTCTCGCCTGGAGTCTCCAGAAGGAACCCTGACTAGTCCAGTGAGACCCTTTCAGGCTTCTGACCTCCAGCCCAGCAGGACAGTAGGTTTATGCTGATTTATGTGGCTGAGTGGTAAAGAACCTGCCTGCCGATGCAGGAGATGCAACAGATGTGGGCTTGATCCCTGGGTCAGGAAGATCCGCTGGAGGAAGGTAAGGTGACCCACTCCAGCACCCTTGCCTGGAGAATATCATGGACAGAGCAGCCTGGAGTCCACGGAGTCACAAGAGTTGGACATGACTGAACATGCACATTTCATTTCACATGCTGTTTTAAGTCTCTAAGGTTAGGGTCACTTACTACAGCAGCCATAGAACACTAATGCAGATCCCATGATTTACTGTGATTGCAAAAGGGTATCGGGGCGGCCACGGAGCTAGGCCACAGCCTTCTGCGATGCCCCTTGCAGGGTGAATCAACCAGGGCACAGGGAATGGCTTCCAGGCAGTGTGGCTCGCAGACCACACAGCCCTCAGCACAGCCTGAGTCATCTGCTCCAAGAGCTGCTTCCTCAGAGCCTCTTTACCAGAAATGTCCTGGGTTCGTCTGGTTATTTTTCTAGCAATCATGTAACATGTTCCAGATGCAGGAATTGGGTGGGGGCCAGCCTTAGGCTTTGTCCTGGTGGGCAGCAGCCACCTTCCACCATCGGGGAAGCCCTGGACAGCCTGCAGAAGCTGGGACCAGACTGGATGTGACCATGGCCAAGGCATCTTCATGCTGTCCTCCTCCTCCACATGCTTCTCATCCCTGTGGGATAGGCAGCTATGCTCACTCCACTTCTGCTCACTTCACTTCCACTCAGAGGTGTGTGCTTATCTTCTAGAACAGGGCGGGTGGGGTGGTGTGGAGAGTGGTAACTAGTTTAAACTTGACAATAAGCAGTGCCCCAGTCTCTGTCCCTTGACAGCATCTCTGCTCATTTGCAGAGTCTCAGGTCACTTGTCTGAGATGTGTCATCCGGAGCTTTTCAAGGGTGCATCTTCCTCGACTCTCTCCTTCCTACGATGATGCTTCATGGAGCAGGAGCTGTTTCGGGTCTTTGTTGTTTTGCTGGGGCACGGGTAATCCACTCAACCCCCAGATCCTTTTACAAGACACTGGAGCCAAGATTAGGGTCCTGTGGCTGCCAGAACAAATGACCACAGACTGGAGGGGGTGCGAAGGGGATGCTTAAGACAACAGGAATTCATGTTCTCGCAGTTCTGGTGGCCAGGAGTCTGAAAACAAGGTTTGGATGAGGTATGTCTCCCTCCTAAGGTTCTGGAGAAACCTCTCCTGTCCTTTACAGCCTCTAGTGGCTCAGGTGTTCCTGTGGCCGCTTCTCTCAGCCTCTGCCTCTGTCCTCACCTGGCCCCTCCTCTTCTCAGAGGAACACTGGTCACTGCACGTAGAGCCCACCTGGGTGATCTCCTCTTGAGATGGGCCACTTGATCACATCTACAGACTCTTTTTCCAAACAAGCTCACATTTGCCAGTCTCGGGGTGGGCGCGTGGACACAGCTTTTTACCAGCCCCCCATCAACACTACAGCAACACTACTCGGGCTCAGCTCTGTCTACGCCCTCCTAACCAGGCCGCCCCACAGCAGCCTGGACACACAGCGCTGCCCCATGTTGGAACTGGGCCTGCACGTGGTTGTTAGGGGAAGCACACTGACTGAGCCCACCCACAGGCCATGCACTGTAGTAAGCATCTGCACAAGATTTTTACGACAGGAGATCCTAGTAAGGAACGTGGAACTAACAAGCCACTACCAATGGAAAGAGTTTGGGAAAGGTCACAAGGAAACGCCACGTATCCTACCACCTTTCAGAATCCTTGCTGGCATCCTTCTTGGCTGAGCAATGCGTGCGCCACCAGGAAGGACCCAGCCAGAATGACCGGCCAGAGACAACCTGGAAACTAATCCCATCACTATGAAACCCAAGACTGAGCCACGTGGCAGAGCAGTTCTCCGGGGTCCCTTTCCCTCCTGCTCTCTGCCCGGGTGCCCCTTCCCAATAAATTCTCTTGCTTTGTCAGCACACATGTCTCCTCTGACAGTTCATTTCCTAGTGTCAGACAAGTGCTCAAAAAGGGGTCCCCCATCCTGCAACATGGTAGTCTCCCTTCCGTGTGGCACTGGGGGTAGCTCCGAGTCCTTCTGTTTTCTGCCTCCCCCTTAATCTACCTTCCTCCATCAACTTTGGGGGGACCCAAGGGGGCAGCTCAGGACATGCCCCCGCACTTCTTTCTCATCCCTCCCCTCACCCAGCTGAAGCTGGGAAGCAAGGATGCCCCTTTGGTGGACCCTGAATTTTATTCCCCTCTTGAAGGTCAAGTCCAACGGGCCTCTTTGGTGTCGTCGTCGTTGTTGTTAACTGAAGCACGGCTGATTTGCAACACTGTGTTAGTTGCAGGTGCACAGCAAGTGCTTCAGCTATACATATGGATATACTGCTTTTCAGAGTCTTCTCCATTATAGATTCTTAAAAAATACTGAGTACAGTTTCTCAATAAAGGACAGAAATGGTATGGACCTAACAGAAGCAGAAGATTTTAAGAAGAGGTGGTAAGAATACACAGAAGAACTGTACAAAAAAGATCCTGACTCAGGTAACAACAATGGTGTGATCACTCACCTAGAGCCAGACATCCTGGAATGTGAAGTCAAGTGGACCTTAGAAAGCATCACTACGAACAAAGCTAGTGGAGGTGATGGAATTCCAGTTGAGCTATTTCAAATCCTGAAAGATGATGCTGTGAAAGTGCTGCACTCAATATGCCAGCAAATTTGGAAAACTCAGCAGTGGCCACAGGACTGGAAAAGGTCAGTTTTCATTCCAATCCTTTCAAAAGAAAGGCAATGCCAAAGAATGCTCAAACTAACGCACAAGTGCACTCATCTCACACGCTAGTAAAGTAATGCTCAAAATTCTCCACACCAGGCTTCAACAATACATGAACCGTAAACTTACAGATGTTCAAGCTGGTTTTAGAAAAGGCAGAAGAACCAGAGATCAAATTGCCAACATCCACTGGATCTTTGAAAAAGCAAGAGAGTTCCAGAAAACCATCTATTT
>NW_011494867.1:10345296-10345443 GCF_000754665.1 Bison bison bison | reverse complement strand
CAACTGTGAGCTTCCTGCTAGCAAGGGATACCTCCTGAAGCAAGGAGGTAGTCAGACAAGAGTCAGTTTAGTCAGTTCAGTCACGTCCGACTCTTTGCAACCCCATGGACTGCAGCACGCCAGGCCTCCCTGTCCATCACCAACTCC
>NW_011494867.1:10336690-10345016 GCF_000754665.1 Bison bison bison | reverse complement strand
GGGAAATAGATGGGGAAAACAGTGGAAACAGTGTCAGATTTTATTTGGGGGGGCTCCAAAATCACTGCAGATGGTGACTGCAGCCATGAAATTAAAAGACACTTGTTCTTTGGAAGAAAAGTTAGACAGCATATTAACCTAGACCGCATATTAAAAAACAGAGACGTTACTTTGCCAACAAAGGTCCGTCTAGTCAAGACTATGGTTTTTCCAGTAGTCATGTATGGATGTGAGAGTTGGACTATAAAGAAAGCTGAATGCCAAAGAATTGATGCTTTTGAATTGTGGTGTTGGAGATGACTCTTGAGAGTCCCTTGGACTGCAAGGAGATCCAACCAGTCCATCCTAAAGGAAATCAGTCCTGAATATTCATTGGAAGGACTGATGCTGAAGCTGAAACTCCAGTACTTTGGCCACCTGATGCGAAGAGCTGACTCCTTGGAAAAGACCCTGATGCTGGGAAAGATTGAAGGTGGGAGGAGAAGGGGACAACAGATGAGGTGGCTGGATGGCATCACCTACTCAATGGACATAAGTCTGAGTAAACTCTGGGAGTTGGTGATGGACAGGGAGGCCTGGTGTGCTGCAGTCCATGGGGTCGCAAAGAGTTGGACACGACTGAGCTGAACTTAATAGTTTCTTGTACTATATAGTAGGCCCTTCTTGTGTATCATCTTCAGGAGTGGAATTGCAGGGTCATAGGGCAGTTCTGTTTTTCTGTTTTTAAGGGACCTCCTGACTGGTCTCCATAGTGGCTGCACCAGCTGACATTCCCGCCAACAGTGGAGGAGGGTTCCCTTCTCTCCACATTGCCACACCATCTTCAGCATTCACTGTGTGTAAACTTTCTGGTGATAACTGGCTCTTAATGCATAAGTGGGAGCTAAAGGGAATTAGAAGACCCTTTGTCTTTATCTGAGTCCACTTTCAGGCCTCTGATATCTGATTCCAGGCAAGACTCAGACTCCTCTCTCCTGCTGAGCTCCTGAAGCATTCCTGGTCCCCCAGAGGCAGACAGGAGCCTCAGCTGAGAAAGGGAAGCGTCAGGCACCCTGAAACACAAAAGAGGAAGGTTCATCCCCAAGTTCTCATTTGATCCCCTTCCACTACTAGCAGGGCCTGCACTTACCCAACCTCACCAGTAGGGGGCTGCAGAGGCGTTTTGAAATCAACCCTATTGGAGATCAACTTCAAATCTGATAAAGCACACAGCTGACCAGGTTCCAACTACAATCACAAGTAGAATGTTTCCACCACTGCTGGAAGGGCTGGAGCCTCAGTTCACTAGCCACAAAGTTGGGCTGATAACAGCGGGGACTTCACAGGGGACCTCCTCATCTGGAAAGAGCAGATGAACCAATGCAGGTAAAGCCTATGCTCTAAAATTTGTACACTGGAGAGACGTCAGCTAACCCAAGAGGTGGACTTAAGAATGATAAGAACTTGAAAACACTAGTTAGAAATGTGCTTTGGCTGAGGAAGTTTTGGAGCATGGGACACACAGCTCTGGAGAGAAGCTTAGCATGAGGGGAGGGAGGAGACGCATGGTGGGGGGAAGGTGAGCCAAGGGGAGCTCGTCGTTCCCGGGGACTGGGCTTTCAGCAGTCAACTCATTTCTGCCAAATTTCCAGAACTCTCCATCCTGCCCCTCTGAGAATTAGAACCATAGACACCACACTTGTGAGCTGAGGGAATAAAATGCTCTTGGCTTCCAGTGTGGGATTATTCTGTTTCCTAACTGGTAACCAGAGGCAAATCCAAATATGCATTATTATTATTATTGACCTATTCCTTAACCAATTATCTCATGATTGGGCTCATTATTTTAGGGAAAACGGCTACTCTCTTTGTGTGTGTGTGTCATAACTCTTTTTTTCAAAAGAAGACTTTTTTATTGTAAAAACTGATTAAAGTAGGTATTCCTAACTAAAAAAGTCGCTACTTTCTATACATCTCTAATAAAACTTCAACTTTTAAATTATCTACAATGAGAGATGAATTAGAATCAGACAAGCTATGCAACTAATCTGAAAGAGAAGAAAAAGTGAGAAAAAAGTAACAAAGAGGAGGTAAAACAAATGGAAAACCAACAGCAAGATGGCAGGTTTTAACTCAACAATGTTATTTATATTAAATGTAAATTTATATTAAATGTAAATTAATATTATATTAAATGTAAATTATACATTTAAATTTATATTAAATGTAAGTGATCTCAACACTCCAATTAAAATGCAGAGATTGTCAGACTGTACAAAAAAGACACAATTATATGCTGTCTATAAGAAACTAACTTTATGTATGGACATACAGAGAGGTTAAAAACAAGGAGAGGGAGAAATGTACACCAATCAACATGCTTATGCTCATGAAAGGAAAGCTGCAGGGCTGATACTGCAGCACAGTGGACTTCAGAACAAGGAATATTTCCAGGGATAAAGAGGACCTACTACAGTGATAATAGACCTACATGCAGAACCTAAAATCATAAAACTCCCAGAAGAAAAGACAGGAGAAACTCTCAGCTAGGCACTGATTTCTCAAGATACAATATCGAAAGCACACCCTGTAAAAGAACAAGTTAGTAAATGGGATTGTTTAAAGCAAATGTTATGACCCTGAGCTGTTGGTTTACAATGTGTATAGAAATGATAATGTGGTTATAAAAGCATTTAGTATGGGGAGGGTACATGAAAATGTACTGTCTGAAGAAGAGTCCTGTATTCTCCTGGAGTAATTCAATATTAACTCAAGTTAAGCTGTGGTCAAAGATGCATACTGAAATCCCTAGAATAACGTTAAAAATGGTGTGGGGGAATGCTTCTAAAACATATTAAGCAAAAGAGAGGAAAAGAGCATTGTGTCAAGGGTACAAGCTATATTGATATATATACACACATATATATGAATATAGAAAGGCCAAAGGGAATTACGCAATGAGATTATAGAGGTCTGGGTTTACTTCCTTACTGCTGAAAGTCTAACAAAGACATTTCCAGTGAGCATGTATTACCTTAGGGGGAATGTGCAAAATAGGATGATGAAAGAAATACGAAGAGGAAGGAAGAGAAAGGGAAAAAAAAAAAAAAAAACGAAACAAGAAGGGAGACAGGGGGCAACAGAGGCAGCAAAAGGACAATTCTGCAGGGAATCCTGGAGGAGAGATGGAGCAGGGCCCCCCCCTCCACTGCACTGTCACATGTGGGAACACGACCTGCCAGGCACCTGTGGAGCGGGGCATCCTAGACCTGCAGCAGGTGTGTGCCTGTGAAGCAGTCCACACTGGAGCCGCCCTGTCAGCGCTCACTATGGACCGAGGGCAGCTGGAGGCATGGTCTAACTCTCTATTAACTGAGGACAGCAACCAAATCCACATCCTGCCTCCGTGAAGCACTTCTGGTGCCTGGATGGGATCCAGGGGCCGTCCCCCTGCCCTCGTGGTCTGTCTCTGAGATTGACTGAAATGATCGGGAGTTGGGGGAAATCGCTGGTCCCACCTCCTGAAAAACCCTAGGGGAGGGCGGGGGTCTGGCCCATTCTGAGTCAGTCTTGCTGACCGGGACAGGGACGGGTCAGCCGAAGGGAAGGTTCTAAAGTTCCCGTGAGTGACGGGGTCTTGCTCCATCTGCGGAAGGCGCCAACCCTGGCGGGGAAACAGCGGCTCTGCGCGCAGGAAGGCCTCTCAGGCTTCCCAGAATTCTTAATCAAAACAAAACACCATCAGCGAACAAACGTTTCAAGGGTAACTCTTCTTTTACTAAAATTTCCTGCCAGTAAATGGAAGTCATCTGAGAGGTTAACGACCTAGCCGCTTTACGACGTCTCTGAGACATGGGCTGACTCCCTGGTTATGCACCAGAAAGGCTTTGATCGGCAGAAATAACACTGAAATTCCAAAAGTCCATCCTTGAAAGATAAGTCGGCCAGCCCCCAGTATTCACTGGGAGGACGTGTCTTCAGGATTTGATTTTTCAGTTTATCCCGATTAAGAGGCACCATCCAAATGGGCCTCGGTTTGAATCCCTGCCATAGCTCTCCCTTGCTGTGTGCCCTTGGGAAAGCCAGTTGCCTTCTCTGGGCTTCAGGCCCCACTGTAAATGAGGGTCCTAAGCACAATCCACCTCCTGGGGCTGCTGTGGAGGTGAATGACAGGATTATAAATGAGTAATGGTCAGGATGTGCGAAGGACTTAGTAACTAGCAGTGCTTATGATTAGTACTTAAGATGTAGACTTGACCCAAGCGCTTTCACTCCAGAGACAACTTATGCTCTGTTAGCGGAGACCCTGAGCACCCTCCAGCGGCATTACAGCCCGGCCCTGGTGGACCCCTCACGTTGGCCCTCTTCCTGCCTCAGTTTCTTCCTCTGTGACATGATGGGCTTGGCCAGCTCCCTCAGGACCATGTCCACTCTGACCTTCTCCAGTTTTCCAGTGAAAACCAGCTCAGCACACACAACTAGGATGGAGGTGGACACATACGCCCAGGAAAGCTGAGTTCAGGCTGGGCCTCATGCTATTGTAGAGGAAAACAGCTTTTAAGCTTAAACCCAAATGACTTCCTGGGTCGGTCCCTGCGATGCCAGGACGCACCGAGTTCCTCGACACACTCAGCTGTCATGGGCTCCCACAGTGATTACTGTTATTAAAAACAAAATCAAGGTGGTTTGATTCCATCAAGATGGACCAGCACTGTCCTTGCTGGCTCTCTCACTGGGATCGACTCAGAAGTAGATGGAGGCAGACAGACTGGGGAAGGAGCCAGAACGCAAAGCATCCTGGGGTGGTGGTGAGCTGACACCCTTCTCCTGGAACCTCCTGGCCTGAGCTCACAGGCAGCAGAAAGGGAACCATGTACCAGGTAGGGCAGAGACAGAGCAGAGAGAACCCATTTCTGGACTGAGCAACACCAAAGGGAGTCTCGGAAGAGTCAGAGAATGTGGGGGCACGCCCCAAGTTGTTTTCCCTCTATTCTGCTTTTCCTATTGTTTATCCCAGCCCCCAGGGAGTCTGCAGCGGGGATGTGGTCGGGCAGGCACCTAGAACCTCCAAGTCTGAAAAGTGTCTCATCAGAAAAGCTGTGGTCCCAACAACGTGGGGTCAACCCTATTTTTTTTTACATTTATTTCTGGCTGGGTCTTCCCTGCTGTGCACAAGGTTTCTCTAGTTGCGGCGAGAAGGGGCTACTTTTAGTTGGGGAGCTTGGGCTTCTCATTAGGGAGGCTTCTCCTGCTGCAGAGCATGGGCTCTAAGGGTGCGTGGGCTTCAGTGGTTGTGGCACAAGGGCTCAGCAGTTGTGGCGCATGGGCTCAGTTGCCCTGTGGCATGTGGAATTTCCCCAGACCAGGGATCAAACCTATGTCCCCATCCATCAGAGGGAGGATTCTTAACCACTGAACCAACCAGGGAAGTCCCAAGCCCCCTCCCCACTAGCTTCTCCCTCACTCTGACCTTTTGCCACTTGGTCCTAGAGGCAGGAAGGGCGGGAAGAGCACGGCAGAGCCGGGAACTAAGGTTCAGGCTCTCTGGCCGTGGGAGGGGGAAGGGAGACCTCGGTAAGGGGAGAAGGAAAGAGGAGGGAACCCAAGAAAGCGACCCCATGCAGTGGGAGAGGAACTCCTGGGCTCACCTCTGGGCCACACATGCATCAAAGTCTCAAGAGACAGTAGAAAATGTTTTGAATTGAAAATGAAAATGCAAAGTATCCAATTTGGTTGGATGCAGCCAAAGCTATCTTTAGAGAGAAATTTATAGCATTAGAAAATGTTAGAAAAAAATAATAAAGATCTCAAATCCACAATTTAAGCTTCTACACTAAGAAACCAGGAAAACAAAAGTAAAATAAACTCAAAGCAAGCAAAAGAAAGGAATCAAGATGAAAAGCAAAAGTCAATGACACTGAAATCAGTGACAGAAAACCAAGAGAGAAAAATCAATGAAATCAAAAGCTGGTACTTTAAAAAGGCCAATAAAATTTGATAAATCTCAAACAAGGCTGACAACAGGTAGAGACAGACACAAACAGCCAACATGTGGGATAAAAAGGAGTTAACACCACAGACCCCAGAGACACTAGGACGACCATGGGAGAATACCTTGAGCATCTCTTTGCACTTGAACTGAATAACTGAGATGAATTCGAACAATTTCTAAACAGCCACAGATGACCAAAGCTCACCCAAGATGAAATAGATTATTACCCAGGATTCCTATATCTATTAATTAAACTTGTCTAAAACTTTTCAAAAACAATCTTTAGGCCCAGATGGTGTTACTAGCGAAAACTACCAAATGTTTACAGTCAAAGTAACACGAGTGCCACACAAGTAAGGAATACTTACCAGACTTACCAATTCAGTTTTAGACACCAGTTTTTGCTTTGTTGCTGTTCTTGTCATTTTGTTTTTGTTTTCTCTGCACTATGACGCATGTGGAACTTCACCAACTGGGGAATGAACCTGCACAGCCCGCAGTGGACGCGAAACCCCTGGACCACCAGGAACAGCCAGGAGGCGAGGATTATTCTGACACCCAAACTACACAAAGACAATGCAAGACATGTGTGCGGACTGCACGGATCATGGGTGCGGGCCCAAAAATGTTTGATGAATATTAGCAAATAGAATCCAGCAACCTGTGAAAGATATACTACCCTATGATCAAATGGTGCTTATGTCAGGAATGCAGGCTATAGAGTATTAAAAAAAAAAGAAACAATCAACACAGTCCATCACATTAATAGACTAAAGAAGAAAAAACAGTATCATATTAATTCATGCATGAAAGAAAAACATTTGACAAAATTCAACATCCATTCGTGATAGATATATATCTCTCTCTCTTGAAAAACTGAGAGCAGAAAGTAACTTCCTTAATGCAGTAAAAGATACATCTACAATAATCCCATAGCTAGCATATTTAATGGTGAAAGAACCGCCTTCTCTAAGGACCAGAAATAAGACAAGCATGTATATTCTTAACACTCTTGGACCTCATTTACTGGAAGGTCCAGGCAATTAAACCTGGCAAGAAAAAAGAAATCGTAGGCATACAGACTGGAATCAAAGAAACAGAACCGTCCCCACAGGCGCATATCTTTGTCTATGAAGAAAATTTTAGAGCATGAGAAAAAGCTTCTGTGAGTTTAGCAAGATCTCAGGATACAAGGTCAACATACAAAAATCAACCCTATTTTCATTCACCACCAATAAACAAATGGTAACTGAAAACTTTAAAAATAATAGCATTTACAATTGCTCCCCCAGAATGAAATAATTAAGTGTTAAGTCTAACAAAATCTGTCTGTGGTTTGTATGTTTCATCTAAATGTTGATGAAAGAAATCAAAGAAATCCTTAAAAAGGATATCAGACAAGACCTAAATAAATGGAGAGACATACCGTGTTTGGGGGTTGGAAGACAAGACATAATTCAGTTGTAAATTCTCCCCAACTGCATCTCTAGGGCTTAAGGTATTTCCAATCAAAATTCCAGCATAAGTTTTTGTAGAGGGAGACAAGCAGATGCTAAAAATCAATGTAGGAAGGCAAAGGACATAGAATAAAGACTAGAACTGAACTCCAGCTGAGCTATTTCAAATCCTGAAAGATGATGCTGTGAAAGTGCTGCACTCAATATGCCAGCAAATTTGGAAAACTCAGCAGTGGCCACAGGACTGGAAAAGGTCAGTTATCATTCCAATCCAAAAGAAAGGCAATGCCAAAGAATGCTCAAACTAATGCACAATTGCACTCATCTCACACGCTAGTAAAGTAATGCTCAAAATTCTCCAAGCCAGGCTTCAGCAATATGTGAACCGTGAACTTCCAGATGTTCAAGCTGGTTTTAGAAAAGGCAGAGGAACCAGAGATCAAATTGCCAACATCCGCTGGATCATGGAAAAAGGAAGGGAATTCCAGAAAAATATCTGTTTCTGCTTTATTAACTATGCCAAAGCCTTTGACTGTGTGGATCACAATAAACTGTGGAAAATTCTTCAAGAGATGGGAATCCCAGACCACCTGACCTGCCTCTTGAGAAACCTACATGCAGGTCAGGAAGCAACAGTTAGAACTGGACATGGAACAACAGACTGGTTCCAAATAGGAAAAGGAGTACGTCAAGGCTGTATATTGTCACTCTGCTTATTTAACTTATATGCAGATTACATCATGAGAAACGCTGGGCTGGAAGAAGCACAAGCCGGAATCAAGATTGCCGGGAGAAATATCAATAACCTCAGATATGAAGATGACACCACCCTTATGGCAGAAAGTGAAGAGGAACTAAAAACCCTCTTGATGAAAGTGAAAGAGGAGAGTGAAAAAGT
>NW_011494867.1:10333296-10336590 GCF_000754665.1 Bison bison bison | reverse complement strand
AATGCATTATGAACTTTGTAACCCAAAGGTTGATGACGTTCTCCCAAATTAGAGGTCGGAGAGTCAGGGTGCAATATATCTCTATGAATGATGCTCATACTATGAGTTAAGAGCATCAAGAGCGGGGAATGAAGGAGGAAACAGACAGAACAGGCTCCATCTTGAAAGCAGGACTTCACCTTGGGCCGGACGGTGGACTTTGAGCTCTATGCCCAGTATCTATGGAAACGACATACCAACTGGAAAACTAGGCCCCCTGGATGGAAGAGCCCCAGGGCTCGTAACTAGACTCTCTGTTGCCTAAAAGAATACCCTAATTATCTGTGTAACCGAAGAGAATCATAAATTCTATTATGCTTATTGGGGTATGACCACCAGCCTACTGATAATTGTCCCCTGTTAACTACCTAGGCTTAAGGCATATGAATCACAGGTTAACTTTGATTGTATCTTTCTTTTCCATTGTTTAGACTAGTTTCAGGGAATGTGGGGAGCTGGGTTTGCAACATACCCTTAGGGTATATAAGGTTTTCAAAAAAACTGGTCAGGGTCCTTGGCTAAGAGGAGACTCTGCCTTGGGCCACCTATGTAATAAACTGCACTCCACTATCTGCATTGTCCTTCTGAGTGAGTTTGTTTCCCAGAACACATGGCTACAACATTGGGTGCATGGGCCGGGGAACTCCTCACTTTGAGGAGACAAGTCCCATTTGGGACTACTCCGAAGCCTTGTGGCTCGAATCTTCTAGATGGGGGAAGGTGCCTCACCCTTCTGGAAGGATTCTGGTTCTCAATGCCCATACCTTTCACATTAGCAGGTAGTAGACGGCAGCAGGGGAACTGAGCACTCAGGCGAGGAGGAACCAACCCACCGGGTAGGGTGGAAGAGGGGGCCTGATCACCCCCCTGGGAGGGATTAGAAGGGGCGCAGACCCACAGGAGCCTGGAATAGGCAGGTGGCAACGATTGCTTGGTACACAAGTTGACGAGTATGTTAGGGCTTAGAAAGGAAATTTGTGAAGGTCACTTAGGAGGTGGTGTCCACACCATCTTGGGGAAAATTATTACCAAGCAATTGCCAGGGAACTTTTAGGAGAAGAAACTTGGTTTTTGTGTGCTTGTATTCTGCCCTCCCCAAGGAGGTGTCCCATCTGTTATGAAATTCTTGACGCCCTTGGAATTGTCAGGTTAGAAGCAGGGGGATACATAAGTGAGTACGAATTGGCTTTTCCAGAGTCGGCCTGGGACGTGGGATATTTAACCCATCTGTATTTTCATCCGCACCTGATCAAGCCCACCAAGACAGAATGGACTTTAAAAGTTAAGGGAGAAACAGTCTTGGACCACGTGGTGGTCTGGTTCGGCTGTGCTGACCGGCAGGTGAAGACACGCTGATCCCCCTTCTCCCTCTGGGATCTGGCAGGTAAGGCTCTTCTCACCCCAATTAAGACGGAGGCAAAACGGCAATTTAAGTGTCACTGAGTGAAAATATCAGAAGTACATAGGGTACTGAGAACTTCATAGACAGAACAAAAAGTAGAAGGTCCGAGAAGGTAAACAAGATGGGGAGAAGTGAATCTAAGGCAACTGTACTGGAGTGCATGATTAAAAATTTAAAGAAGGGATGGAGGAGACTCTGGGGTGAAGATGAAGCCTAACCACCCCCACCTACTCTGTGAGGTCGAATGGCCCTAAGGCAGTAGGATGGCCACCAGAGAACACCATGAACTTACAGACAGTGCAAGCAGTCTATACAGTGGTCACAGGAGAGCCAGGACACCTGCATCAATATCCATATACTGACTCACGGCTAGGGCTAGCCAAGACCCTCCTACTTGGACAAGCATCTGTATCAGGAAGGGAAAGGGAAAAGTATTAATGGCACAAAAATTGACTGATGATAAAAAAGGAAATTCTACAGGATTTGGATGGGGATGACCTGACCCCTTAAGAACCCCATGAACAATATGAAAAGGCAAAATGATAGGATACTGAAAGAGGAACTCCCCAGGTTGGTAAGTGCCCAATATGCTACTGGAGATCAGTGGAGAAATACCTCCAAAAAGAATGAAGAGATGGACCCAAAGCAAAAACAATACCCAGTTGTGGATGTGACTGGTGATAGAAGCAAGGTCCGATGCTATAAAGAGCAATATTGCCTAGGAACCTGGAATGTTAGGTCCATGAATCAAGGCAAATTGGAAGTGGTCAAATAGGAGATGGCAAGAGTGAATGAACACATTCTAGGAATCACCGAACTAAAATGGACTGGAATGCATGAATTTAACCCAGCTGATCATTATATCTACTACTGTGGGCAGGAATCCCTTAGAAGAAATGGAGTAGCCATCATACTCAACAAAAGAGTCTGAAATGCAGTATTTGGATGCAATCTCAAAAATGACAGAATGATCTCTGTTCATTTCCAAGACAAGCCATTCAATATCACGGTAATCCAAGCCTATGCCCCAACCAGTAACGCTGAAGAAGCTGAAGTTGAATGGTTCTATGAAGACCTACAAGACCTTTATAGAATTAACACCCAAAAAAGATGTCCTTTTCATTATAGGGGACTGGAATGCAAAAGTAGGAAGTCAAGAAACACCTGGAGTAACAGGCAAATTTGGCCTTGGAACACAGAATGAAGCAGGGCAAAGGTTAATAATAGAGTTTTGCCAAGAGAACGCAGTAGTCATAGCAAACACCCTCTTCCAACAACACAAGAGAAGACTCTACACATGGACATCACCAGATGCTCAACGCCGAAATCAGATTGGTTATATTCCTTGCAGCCAAAGATGGAGAAGCTCTATACAGTCAGCAAAAACAATGCCGGGAGCTGACTGTGGCTCAGATCATGAACTCCTTATTGCCAATGAAATTGAAGAAAGTAGGGAAAACCACTAGACCATTCAGGTATGACCTAAATCAAATCCCTTATGATTATACAGTGGAAGTGAGAAATAGATTTAAGGACCTAGATCTGATAGACAGAGGGCCTGATGAACCATGGACAGAGGTTCACGACACTGTACAGGAGACAGGAAGCAAGACCATCCCCATGGAAAAGAAATGCAAAAAAGCAAAATGGCTGTCTGAGGAGGACTTACAAATAACTGTGAAAAGAAGAGAAGTGAAAAGCGAAGGAGCAAAGGAAAGATATAAGCATCTGAATGCAGAGTTCCAAAGAACACCAAGGAGATATAAGAAAGCCTTCCTCAGCGATCAATGCAAAGAAATAGAGGAAAACAACAGAATGGGAAAGACTAGGGATCTCTTCAAGAAAATCAGAGA
>NW_011494867.1:10332230-10333196 GCF_000754665.1 Bison bison bison | reverse complement strand
ATCCCCCCTTGGGGAACAGATTCACAAATTTGTGCCCAGGGATCAGGTGTGGTCAAAGCCTGGAAACACGACTCCTTGGCCCCACACTGGAAGGGTCCATATACTGTTGTTCTGACCAGCCCTACTGCAGTTAAAGTTGCAGGTGTGGATCCACCACATGACGGTGAGGAGAGCATACCACGCAGACCCGGAGGACGCCGAGTGGACTACACAACAGGCCCCCACTGAGCCCCGTGAAACCAAGATCATCTTAAAGAAGAAAAAGAGAGGAAGCTCTATAATCAACTGCTGCTACAAGGACTTGCTGGTATCATCTTGAGACTAACCAGAGTTTCAGTACAAACAGGGACCTGTGCTATGATTAAAGTTGAATGTTGTGTCTATATTCCTGATTTATCTGGCTATATACCAGCCACCCTAGCTGTCACGAAAGGTCAGGTAAAATTTATGTCTGATGATAATCTTCCTTGTTGGACTTCGGTCCTATCTTGGGTGAAGGGTGATTGGTGGAAAACTGTATTTCCCATTGTTATAGTTGCCTTGATAGTTCTGCTTTGTGGACCCTTTATTTTACAATGCATTATGAACTTTGTAACCCAAAGGTTGATGACGTTCTCCCAAATTAGAGGTCGGAGAGTCAGGGTGCAATATATCTCTATGAATGATGCTCATACTATGAGTTAAGAGCATCAAGAGCGGGGAATGAAGGAGGAAACAGACAGAACAGGCTCCATCTTGAAAGCAGGACTTCACCTTGGGCCGGACGGTGGACTTTGAGCTCTATGCCCAGTATCTATGGAAACGACATACCAACTGGAAAACCAGGCCCCCTGCACGGGAAAAACTAGAGATCTCTTCAAGAAAATCAGAGATACCAAGGGGACATTTCATGCAGATACAGGCACAATAAAGGACAGAAATGGTATGGACCTAACAGAAGCAGAAGATATTAAGAAGAGGTGGCAA
>NW_011494867.1:10328131-10331942 GCF_000754665.1 Bison bison bison | reverse complement strand
GCTGGATGGCATCACTGACTCGATGGACATGAGTTTGAGTGAACTCCGGGAGTTGGTGATGGACAGGGAGGCCTGGCATGCTGCAGTTCATGGGGTTGCAAAGAGTTGGACATGACTGAGTGACTGAATTGAACTGACCTGACCTCTCTCCCATACTGGCTAATGACGTGCCTGCCTCCCAGTGCTCCACCAGGACCGGAGGCCACCTTACTGCCCAATCCAGGGCCAAGTGAAGTTCCTGCAGCAGCCACTGCTCCTCCACCAGCTCTCCCAGAGATCATAGAGCCGCCATTTCGGCAGGCTCCAATCCCAGCAGTGGAGACCTCTGGTCAGTGCACCCAGAATTCCACCTCAGCTGGACCTCCTAAATTGTATCCACCTCTCCCAGTGAGTACGGATGGGAAGGGGGAAGAAAACGCAGCAATTAGACAGAGGCTGCGCTCCGCCAAGGAACAGGGGGAACGAACCCCACTACACATGCCCCTCAGAGAGCTACAACAGTCTTCAGTTCAGCACGCTTGGGGCACTACCATAAGCCCCCTGTAGCCTGTTATTACCAGCCATTTCCCTCTACGGATATATTAAACTGGCAGAGACATGCTCCACCGTACTTGGGGGAGCCACAAGCCACGATTAGGCTAATGGAGACTATTTTTCAAACCCACCGCCCTGCATAGGATGACATAATCCAACTACTAGTCTCCCTTTTCAGCACTGAGGAGAGACACAGGATCCTAACTGAGGCCAGAAAATGGTTAAGAGCAATGGCACCTGAGGGTACTGCAAACCCGCAGCGGTGGGCAGAACTAGCCACCCCGATGAGAGGCCCAGCTGGGACTGTAACGCAGAGGACGGGAGGGCCCACCTGGAGGGATATGGGGTGACTATTTTACAAGGTCTCAAGACGGGGGCCCGAAAAGCAATGAATATCGCAAAACCCTCTGAAGTGATTCAAAGGGAAAACGAATCACCCTCTGAGTTCCGTGAAAGACTGTCCGAGGCCTATAGATTTTAGACGCCAACAGACCCAGCCAGAGGCTGCTGGGTCTCAGATGGTGATAAATGCAGGCTTTGTGTCTCAAGCCTACCCTGAAAATGTCAGATGGGGGATACCAAGTGACTCACGAATTTTTATACATCCCTGAATGTCCAGTACCTTTGTTAGGAAGAGACTTGCTGTCTAAACTGGGGACACAAGTGACCTTTTCCCTCCACAGAAGACCCACTGTTCAAGTGGGCTCAACCACCTACTTACTCTTCCTCTCAGTAACCTCTCAAGATGAATGGAGGTTGCACGATCTCCTGGAAGGGAAACTGGACAGGCTAAACAGCCGAGAGAGAGAGTCAACTCAACAATTCCCTGAGGTCTGGGTGGAAGACAACCCAGTCCAGGGTTGCAAAACAAGTCCCACTGGTAATAGAACTCAAACCTGTACAACGACATCAGCACCTGCCTTGGGCCTGCCAGACCTCGCTAAGCCGTTTACTCTTTACGTGACTGAAAAGGACAAGGTGGCTATGGGAGTGTTGTCCCAGGCTATGGGGACATGGGACAGACCAGTGACTTATCTCTAATCAGCTGGACAATGTTGCCACTGGGTGGCTGGGATGCTTACGGGCAGTTGTTGCAACTGCCTTACTGGTCTGGGAGGCAACCAAGCTGACTTTGGGCCAAAATTTGTTCATAAAAGTCCCACATGAGGTCAACACTCTCCTGTGAGGGGACCCCCACAAATGGCTGTCAACATCCCGGATTCCTCAGTACCAGGGACTGTTATGTGAGAACCCCCATGTTACTACTGAGCCTTGTCAGGCCCTGAATCTGGCCACTCTCTCTCTTGTGGGAGAAGGTGGGCCCTCACATGACTGCAAGGAAATACGCCAGCAGCCCTGACTTGAGAGACCAGCCAATCCCGCACACAGATTGCGTCCTGTACACCAAGGGCACCAGCCTGGTGAAACAAGGACAGTGACTGTTGGGATATGCGGTTGTCATGGAAGAAACCATCGTTGAGGCTAGGTCTCTGCCATCACACTGGTCCACTCAATGGGAGGAACTATATGCTCTAATCCAGGCCCTCCAGCTGTCAAAAGGTAAGACGACAAACATTTACACAGACTCCAGCTATGCTTTTGCCACACTACATGGCTCTGTATAAGGAGAGAAGCCTTTGACAGCTAGTAAAAAAGATATTAAAAATAAGAAAGAAATTAAGACCCTATTAGATACTGCCTGGGAGCCAGAAAGGGCTGCAGTCATACACTGCTGAGACATCAAAAAGAGGATACCCACCGAGCTCAGGGAACAGACTGACAGATAAGACCGCTAAACAAGGCAGCCGAGGGCTTGGGGGTGACAAGTGAAGCCCCGATTAAAGCTCTCATATTGGTGGAGCTACCTGAGCTAACGCTAGACTCTCCAAAATACAGTGAAGCTCAAAACCAACTAGCCAAGGCAGAAGGGGCCATCAAGACTGGAAAGAGATGGCGGGAATTGCCAAGTGGCAAATTATTGGTACCGGAGGAGCTGGCACCCACTCTGGTAAGCCAAACATACCAAGTGACCCATCTAGGCCATAATAAACTGGAAGAGCTAATTTGAAAATATTTCTTGGTTCCCCGCCTCTCTTCCCTATGCAAGACAAAATCTCAGAACTGCACTGCCTGCTCACAGGTCAAGGCTGCCTCTCGGCACAGACAGAAACCTCCAGGGACTCAGGTAAAAGGCACGCTGCCCTTTGAACACCTGGAAGTGGACTTCACTGAAATGAAACCTCACCGACACTACCATTACCTGCTGGTCATAATATGTACTTTCTCGGGATGGGTAGCAGCTTTTCCTACCCGGACTGAAAGAGCATCAGAAGTAGCCTGGTGCCTGCTTAGGGAGATAGTTCCCAGATTTGGATTTCCTACCAGCACTGGATCGGACAATGGCCCGGCTTTCGTAACTGATTTAGTATAGCAAGTAAGCAGCACTTTAAACATCAAGTGGAAATTACATGCAACACATAGGTCCCAGAGTCCTGGGATGGTGGAAGGAAACAACCGGACACTTAAAGAGACAGTCTCCAAGTAGATCTTAAGAGACTGACTCTTCCTGGGTGGACTTGTTTCCAACAGCTCTGCTCAGACTCAGGATGACGCCACAGTCCCAAGGCTCTTCTCCATACAAAATTGTGTATGGGAGGCCCCCTCCCATAATAAAACAGGTGCCAACAAATTTGCATCAGGTAAGGGGAGATGAGATTTCACAGCAGATGGAACAACTGGGTAAGGAACACCTTACCAGGTGATAAATCAGGTAACTAAGTTTGTACAAGAAAGGGCGCCATCCCCCCTTGGGGAACAGATTCACAAATTTGTGCCCAGGGATCAGGTGTGGTCAAAGCCTGGAAACACAACTCCTTGGCCCCACATTGGAAGGGTCCATATACTGTTGTTCTGACCAGCCCTACTGCAGTTAAAGTTGCAGGTGTGGATCCACCACATGACGGTGAGGAGAGCATACCACGCAGACCCGGAGGACGCCGAGTGGACTACACAACAGGCCCCCACTGAGCCCCGTGAAACTAAGATCATCTTAGAGAAGAAACAGAGGGGAAGCTCGGCAATCAATTGCTGCTACAAGGACTTGCTGGTATCATCTTGAGACTAACCAGAGTTTCAGTACAAACAGGGACCTGTGCTATGATTAAAGTTGAATGTTATGTCTGTATTCCTGATTTATCTGGCTATATATCAGCCACCCTAGCTGTCACGAAAGGTCAGGTAAAATTTATGTCTGATGATAATCTTCCTTGTTGGACTT
>NW_011494867.1:10322973-10327993 GCF_000754665.1 Bison bison bison | reverse complement strand
CAAATCCTGAAAGATGATGCTGTGAAAGTGTTGCACTCAATATGCCAGCAAATTTGGAAAACTCAGCAGTGGCCACAGGACTGGAAAAGGTCAGTTTTCATTCCAATCCCAAAGAAAGGCAATGCCAAAGAACGCTCAAACTACCACGCAATTGCACTCATCTCACATGCTAGTAAAGTAATGCTCAAAATTCTCCAAGCCGGGCTTCAGCATTATGTGAACCATGAACTTCCACATGTTCAAGCTGGTTTTAGAAAAGGCAGAGGAACCAGAGATCAAATTGCCAACATCCGCTGGATCATTGAAAAAGCAAAAGAGTTCCAGAAAAGCATCTATTTCTGCTTTATTGACCATGCTAAAGCCTTTGACTGTGCGGATCACAATAAACTGTGGAAAATTCTGAAAGAAATGGGAATCCCAGACTACCTGACCTGCCTCTTGAGAAACTGGTAGGCAGGTCAGGAAGCAACAGTTAGAACTGGACATGGAACAGACTGGTTCCAAATAGGAAAAGGAGTACATCAAGGCTGTATATTGTCACTCTGCTTATTTAACTTATACACAGAATACATCATGAGAAATGCTGGGCTGGAAGAAGCACAAGCCGGAATCAAGATTGCAGGGAGAAATATCAATAACCTCAGATATGCAGATGACACCACCCTTATGGCAGAAAGTAAAGAGGAACTTTTGCCTCTTGACAAAAGTGAAAGAGGAGAATGAAAAAGTTGGCCTAAAGCTCAACATTCAGAAAACTAAGATCATGGCAGCTGGTCCTATCACTTCATGGGAAATAGATGGGGAAACACTGGAAACAGTGTCAGACTTTATTTTTTGGGGCTCCAAAATCACTGCAGATGGTGAATGCAGCCATGAAATTAAAAGATGCCTGCTCCTTGGAAGGAAAGTTATGACCAACCTAGATAGCATATTCAAAAGCAGAGACATTACTTTGCCAACAAAGGTCCGTCTAGTCAAGGCTATGGTTTTTCCAGTGGTCATGTATGGATGTGACAGTTGGACTGTGAAGAAAGCTGAGCGTCAAAGAATTGATGCTTTTGAACTGTGGTGTTGGAGAAGGCTCTTCAGAGTCCCTTGGACTGCAAGATCCAACCAGTCCATTTTAAAGGAGATCAGTCCTGGGTGTTCATTGGAGGGACTGATGCTGAAGCTGAAACTCCAATACTTTGGCCACCTCATGCGAAGAACTGACTCATTGGAAAAGACTCTGATGCTGGGAGGGATTGGGGGCAGGAGGAGAAGGCGATGACAGAGGATGAGATGGCTGGATGGCATCACTGACTCGATGGATGTGACTGTGAGTGAACTCCGGGAGTTGGTGATGGACAGGGAGGCCTGGCGTACTGTGATTCATGGGGTCACAAAGAGTCGGACACGACTGAGACAGAACTGAACTGAACTGAGAATTGAATTCAACTTGCCCAGACAGCCCCTCATCTGGGCTCTCCCAGGCCAGACTCCTTTTCTGTGACTAACACTTATCACTTCATCCTCCCCAGAGCCTGGGTCCCACTTTCTCCCTCCGACTGTGAGCCTGTCAAGATGGGAGTTGTCAAACTTCCGACCTCCTTTCATTTTTTATCTCCCTGCATCTACAAGAAAAATGTCGGATCAAGTCAGTACCCAGTAAAGGTCTGATGGGTGAATTAAATTCACTTGAAATTGCCCCAAGCTCTGATTTTCATAAGTTCACAGCATGCTTAGCTGTTTCTGGGGTGGGGAAGGCTCCTTTGTGATGCTGGAGAGACCGGCCAGAGCACCATGATCTGCAGAGCCTACTGGCACCAGTCGCATACTCAGCACAGAGGTCTCCTTGGCATTTACAGTGTTAAGAATGCAGACAAGAATGGAGGAAGCCTGTGTAGACATAGTTATTAAGGATCAATTAGGGCTGGAACCATCTAGGGTTTGGAAAAATGTTTTCAGATTATTTTCCAAGTGTTTGATGAAACCCCAAAGACATTCTTCCCAGGAATATTTCCCCAGAAGTTGGAAACCCTTAAGTATTTAAGTAAGAGTTTAACCCTTAGGTTGAGAGTGTTTGTACTGAGCTCATCCCAGTGGAACGGTCCACGGTGCCCAGATGGCCTGTGCTCTCTGTATTTATTTAAACGTGGAGTTAGATGCTTGCATTCCAGAGCACACAATTGAGCTTCACGTGAATTCTCAAACCAGTGCTTGAATTCCAAGAGGGTATGGACTGGACACACATGCTTCCCCGATGGCTGGCATCAAGATAAGCCGCTGGGGTTGCAACATGGCCAAACTTCAGACCTTAGAACCCTTAGAGAGGTGGGGGATGGGAGAGGCACCTCCAGCAGCTACCTGGGCTGGCTTGGGGACACAGAGAAAAAAATATTTCTAAAACTTACAAAGAAAAAATACCCACTGTAGAGAAACTGGAATACACAACTACACTGCAGGGGTGGGGGAGAACATACAGAGACAAGCACTGGGATGTCTGGATGAGGGTGTCTGCTTTCAGTCTTTTTGGGGGGGGAGTTGCTCTGTGTTGGCATGGCACTGGGCTGTGGGAGCTGGCTTTCAAGGCTGAGATGAAAGGGGCAGAACTGTGTGATTAACCAGCCATAGGCCCTGGTTGTCCTCCTTGGGCAGCAGGGGGAGCTTGCCTGGGACCGGGAAGCAGGATCCAGACACTGGCTCCATCTGTCACTCACACAAACTTCCTCCAAAAAAACAGGGAAGCCAGTTTCTGCCCCTCTCCGAGGGTAAGTGGGAGGGGACACCCATGGTGGATGAAACGAGGGGACTCTGCAAACCACCAACCAGTTAAACTTACTCCCTCGTTTATCAACAGACTGGTCTGGCTCCCTTCTTGAGATTTTGGTGAAAATAAGGAAGATATTGTGCAAAGAATCCATGGCACCTGGTTAGCCTGGCATCTGCCATCAGGTGAGCATTCAATCAGGGGTAACTGGGACGAAAAGGGTTTTCTATCTGGACTATGAAGAGTTTATCATTTTGAGAATCATTTATCAGTGGTCACCCTGTTACTAAAACTGGCACGTTCTGCATACAAGGTTTCTGTGAGCTTAAGCCCTCCTCACACCCCCCTGGAGATTTCAACACCAAGAGACTGTGTTGACCCCGCCACACTGGGGTGATTACAACTGCAGATAACCTTGGGTAAAAGCAGGCACAGGGTACAGGCTGTGTGATGTTGTTTCTATGAAATCCTAAACAAACTCCCTACGGCAGTGGTTCCCACCCAGGAGTGATGTGGGCCCCCAGGGGACATTCAGCCATGTATGGTGAGGTTTCTGGTTGTCACAACTGGAGGAGGAGTGCAGATGGTACCCACTGTGGGGCCAGGAGGCTGCTAACACCCCACCATGCACAGGGCAGCCACCCACACACAGATAGCCACGGCGCCAAGGGTGAGAAGTGATGTATGACCGACGTCGGGCACTGGTGAGACAGGTGAGACCAGTGGTGAGACCTCCGCTGGTGGAGGTCCCAGGTGCTGGAAACGCTCAACACATTTGCACAGGAGTGTGAATATGCTATGTGCCCTAAGCTGTGTGCAAGTCACACCTCCAACCCAGCCCTGCCACCCCCATGTGACACCACCACCCTCCCCTTAGCACCAACTTCAGTAGGACAGGATGGTTTAGTCAATGCATCACTTTTACTCGAGTGAAATTAAAGGGTTTGGTTGCAGGCGTTCCAAGTCAAACACAAACCATATGAAAATGCAGACTCATGGTAGCCACTTGGTTCCCTTTCACAAGATTTTCCAAACCACCACCACTGACGCCAGCAGAGAACAAACGTCTCCCTCCCCACCACCCTCTCATCCCCGCCCCGCTCCAGGTTTTATTGTCATTTCCCTGAAAAGGGGGCAGGATTTGGCCCAGCCCTTCCTGCTCCATAAGCCACAAACCTGCCTGGGGTGTTAGCACCGGGGGCCTGCAAAGACCCAGTGAGTCAGCTGCTCAGTGGGCCAAGGGGTCAGATCCCAGGGCTGGGATGAGCCGTGAGGTCACAGGTCCCGCCCACGGCAAGGAGGGGCTGCAGGGTGGACCTCGGACGGACCCTGCGAGGCCATCCTGCTGGGGCTGCCGCTGTTCGCGTACTGTTTTTTGCAGTGAACTTCAATTTTAGTTTTCTGACTTTTGAATCACATTACATACTGTCACCATTAGGACTAACAGGAACAAAATACTTAGGTTAGATGCAAATCTTACATGGGACCGGTTTTTGGTTTCCTTTTTCTGTGTGGTGGTGAATTGAACAAAAAATTGAAGCCTGGCTTAAAGAGAAGCATCCCGAACTGACAGGACAGCAGAATTCAGAGGGGACAGGCAAGCAGAATCAAAGGTCGAGGCAGGGAGAAAGCACAAAGTCTGAAAGGTGAGTTATGAAGAACGAGACCTGACCCTGTGATGACACCAGAAGGGACTCAGGTGACCAAAGCTTGCTGAGCTCCAAGGCTCTGCTTACAGATGTCACCTGTTACCTGGCCTAACCCTGTCCCTGGCCCCATGTGGCAGTGCCCCCACCGGGCACTTCAGACACCAGGCCACCTCCCCAAGGTCATAGCTGGTTAGTGCAGGGGGAATTCGGGCCACAGGCTGGGTGCTTCTGCACCCCAATTTCTAATCCCTTCATTCCTTTTAGTACCATAAGCATGGAGCATTCCTCCAGATTGCCCTTCTGCCTCTCTGCTGTATCACCAGGCTCCGGTGGCCACTCCAGTTCACTCCCGAGTGACAGGACTGAGCTGGGCAAGCCTTGAGGATGGAGGGGTGGGCGCCAGCACACGGCACAGCACAGGGGTCCAAGCATACTCAGGCTGGTGCCGACTCCCCAGCTGCACAGCACAGGCACGAAATCCTGCCAGACGTCAGAGGGCCAAGTGCCCGGAAGCCCCCATGACTGGGCCTGGCCCCTAGGAAACCCCATGTCCTCTCAGCTACTGTGAGCATCCCAAGAAAAGGTGCCAAAGGAGAAAGGCTGCCCAGAGAGGGGAAATGGG
>NW_011494867.1:10305538-10322873 GCF_000754665.1 Bison bison bison | reverse complement strand
AATGGGGGGAGGGGGGCAGCAAACAGGAGCGCCCCAGGAGCGACCACAGGTCCCAACACCCCGGACCTGCTCCAGGTCATGAGCCCCAAGGGACAGCTCCACGGAGTTGGCCGTTTGACACCGGGAGGCGTGGTCTCAGTGCACCTGGAGGGTCTGAAGCCCTAAGAAACAGAAGAGAGCACCCTAGAAAGGGAGTGTTACTACTGCAAAGTTAATTCACACCTTGACAAAAACAGAACAGATTTCAGTGAAGACACAGTGAGATTTCATGTCACTGCATGCCCCCCAGGAGGACCCCCTCACTGGCCTGGGATGTGAAGCGTGGATGTTAGCTGCAAAGTCAGGAGGGTGAAGCCACAAGGCAGAGCTGACCGACCGAACTCTCCGCCCAGCACAGGAGGACACTGCTTTCAGCTGCAGGGGATAAGATGCTGCTGCTGCTAAGTCGCTTCAGTCCAACTCTGTGCGACCCCACAGACGACAGCCCACCAGGCTCCCCCGTCCCTGGGATTCTCCAGGCAAGAACACTGGAGTGGGTTGCCATTTCCTTCTCCAACGCATGAAAGTGAAAAGTGAAAGAGAAGTCGCTCGGTCATGTCCGACTCTTAGTGATCCCACGGACTGCAGCCCAACCAGGCTCCTCCGTCCATGGTATTTTCAAGGCAAGAGTACTGGAGTGGGGTGCCATTGCCTTCTCCGGGTGATAAGATGAGCAGAAAGCAATCCACCCGCCAGGCATCAGAGCCCAGAGCTGGGCCCGCTGCTGGCCACAGGGAGTGAGTCCATTCTCAGATTGGTCAGGAAATCCATGCTCATGTAAAAGACCTGCAAAATGTTTTCTTCAGTCACGTACAGAATCTCCAATGCTCAGCAAATCTGTGAGGAGGTTGACTTTCTTTGGAGGACAGGTGAGAGCTCAAGGTCAGGCTCACCTGACCCCACCCCAGAGTCCCAGAGCCACCCTGAGCTCGGTGAAGCCTCAAGGAGGGCCTGACAGCTGAAACCAGAAACACTCTGCATTCGTTAAGGTATCTAAAGAAACAGAAGCCAGCTACGATTTCAAAACAGGACAAGACACACCTCGGGGCCGAGGTCCACCTGATTTCCAACTGTGCTGACACGGCCACGGGGTTTCCCAGGAAGGGCTCCAGGAGTGCTTCAAACACACTCAGGCCTGAGTGCTTTGATGCCACAGAATAAACAAAGCTACCCTCGTACTGACTTGCTAGGAAACCAACAGTGAATACATTCAACATATGTCAGATTAAAGCAGACACAGAAATGGAATCCAGGAGGAAACGGAGTTCATGAAAGATGAAAACATCTTGAACAATATCACTTGATGCACGTGAAGTCCGAGAGTCAAAACAACACTTCCTGAATCACACAGCAGCTAGGTACGTTCCCTTTAAGGAGAAAGAAACCAAAACTCAGAGTTTGTTTTTAATTTTTATTTTATATTGCAGTATAGCTGATTTACAATGTTGTATCAGTCTCAGGTGTACAGCAAAGTGGTTCGGGGACCAAGCAATTGTTCAATGGTTCATCTGCTTATCCCTGAATAAAACAAACATCACCACAGGGTGAAGTCAAGCTATGAAGTAAATCTCATTTGTCAAGCATTCACCTTGAAATACATTCATCTCCAAAACGTATATAAATAAGATGGCAACGGTCAGTTCAAAAGATGAATAAAAACAGATTTTTAAAAAATGCTAGGAAGCAAGAGCAAAAGTTTAATGAGGAAAAAGCATGCCTGCTTGGCAATCTGCTATGACTGAAAGAAACAACACAGCATCGTGTGTACAGAAAGGCTGTTCACACATGGCCTTACTAGATGTGGATGATTTTTTATGAACACTAAGACTTTTCTCAAAATGTTTTTGAAGCCAATGACCCTCAGGAAATTGTGGTTGTTTGTTACCTTCGAAGGTATTATCTTTCCTTCCTGAGACAGAGAAGTACAGAAAAGTCTTCGGTCTCTCCTGATGCAGGAAGCGCTTCCCAAGGGAAGCGTCACAGACCATGAGACTGAAGCAGCCACACTGGCAAGGCACCGACTCCTGCAGGTGAGCTGAGAGCTGGGCAGCACTAAGGTCACTGGCTCACTTGGTTAACTCAAAGCCAACGGACTCCGCCTGTGATCTTGGCTTTCTCACTAGTTGGCCCAGTCGAGTACAAGCAGCCTATGACAGCCATCTCCAGAAATTTCCACAAAGGGAAAGACAGACAATGATGCATCTGCTGACTACAAATTTACTGCTTGTGACTACCTGACTACACACAGTAGACCATGACTACTGACTGACTACCTGAGAACTTAAGAGATGGCTGCTCTGAGCCACGGGGCCAGGCAGCTGAACGTGGCTGTACAAACAGGAGAAAGGAAGAACTACCATTGTTCCATGAGGAATGGAACACGTTTTCCACCAGGATAAGCGGCACGTGCACTTTCCTGGCTTTGGGCACACAACACACCAACCAGATACACCCAGTTTTATTCTTCCTGGAAGACTTCCGGGTCTTGTTCACCTCATTTAAACAGTAAGGAAAAAACCCCCAGTGAAACGCTTCTAACGTCAGCCTAGCATTCACAGTGCTTTAAAAGCCAGTGACAAACACAGGTCAAATCACTCAATTTGCAACCCCAACAACAAGGTTCATGGGCCAAGGTCCGAATGTAAATGCCTTAAAGCCAAGGAAACAAGTCTATGAGACTTCTAAGATATACTAAAATCTGCAGCACAGAATACTGAACATTGAGTCCAAAATCTCAAGGACATGGAGAGACCCACAGTTCACGTGGCTAGAAAGCATTGGACTTGCTAGAATGATCTCAATTTCCCAAGGGTCAATCAGTCCCTCCAGGGAACCAAAGGCAGAAAGTTGTGAATTCCAGGCTGGCATCTCCTCACTATACAGTCGGCCCCTTCCTGAGCTTTGCTCGTCTGCAGCCGGGCACGCTGATCCTGTGTAAGCACAAGAAAACTGGAAAGTTGTGTATCTGTCATAAACATGACCAGAGCTGTCAGGGAGTAGGGGGCCATGAGTGGTCTTTCAGACAACACACTTGTATACAGGATAACAGAGGAGCCCTTTGCTGGCTGCCAGACACAGAATCTACGAGTCTGACGTGCCAGAAGGGACAGCAGCGCTCAAGAGTGAATGCAGCACCGCCACACGGGACAGGGTGACCAAGATACCCAAAGGCCCGCTGGACTGAATTCATCTCCAACCACTTCTGAGAGACAAGATCTTCTGAAGGAAGCTTCCTAGTATTTCAGTCATTTCCAACATACTTTGAGCTTGACAAAATAGGTGACTTAGCAATTTAAAGACCATGAAGAGATCCCTGAATGACATCCGAGAGAAAATACTGAAATACACAGGGTGGGTGCCAAGATCTGGAAGTAGGCAGTGTACCAACAACAGCAGCGTTCTGTCCTGGCCCGTTTCAGATTCCTGGGAATGGCGCCTCCCAACTGGGAGGCCTTGTTCTGGACAGGACGCTTGCTGACTCACGGGGACACTGTAACCAACACCAGTTATAGAGGCTAAACCTCAGGACAGGCAAGCCGCTCGCACAGGATGCCCTGCCCCAGTTCGCAGATCACAGCGTAGAACAAACAGCGCCAGGCTCTGAAAGAGGCTCCTACCGTGTGGTGGGGCTACTGCTGTGCAGGCTGCTTTCCCCAAACTTACTCTGGACCCCATGTGTTCCATAACAATCACACACAATTTTAATGAGAGGCGGATTACGACTCATTAAGAAGCTAAGCAAATCGGAGCAGAGCAACGACACAGCAAGCAGGCCCAGGGGACAACGTTAGTGCTACAGTTTTTTAATGTGCATATATTTTATTGAAGTACAGCTGATTTACAGTGTTGCATTTCCGGTGTACAGCATGGTGACTCAGTTACATACATGTACACATTCTTGTCCTGTACACAATACTGGGTACGGCTCCCCGTGCTCTAACAGCATTGTAGTTCTAAAAGTAAGCTCACAGTGACACATGGCTATGAGCAGCGGATGCTAAAAGGAAGAGCTTGGACCACGTAATCCGCATCTCTGGGGACCCCAGCTCACTGCTGTGAGGGGCCTGTGCAGGGCCTTCCAGAACCATGGCGCCGTGGGCCAGGGAATGCCTGACATGCATGACGTCTCTCCATCTCTTCCATCTCGAAAGGCTTCCTTTCCACATCCAGAGGTGGTGTCCATGGCGCAGTCAGGAGGCTTGGTGGCGGGCAACGACAGGGATGCTTGGGCAAGACCCACACTCCCCACCTCTGTGAACTGAGCAACGCAGGGACAACACAACGGGGAGAGCACTCACCAACCCCCATTTCTGCTATTTGAAGATCTTAAAAAATCCACCTATCCAAATCACTAGCATTAGCAACTCTGGGAACAGTGAACAACGACCATCTGAGGGCTGGGTCGGCATTCGCAAACATGGCAGGCTGCACCAAGGGCTTACTCTAATTCTGGCAGCGCAGTCCTGCCTGCTTGAACTCCAGTTACTGGAAAAGGCACTCGCTGTCAAAGAAACACCACACATGCAGCTTTAAACCAACTTTGTGATTTTTATTGATGGGCGACAACTGTATACTCCTAGCTATCACTAACTGTGTACAATTAGAGACGCGGCATCGTAGAAGAGCAGACAGCAGAATTAGACAGCAGACGGAGGGAAATACCAATCTTCGCTATTTTGCTCCTTTTTCATTATGTGTACACAGAAGCATGAATGTGTTCTGAAATCTTTTAATGGCAATAAAGTTACAATCACCCTTCTATGTGACTGGCATCGTAACTCCAGATATTTGATCTGCAATGTGTACGTAAGCAGCTTCTCATCGCACAATTATTAAAATGTATTTTTCCTGTTAGGAACCAGCAACTTTTTTTGTGTGTGTTTATCTTTTGAAGAACTATTTCTTCTCTGGTAACTGGCTCATTTTTATCCTTTATCAAAAACTAAAGGGTGAGGGGCGAAAGTGTGATGGATTAAAAAATTTATCCTTTTTAAGGAAAGATAAAATTCATTTTCACAAATTTACAAGTGTTGTTGCTGGTGCAGGACTTACTCTACTATGCAATTAGACCGGGAATCAAACGCAAGTTCCCCTTCTTACTCAGGAATCAGCATTATTTCAGAAATGTGTTTCTCATGTATTTTCTTGAATCAAGAGACAGTCTTTCACCAGATGATTTTGATTTGGAAGTCAGAAGTCAACAGAAGCTATGTTGTGCACAAAACCCAAGGCGTCTCCTTTCACTCTAGCCCATTTTTGCGACAGGGAGAAAGAGCTTCTCTCTAAAGAGCCACTAAAGAGAAGAGGGGAGGCGGTGAGTGCCGAGTCTGCGCGCGGCGTGGGCGCGGCTACAGCAGGTCCACGCGGCGGTAGTACAGGAGGTAGGCTGTGCGCTCGGCGGCGGGCCTCACCACCTGCTGCTGGCTGACCACCTTGACCGTCTGGTCGTCGATGCGCAGCCAGCCGTTGAGCCCGATCTGGAAGACGTCCGTGGTGTAGTGGCCGCCCGTGGCGCTGCTGCCGTGGTGGTAGACCACTGCAAAAGAGGGCCGGGCGCCGTGAGAGCGGCTTCACACAGCAGTGCCTACGGTACCCCCCAGTCTCACGAAACCCCACACCAAGCCAGGTGGGACAGAGAAACATGACACACACAGCAAGGCCGTCTAAACTCAAACCCTCAACAAGTTACAACACAGAGTCACACATCTATACTGTGATAACATGTTCAAACCTCCCAAACCATGAAAGGAATGCCAATTTATAATGGGGTCGTCCCATCTGTGAGCCCTGTGAAGACTTGGGCCTGGGGACGGTCCCCTGGGAAGCAGGACACACAGGAGACACGGTCTGCAGAGCCGTCAGCCCGGCGCCCTGGGGGACCGCACACTGAGACCCAAACCCCAGGCCCTGATCCAGCCAACCCCACCTCCAGACTGTTCTCAGCAGAGTGTCTGAATCCTGGACAGCGTGGAAACATGGAAAAGCCGAACCCACTAGGAGGAATGCCAAGTACATTACAACAAGATGAATTTTTTCATAGGACAGATTAGGACTGTTTGGTGGTTTAGAAATAGGCTTATACTACGTGAAAAAACCAAGAATCTGAGATTTGCTGAGGACTGTCACCCATGACAAGGACAGCACTGCCCCAGGAGGGTTGCCTGGGCAGTTAGCTAGGCTGAGTGGGCACCTGTGGAGCCACCCGGCAGACACAGCACACTGGCCACTGCTATTTTTCTTCAGAAAGGCACTGCCCACTTCCATGAAAAGGAGGGCCCAGGAATGTCCTGCCCAGCAGCAGACCCAGCCTGCGTGAAGGAAGCAGCCTCTGGTGACATTCTGAGAAGGGGACGGCAGTGCGGCCAGGGGGAGCTATGTGCTACCGTGAGCGGCATGAAGGACAGTCTCTCAGGCAGAGAGGCACAATCTGGCATGAGATTCAGCAATAAATACACCTGAATGTCAGTGCACTCTCCCCTCATAAGGAGACCCGAACCCACCCTGAGCCAGGGACCTGGGCTGGTCAGAGCTGGGCTCTGCTGGGGCTCAGAGGGCACGGGGCACTGGCCCACCAGTGACGAACGTGACTGGTCACACAAGGAGAGCAAGACTGTAGGGCCATCAGGTGGGAAACCAGCCAAGGGACCAACACCAGGAGGCGGCTTCATCCTGTCCTGCAGGCTCCCAATGGAGAGGTTGCCACACTTTACTTCTAAGGCCTACCTGACTTGGGAAAGAGTTATGGGCCTTTTTTTTTTTAGTGACCAGGTCACTGGGACTGAAAGGACCTGTGGATTTAACTGATTTGCATTTCCTTTGAGACACTTCATTCTAAATATTCAGAAGAGAAGCCTCTACCTGTATTCGGACTTCTTAAACAGTAACCCCATAGCTAACGTGGTGACGTATCATGGATACCCAGCAAGCTCACTGTCATAGAAGCAGAGCCGAGAACCAGAGATTTTCAAAAGCTTATGCACTGTACTAACTCGTTTTCTTTGTCCCACAGTCAAAACCATCTTTAAATAAGTACCTCTTTACTCACATTGTACAGAGAATTGCAACCCATCCAGTGACCTTACTTCTGAGGTCAGAAGGCTCACGATGGGGACTCAGGGGTGCAGGCAGGTGGAGTCCATGCTCTCACCATGGTCCCCTTGACCAAGAGACGAGACCTCCTAATCCTGCCTGTGACATCACCCACTCTGCAAGGACTCCAAGGGAGAGCTACAGGGGGACTTAGAGAAACATGTTCATGCCCTGGGACCTCAGTGACAAACCTCAGAGGCCAAGCTGCACCCTGGGGGCCTCTGGTCTCACAGGCAGGCCGCAGAGAGGCCAAGCGTCCAGCCCACAGCAGGCCGGGGGAAGGCAGTGCCCACCAGCTCCCAGCAGGCTGGGGCCAGGCTGTGATGAGCCACCTTGGGGAGAAGAACAAGTCAGAGGGAGCAGGACCCACTGGGAAGAAAAGGCTGACTGGGCCCAACATGTTCTCACAGGGCCCCTGAACCACCCACCGCCCACACCCACATTCCGAGCACTGGGGGCGGACCCAGGGCAAGAGTGCGAAGCTCTACTCTGCCACGAAAGGGCACGGAGCAGTGAGTGCTCCTCCACAGCTTCAGTGTGTTCTTCTACAAAATGGGGACAGCACTGCGTTCCTCTCAGGAAACTGTTAAGGACTAAATGGGGTTCTACATAAGAAGTATCTGGTGGAAAGGTCAATGAACTGGTGAGGGCCAATAAATAACAGTCATTACAAACAGGCTCACAGAAGGCAACACAAAAGGGGGGTGGGAGAGAAGCTAGAAAAGTCTAATAAAAATGGCCAAAAAAACCAACACAATTGGCCATGGGCACCCCATCCCCAGTAGGGAGGGTTCCCAGCCTGACAACCTCACTCCTCTGGCTCCAAGACAGAAACATCATGTGAAATGAGGCCGTACACTGGATTGAGCTTTAGAGCGAGCCAGGAAGACATTCTGTCAAATTGCAAACACACCAAATTTTAGGTAAAACACACATTTTCAAATGATTTACAGACTAATAAAGCCCACAGGGATACCAACAATTTTTCTCTACATTAAACGGTATTATAACAATATAAAATTGTGCCTGTGTATAAAACCTTTTAATCGCTTTAATAGGGAAGTATCATGTCGTACAAAGTTTACTTACCTGCAAACAGCCTATAGGTTCTGTGGCATTTAAAGTTCTTATTTTTAACCCCTGGAGAGAGCAGTTCTGAAAAACAAAATATCAACAATTTCAATCTATAAAAGGGCTGACATACCAGGGTCTCAGAAAAAGGGGGCAGATGGCGGCCTCCATTCAAGTCACCACCCTGTGGACCAGGGAGACCCGCCAGCACTCCAGCCCTTCGTCTGCAGACAACTGAGCAGAGAGGCAGTAATCACGTCACCAGAACCCACCCATCAGGGGATGGGCAGTGAGCCTCAAGTTCATGCTAGAAACTCCTTACAAGCAGAGGTTCTAAAAAGTGGAAAAGCAAGATAAAAACAAAGCAGCCCTGGAAAGCCTAAGATGGGAAACATTATCCACGTGCGCCAGATCACAAAACTCGAACAAACAGTAAGATGATTTTCGGTTGACATTTCTTCCCCTCTCTGGTCCTCAAGCAGCCTGTGAACTGGCACTGGGAGCACACCTACAGGCAGAAGACGGCCACTCCTGAGAACAGGGCTGAGAGCAGAGCCCACTGGAGCGAGAGGGAGCATGAGGCCCGCTGCCCGCAGGTCCTGCTGCCTGGCAGGTTGCAGGGCCGGGTGGTGTGGGGAGGCAGGGGAGGAGGACGGCAGGCCCGGTCCTCCAGGAGCCCACCCTGGACTGCACCCATGTCCTCTGTCTCCAGGCACCTGGACACTCTGAGCATCACCTCTAGTTTGTTATGCTCCTGAGGGAACTGCAGTTTCACACATAACATCTCTCTTAAATTCTGAAGTTTTCTAGGGAAGTTTTCCTTCAAGCTCACTCTTAGCAGGACAATGGGGTGCTTGGACCACCAAGTGCCCAAGCTGGAGCCCCAGTGACCTGGCGGAGACCTGGGGCTGGGCCGCAGCTCTGAGCAGGGCCACTGGTGCCAGAGGGCAACGTTCCCCATCCTCTAGAAAGCCCAATTAAGCAGGCTGCTCCCACAGTTACTAATATTCGGTGTAAGGAGAAGTATTTATTACCACTGATCCATAAAGTTTTTATATATTTTAGTATTTTTCTCACCTAGTAATATGTTCATATGGTTTATTCATTTTTTTACTTTGTCTTTAAAAAGCCATTTTTGTGAGAATTTTAACCTAAAACTCTATTAAGGAGTCAAGAAATGTAAAACAAAAAAAATCAGGAGCGAGCCCTTCTGAATCCTGACAGGGGATGGAAAAGCTTAAGCTTCAAGAAGCTGGCTAGTTTCCAGCATCACCAGAGCGTCACCATTAACACTTCTGCCTTACACAGCTGTTACCTTTACTAATTTCCAAGTCCACAGGATATTCGATATTTTTGATGAGCTTCTGACAGCCACCGGTCTTCTCATAGACAAACCGTTTGAGGTGCAGCACGAGCACAGGAGGGAGCTTTTCCAGAGTCACTCTCCGACTGATCTCCACCTGAGACAGAGCACAGCAGACACGCCGTCTCACTTCGAGAGGCAGACCTGGGGCCACCGCCCACACCAGGACTCAGCGTTCCGGGGCGGCGCATCTCACACCTTCCTGAGGCACACATCTTTAGAGAATCCAGTGGGCTCTTTCTGAGCGCCACCAACCTCCTTCAGTACATGCTGACAACCCTACAGACGCAGCTCGGGGCCCTAGGCCAAGTTAAGGACTTTTGTCCTAGGGCATTAAACTGGCATAAAAATCCAAAGGCTAACTTAGTAATACCTTAAATTACATACGTATTGACTCATTTTTTAGTAATTCTCAAAATACAGAGAAAGCTGAGCACAATGTGTTTCTTGCATTAGATGCTTTAAATGACCTTAAAGCTGTTTGGTCTAACCACTGGTTTTATAACAGTTCCAGTTTTATCCATTTGAAATGCCCCTTGCTGTTGCTAAGTCGCTTCAGTCATGTCCGACTCTGTGCGACCCTATAGACGGCAGTCCACCAGGCTCCCCCATCCCTGGGATTCTCCAGGCAAGAATACTGGAGTGGGTTGCCATTTCCTTCTCCAATGCATGAAAGTGAAAAGTGAAAGTGAAGTCGCTCAGTCGTGTCCGACTCCTAGCGACCCCATGGACTGCAGCCTACCAGGCTCCTCCGTCCATGGGATTTTCCAGGCAAGAGTACTGGAGTGGGTTGCCATTGCCTTCTCCGGAAATGCCCCTTAAGCACTTTCAAAAGTCTACTGAATGCTGCTTCTTATTAAAATGGATCTTCAGAAGCAAATTTAACCTCTTTATGTACTGTTCTCTGTAATTTCAAACGTGTTGATGCTTCCTATGTTTCTATGGAGAATAGTTTCGGTAGAAATTACTTGTTCAAGTCACAATCCAAAAGACAGCAGCACAGAAAAAACACCCAGCAAACCTCCGGAGAAGTGCCCGCCTGTCTGGCTGAAGGTGTATGACGGGGGTCAGGCTTTGGGGAAGCAAGCCTAGTGGCCACCGCCCCGGCTTTTTTTGGTTTCCAGATGCCTTCTCGCCTGTCCTTCCATTCAGACAGAGATCCCAAGGGTGGAAATGGCCCTGCCATCTCTACATTCCCATGGAGCATCTAGAGTCGAGTGTCTCACACACTATACAAATGGTGAATGAATAAAAACCTGACCACAGTTCCACAGTCAGCACCAGAGACCATGATGTTTCAGCCATTTCATTCTCACACGTAGAAGCTTTCAGTCCAAAACATGTTAAACAACTGATCTGAGAAGCAGAGTTGAAACCCACTTTTCCTCATTCCAGATCCGTGCTCCCCCCATCGCCCCACGGAGAGCCCCAGGACAAATGTCCCAGACAGACAGCGATCACACCTCTTGTCTGGTTTTGGTGGTGTAACCCTGGACAGACTCTCTGGCCACCAGGCTCTCCAGCGCGTCCTGCACGGTGCGTATCTTGTCGGACTGGATGTCCAGCTGCAGGGTGAAGAACGGCTGCAGGGTGGCAGACTCTTTTGAACTCTGCTGGTAAACCACAGACCTGGGGGTGGAGAGCATAGCGCACCTAAGAGCCCGCCTTCCTGCTCCCCAAGGTTATGCAGCAGGACAGGAAAAACAAACGAGATTATGGTGCCACAAGCAAGATTTTCCAGCATCTCTGTCAGGTGACAGGAGAGGACAGAAATGCCAAAACTATGCTGAATTTTAATATAACTCTGCTCAATACCACCTCGAAAGAATTTCTAGCAACTCAATCCACCAGGTGGAAATTTGGAAGGCTTCCAAAGGCCTTCTCCACTTTATTTAATGCACCAGTTAGCAAAGGTGACGATCTTGCCACAGTCAAAACGCTGGCTCTTTTTGTATCCTCTCAAAGTCTCACAGGCTGTTTTATTGATTGATTGATTGATTTTTAAATTTTTATTATGTTTGGCTGTGCTGGGTCTTTGCTGCTCTGCGCGGGCTTTCTCTAGTTGTAGCAAGCAGGGGCTACTCTTCTTTGCTGAGCACGGGCTCTAGAGCGTAGGCTCAGAGGCGTGGCGCTCGGACTTAGTTGCTCTGGGACATGTGGAATCTTCCCAGATTATGGACTGAACTGGTGTCCCCTGCATTGGCAGGCGGATTCTTATCCTCTGCACCAGCAGGCAAGTCCCTGCAGGCTGTTTTAATAAGAGTGAACTCCAAGGTACACAGAATGTCTTGGGTAGCATTCGCCCCTGAAAATGACTCCACAAAGGAAGGAGAGCAAGATGTGTGTGACAGGGAGGCGGCCACAGCTCAGCCTTGCTTCCTTAGCTGGTTTTCCATTTCATTTTCCTTTGTCTAAGTTTTTTTGAGTAAAAATGTGTGCTGGGCCCATGTCTCATCGAGCCTCAGCAAGGAGCTCAACACGGAACTCTGACTCTGCAGCACAAGTTCCCTAGTTTACACAGAAATTAAGGGGTGGACGGTGGTTAGACTTCATGAGGAACTGCTGTGAAGGGCAAGTCAGCAGCTTCCTGCCACGGTTTTCTTCTCTCTCGCTGCTTCCCCGACACACAGCACGGCAGCACCTCCAGGCCCCCGTGAGGAGGCAGCCCGGAGAGCAGCGGCTGTTCCCTTGGTCCCAAAGCGTAACAGGCCTGGACTCTATCAAGAGGGTGGGAAAGGTGGAGAAAGGTGTTGGTCTCCTTGGGAAACTGAAAAGCTCCCAGAAGGGGGTGGATTTTAGGAGAAAACCTTTCAGTTGGAGACTGACACAACAGACTCCAAAATAGGAAGGGGCCTGCAGAGTCCAGTCCACAGTGAGGGCACAGGAACCACACGTTCAAGGTCGAGAGACCAGTCCGGGAGGCCTGATCATCAGCTGATGAGGTTCTCATCAGCCTGCTAAAAGGCACTCGACCTAAGCTGTTTTAGCAGAGGGACCGAACTTCCCCAATGCCTTGATAAGGGCATTACTTCTTGATTTAGGACAACGGAAAGCTAAGAGCCTCACTTTAAAAAAAAAAAAAACACACACACACACTCCTGAAGGCGAAGCTAGGGCCTTCAGAAGACGACTGAACTGTAATGAGGTCCCTGAGGACTCTGGAGGAGCAAGGAGATCCTTGGAGTCAGCGCAAGTTCTACTGAACTCCACATCACGTGGTACTGAACAGCTCCAACATAACTGAATAAGCAAAAACTTTCCTTCTAGGACTTCGTGAATGAGCAAAGGGCAGCTGGCCTGAGGGCGCTGTGGCAAGGAGGTGCCACCCGTCTTCCTCAATGTAAAAAGCTTCTCCCTCAACTTACCAGCTCAGCTGGCTCCAGGGCCTAAAACCCCTCCAATCAGATACATGAATGTCTTAACAAAACATGTATTTCCATTAACTTGTCTTTCTCTTCCTTCCAGGCTGTGAGCAGCTAACAGAGGGAATGTCAAGTGTGTTCAGGGTTGAGGGGGCTGGGGGCCAGGAGCCACTGGCAGACCGGTGGGGTAGTGCCTTCCGCAGGAGTGCCACCATGGGTCCTGTGGGGCCAGCAAGGTGTCAGGAGGCCCAAGAACAGAGCAGGCACACAGTGCAGAGGCAAAGCATCCTGTCCAAAGTTTCTTAGGACAAATCTTACACCACCCCCTCCAGCAAAATGGCAGAACCCTAAAAAAATGCAAACGCTAAATTATTCCAGAAAAAGCATAAAACCGGGATTTCTGCAGCGGTCCAGTGGCTAAAACTCCACACTCCCAATGCGGGGAGCCTGGGTTTGGTCCTTGGTCAGGGACTAGATCCCACATGCTGCTACTAAAGATGGAAGTTCCTACATGCCACAAATAAGACCCAGCTCAGCCAAATAAATAAGTACTTTTGAAAAAGAAAAGCGTAAAACCTGATGTGTCCACCAAAAATGCCAGTGATGGGGGTCTGAACAAAGTCCGCCTGGCGAGTGACTGAGGTCTTGTTTCGGGGACCCACTTGCTCCCATTCGTCCTCACTTCCTTCTCCTGGTTCTTCCTGCTCATCTTCATTCACTGAGTGGCTTTTGGGTCCATTGGAAATAGTAAGTTCTGAAAAGCAGACCATCTGCTTAGGCTACTATACACATTTACACAAAGAACAAAAATAAAAGAAGGTTTTACATGAGCCACCTACACAGATCTGTCAACTGCAGCGTCAGAGTGAACTCAGGGTGGTACACTGGGGACAAATGCAATGGTATGATGCCCCCGTGTGCTGCTGGTCTGGCCAGGGATGGATGACACCAGGGGACACCCGGGGCACGCACGTGGATGGGGAAGCACACTCTGCCGCGTTATCGCAGTCAGGCTCCTTCACTTGCGAGGGGACTCAGGGTACCAGGAAAGTCACCCCTACCTCAGGGGATGCGTGCTTTATCAAAAGTGAACTAAACCACCATCTGTAACTTGATTTTGAATCACTTTCAGGGGAAAAACTCCTCTGGTGGGGCAATGGGGATAGACACAGATTAGTAAGGACAGTGTGGTAACCACTGCAGACTCCACCAGTCATACAGGTGATCACCAAACTATTCTTTCAGCTTTTCTCCATGCTTAATCATTTTCTCAATTACAAGTTGTAGGGGAAAAAGCAAAGGTTCTGGACAAATTCTTGAATATACAAAATACAAGATTCTCAGTGGTACATAATAAGCAATGTAAAAGTAATTAGTCACCTTCCTTAATGAGCAGACAAGTGATTCTTGAAGGTGGGTGACTGTTGTGGGGAAGGCAACTTATTATATGAAGATTACATATAGCATCTGTTTAAGAAAGATTCTTAAAAAAATGTTCTACACACTTCTGTAGTAAACACACTGAAACCTACTATCATTATTTGGTGAGAGAAGCTTCTTTAGGTTCAGCATTTCCTCATGGAGTCCATTTAGAATGAAGCCTAAGTACTCTTCGGCATCTTCTTGTCGACCCTGAGAAGGTCAAATAGGATCATGTTAATTTTAACAGATTACTCTCCAAGGCCTGCACAGAGTATATTATCTGCATATACAAACTAGCCTTCTCCTGAATGTTCAATAAGATTTAACATAAAGAGTTTCCCCAAAACCATATGGATTTTTTTCTTGACAATTAAGATGGTGAAGAAGAGGAGAGGGAGGGAGATTAAACATTTATCTCTAAGCAATAAAAAGGGTGTTTTGTTTTTTTCATTTTTGCTTTTCTCTATTTCTGAAATTTCCTAAAATAAATAGATACTACCTTCATGATAAGTTATTTTAAAAGTTTCTTTTTTATTAAAATGAAATAAAAACATGAACTCAATGTCTAGGCCACCCCACTGTACAACCCCAGGGGTCACCATGCACACTGTAACTGTAAGCTGTAAAATTAACAGCCCCTGTATGTCTCCTTCCATTTTTGACAATGGGCAACCAAGGTAGAAAAGATATTATATGTGAAAAACTACTCATTTAAAGACTCAGCTGCCTGTTTCACACATCAGTATATCAGTGGTAGATGAATCACACAAGACCATCATACAGAGACATGAGATGAGGTATCATCTCACATGGTTTCATCTGATCATGTAATTTATCATGATCGCTTCACACTTCACTCTTTGGTGCATAACCATGTGCGTGTTTCAGGGATCTGCAAGCTCTTCTGCTTGCGGTCTCTGAGCAGATCTGCTTACTCTCATGTAACTGGAGCTGTGGACGGGGGCTTCTGGTGTGTGTCTGTGGGAAACGGCAGAGGCTGGCACAGCCCAAGACACAGAGGAGAGCTAACAGTGCTGGGAAAGGGCTGCTCGCTGGGCTGGGCCTCAGCTGGCATCTGGGAACTTGGGTTTCGGGAGGGCTCCCACCATTCCAGGAACTAGGAAGGGAACGTGCCCAAATCGTGCACAGCGTGGTTTCTCCTGAGTGCTGGCTTTCCTTCTGGGAGCCTGGAATTTCGGTCTGTGCGAGGCAGCCAGTGCCTATGTGACTGGCCCCTAACACAATCCCTGAACACTGAGACTCCAAGGGGCGTCCAGGGTGGACCACACCCCACACGCTGTCCCAGTGTGGCGTGGGAGGACCTGAGTGAGGACTGTGTGGCTACACCCGAATGGGACTCTCAGGAGTTCCTGCAGACACTGCCCGAGTCCTCAGGCTCTGCTGAACCCACTGAAGGACCAGCTCCAGAGTCCTGTGAGATCTTCCAGCTAAGCACCAACCCTGAGGTTGGGGTCTCACAGGGACCCCAACAAGCCAACAGTGATGTAACAGCCACAGGATGGCAGCGCTGCTCAGCGACGGGAAGCCCCCGGCTTTACCTCTGCCCCCCTGGCATCCTATGGCTTTTAAAGCATCTGGACACGCATCTACCTCAGAGCTTGTCTTGCCTATTTTCTTAAATTATCGATCTAACTCCCTTACCGGAGGATGAGCTCCTTGAGAGCAGAGGGCACACTGACTCCATGTGTACATTTCCAACACAGAAACATCCCTAAATTCCGAACTTAACATTCAAGGCTCCACTGAGAGCACAGAAGAGCCCCTGGTAGTATCCTGCTGGACTGCCCGGAGTATCTACTCTTGTTACAAACCACAGGGTTTCAAACAATATTATTTCACTCAGTCTTAACAGAATTTCCTGCACTGTTTCCTAAAGCATTTCCCTGACCATCATTTCATTGCTCATCTTGACTTATCACAAACTCTATCAGGGAGGAAAGAAATGCTCCAGTTCACTGTGCTATGGGTGCTCCGATTTCCTTTCAAGGCCACATGTCAGGGCCCTGGACAAGACCTCCAGGGCCTTGAGCCCCATGCCTTCAGCAGTACAGTGTATGATTAAAATTGTAGGTTGTCAGAAAGTCACAGGCCCAGGAGCTGCTGCAGCAGGAGCATGAGGAAAATGGCAAGCCCTCCCGAATGCTGGCGTGGCTCAGGGCCCCCAGCCCCGCAGCAGCAGGGCAGTCCCTCAGAGGGCAAGGAGCTGGCTTGGCTGCCAGGCTCCACCACTTCCTAGCTGGGACCCTGGACAGTGACTTCACTTTCCTCAAATGTAACAAGCAAACAATTATCACACTACCTACCTTCACAGGGGGAAGTAAGTTAATCTATAGAACGAACACACAGCAGTAGTGGTCACAGTAAACGATACACGAGTTGTCTGACCCCCATGACTGTCATTCCATATTCTAACCCATCCTAGCAACTGCTTCCAGAGCAAGCCCAGATCCACGGAACCCCGCTTCATCACACACTTGAAAGCAGAGGGCAAGCAGCGAACACACAACTGGTGTGGCACGAGCGTCACGCCCGCTATGGAACGTCAGTTCCCACCTTCTCAGACAGGCTCGACTTGATCACTGTCAGGAGTCTATAAATATACGTGGGTTCAAAGGCAGCTCCGGGGCGGATATCCCTCACGATTTTATCCCCAAGAGCTGCAACAGAAACAGGACACAGATTTTCACAACCCAACAAAGTCTTGAAATGACAAAAAGCATGATCACCAAAATTCCCCCCACTGCCACCCAAACTTAAGAAGAGCTTAGGTGTACCAACCTGCGTGTAAAAAGACATTGTTTTCCCAGCAAGACTGAATTTCTCAGTCTCAGTCATCTGACTTCATAGTTCCCCATAGGTAATGGTATAAGAAGCCCTTGTTTCCACTCACCTTGTCTGGGTTTTGGAGGTACTGGCATATTAGTAAACTCATTCATTAGCCGAACACTAAACATGGGGGAGAAAATCT